>NC_072790.1:233976714-234279744 GCF_028583425.1 Eublepharis macularius | reverse complement strand
TGTGGCAGAGATAAAAATTGAACCAGGAACCTTCCTGACTCACCCACCGCTCAGTTCCTTGGCCACTAGCTCTTACTAGCCTCAGCAAGACTTGGCAGCTGCTGTCTGTCCTGATACAGAGTCTCAGGGATAAAGGTGCTAGTTAAGGGATCAAGACAGAGAATCAACCTGCTTCGTTTGCAAGAGCGGCTGAGGAAAGATATTATCATGACACGAGCCTCAAGCGAGCTAGATCCAGGACCAAGGCAGCATCTGTCTGATATTTATCAGGAGGTGTCTTGTTATAGAAATGGCAGCAGTTGAGAATCTCTCCCTCTCCCCTCCCCTGCCCAAATAAAAGGGCCCAAAAGTTAATTATTTTGCCAATTTCATGCTATATGCATTATGCATCTTCCCTTATCTCCACTGTAATTGCAGGCAGGTATGCAAATCATTTTTTAAAATGTATCTATATCTATAATGCTTTAAAAGAAATTTGGGGTGCTTCTTCCCGCCACAGTGTTGAAAAACTATCAAAGTTAATAGAAAATGCCGTACTTTGTAGGTGGAGAGTGAGAGAGGATTTCAAACTTGTGTCTTGGGAGGTTAATTATATTGATAGCAACATCTGATATGGAAATGTTTTTGCTGGGAAGGGGAGGATGGGGAAATAAAGGAATTGAAGGCTGCAATTTTGAGCTTGCTTTCATTAGGAGATAGACGCTTTCTGTTTCCTGTGTTGGGAGCCAGTACAATGAGGCTGGGGATTCTGAAAGGGTTTCGTGTGCATATATGGCTTCTTATAATTTTTTTAAACCTGGAATTTTCATAGATTTTTAACAAAAGGTATATATCCATGAACGAGAGCATAGGCAAGATACTGACCTTGACTGCTTGCAGGAGTTGATCTTCGCTAATGTGGCCCCCTGGGAATATAGAATATATACACACCCTATTCAGATGTTCAGTTTTGGTGCTTCAACTGTGCATGAGAGCATGATCCTCCCAATACTCATAGTCACTATTTTGTGTGAACGGGGCAATGTATTTTCCATGTACATACTGTTCACGACACGTGCACACAGTCCCTCAAATACATAAGAGCTCTATTGCGCATACTGAAGCTGTGTGCACATGGAAAATTTGCATGTTGCCCCGTTCACACAAAATGGCGATTTCAGGAATGGGGAGATGCATTCCCATTAGGCATGGTGGGAGTACCAAAATCAAACATCTTCACAAATTACAGAACCGGTTTCCCTGTTGGAGGATTCGGCACTCCTTTTTGAAATGCAAGCAGCTGGTCTCTATGGTTGCACAAGGAATATGGAGGGTGGAGTCTAATATATGTGCAGAATCTAGGCAAGGTTTGTAGAGGGGCTTCAGGGGGCCATGGTGGGGCACCAACATCCTCCAGAAAACAGCTGCCTGGATTGCCAAGTGAATTGTTACAGTAATTTTGTTGAAAGTGACAAGAGGCAACAGTAATGATAAAACAGTATGATTGCGTGAGATGACAGGTCTACAAAACAATCTATTTATATTTAGCTGGTTCCCCGTTGGCCATTTCGTAGCATTGTAATAAGAAATTTCACAAGAGTTTTACTATCTTTCTGTCTGTTTCCTTTGCAATTTTTTGGCTGGTAATTATGTTGCACGGTTAAAGTAAATTATTTGTGGGCCTTTTTAATTATTGAAAATTATATTATATGGCAAACATGGGGTTGAGAATTAGAAATATAAAAAACCTACAGTGACGAGAACTTATTCAATATTCACTTTGCAAAAACAGCCAATATCCATAAAAACAACTGAAATGTGTTCAGCGCTTAGATCAGAGCTATTAATTTTCTTATATTCACAATGGACATACAGACATGAATAATAAGAATAATAATAACTTTTACAGTAAGCATATTGAAGTAACTTTTTGAAGAATGACTGGCTTGACAGAAGGGAATGAAGAGAAGGAAAGGTATTTATCGGCAACATAAGCAGAGTTCGGTTTTCCATATTACCTCCTCCCTCCGTTTCCTTCCACTAACTCTCGGTCCTTGCCAAAACACTTCCAATTCTACATAAATCTGAATTTAGGGAGCAGAACGAAAGAGCCACCTTTCTAGAGCACATCGATCCACTGTTTAATGGTGGTTTTCCACATTATGTGGTTTGTTATCCATATCTACAAGTGTAGTTTATCTTTTTACGAGCTGGAAACAAGAAAGCAAAAGTATCCTTTAATCTTAAAGCTGATCCGATGCAAAGTATCCCCCTGCACCCACCAGAGCTTCCTCCCAAATAAGACTGAATTCACACAGTCAACTTAAAGCGCATCCAAGACTCTTTCTCATGGTTGCTGCGCATGTGCCAAAGTCAGAACGGCTATCCTCTATGCGTTTGTGTTCGAGTTTTGGATCCAAGCAATTTTTCTGTAATGTGAATGAATGCTTTCTACCTGAAATGTTTTGACCCTTCAACCCATCGTTTCTTTCCTACAGAGATACTTGTTTGGGGTTATTTAAAACACACATAGCATAGAGGAATACCAAGTATACATTTCCTCTTTCCTTTTTTTTAAAAAAAGGTCCTTTTTGATGCAGCAAAGTTAAAGTAGAACACCAAATGGGTAACAGAATTTGAGTCTGGTGGCACCTTAGAGTCCCACAAAATTTTCAGGGCATAAGCTTTCGAGGGTCAGAGCTCCCTTCTTCAGGTACTCTGAAAACCTTGTGGGGCACAGGATTCAAATCTTACCGTTCTACTGCAGACCAACATGGCTACCCACCTAAAACTAAACACATATTTTGGGGTTGCAGTATAGTCTTACAAAGCACTATGAGGTTTTATCTGGGCTAGGTAAGAAGGGAGTATCTTCTCTACTATTACCTGGAAGGCTATATGGTCGCAGTGACCACAGGACAATGAGGTTGCAGACAGCCACAATGGTCTATAATACAGGAGAGACATTTAGTTAATTACTAGGTTTGATATTCTCAAATGCAGACTGCCATTTTTACCCTCCATCCCAGAAAGTTTGGGTGCAACTTGAAACACCTAGCACCACCTAATCTAATGAAGTCTGCCATACATCCTATACAACTTGCACACCAGCAGTCTTTCCTTCATGACCTGAAAAACACCTTTTGGTCTCCTGTACCCCTATTTTTTAAAAAACAGGCATCCAGCTTGATGAAGAGTTCTGATGAACTCAAAAGCCTGCAAACTGTTTTGAGATATTTTGGCTGGTCCTAAGGAAAACTCTTTGACACAACCCTTGCCACAGGAGAAAGGTAACCCATGAATGGTGATAATGCACATTAACTAGAGCAAAGGTAGATTCCCAAGTCGTAGTTCACAGTGCAATCCTAAACAGAGTTATATTCTTTTAAGCCCATTCACTTCCATAGACTTGGAAGCATGTAAATCTGCAGAGGATTGCAATTTACAAAGTTGGACCTAAATGGGGACAGAATTGTAACCTTAGCCTGGATGATCAATTCTTAAGAGATATTCTTGAAGGCTTTCACGGCCGGAGAATGTTAGTTGTTGTAGATTTTCTGGCCATACAGCCTGGAAAATCTACAACTAAAATCTACAACTAAAATTCTTAAGAGAGCTCATGATTTCATGAGACATTTCTTCCCACTCTGTGTACAAGTATTTCTTTTGGCTTTCTTTCTCTTCGGACCCAACCTGGTTTTCGGACCCAACCTATAAAGCCTGTCTGCCAGAGGCAGAAGCAGAATCTGCATATACACCACGAGCAGCAACGTTTCTTTCAAACCACTACAGTCAACTTTCCAGCTGTGTGTTGTTTGAAAGCCCACAGGTGGTTGAATAGAAAACATTGGGGGGGAAATTGCACATTTTTCCATGGTGGAGCCATGAGATCTAGAAACTTGCTCTATAAAGGAAAAGGAGGGAAGAGAGCTGATGGCAAAGGATGCATCGGGTTGTCTTCCAGAGCACAACCCAGAAACCGTCTTGCCTCTTTCTTGCCTTGCTCACCAGCCAGAGGGGCCTCCCCTGGCTCTGAGGTGCAGGAGTGCTGAGCATGGCAACCCTAGGGAGAGAGATCAAGGGGCACCCGAGTTTATGGATTAAAGAAAAACGCAGCACAAGCCTCCTTTGCTCCCTGGAGCCAGTGGCTCTTTAATAATAGCTACGGTACAAAGGCCTCCAGCAAGCTGCAGCCAGGGTAATTACGGTCTGCCATCCGGTCCGCTCTTGAGAGATGAAAAGGGCAAAAAAAAAATGTTATTATTTACTTCAAAAGGCACCATAGATATTAACTTAATGGAGGCTTGGCACCTCTGCCAGGGGGGAAATTATCCTTCATACCTGCTTGAGAGTTGGGGGGAAGGAAAGAAGGGATCTGACTCCCAAAGGCAGCAGCAGCATTTAGATAGCAATAGAGGTCATGGCATAGGGCAGGGGGAGAGATTTCTAGATCTTGGAGGTCTCCACTCTGCCAATGCAATCCAATGCAATGATTTCAGTGGGCTTGGACTACAGTAACTTGGACTGTACTATAAATTTCCTCCCAGGGTGGAAGAGAATCTAACTCTCCTGGCTCCCTCCCTCCCTCCCTGTTTAAAACAGTACCTGCTTTCTTCATTCCCGGCTCTTCTAGTCTACTTTGAAACAGGTTCGAGTGAAAATGCAGGAACTTGGTCATCTAGACATGCCTTAAAGTTTAGTACAGGGGCTAGATGTGCTCTGCAAGTCCTTCATTCAAATCTCAATTCAACCAAGAAATTTACCTGGGGATTTTGGGCAAGGCACACAACCCCTCATAACCCCCCCACGCCCCAATCTTTAATTACAGCAACATTGATGACCTTCTTTGCATGCTTGCTGTAATGACTACTGGACTTGAAACACTTCAAACACTTTCTAATTAACTATAAATTGGATCCAAAGGTGCTGAGTAACTACACGTAATACTAGCAAAACAGTACTGACTGGCAGATTGGCCGGGGGGGGGGGGGGTTGATTTTTGCCAGTTCTTCCACCTACTGCAGGTTCCCACTTCACTTTTCATATCGTTTGTGATCATTCCTGACTCCCTCCCCCAGAGAAGAATTTTTGGGTGGGTAGTTCAGTGGGATTAAGAAAGAGGAGGGAGACAGAAGAGTCCCCTTCTCTGAGTGTCACTCCGTTCAAGTTAACTTGGAGGTAACCCAAGTGGATTTACAGAAATTTGTAACTTAGTTTAGGATTGTACTGTAAATCCATTAAGGCTGTCACCTGATAAAATTAATCTTAGTCTCTTCATCTATGTGTTTCAATTGATCAATAAACTAAATCTGCATACATTTGCATACGAACAATACATCTGAAAGAGAAAAGCTTCCTTTGGTTTTTTTATGAAGGATATGTGTAATAGGCACCACCTTTGAAGAATTGTTCCCCACTGTGAGAGAGAAAAGGCGGGGCAAGAAAGAGAGAATGCCTCTTCTTAACTTGTCCCTTGCAACCCACAGTTAAAACAAATTAACATTTTTAAAAACAACCAATTCAGGCCTCTTTTCCATCAATCCAAAAATGATCATTAACTAGCTTTCTCGTTTTTCTAAGTGTTGGGCTACAAAAGACAACGGTTTGATTCACATGTAATGGCCAATCCATTGTTTAGCCACCTTGGGTGTGTGCGCTAGTTCCTACTCCATTCTTCTCTTGTCATGTGCTCTGATCCTTCAATTAATTTATTTTATTTATATAAAATTTTTAGTCCGCCCTCCCTGCCGAGACCTTCATGTTTGCAGTGAACCGCAGTTGGCTGTTACATCCAAATCACCCAACCTATGGCTTCCAGAAATCATGGTTTGTCTCTGAATCAGAACTGGAAAGCCCATTTCAAATTGTGGTTTCCAGTTCAAGCTTGGAGACAAACCATGGTTTACTTAATTCAGGCATAATGGTCAACTGAGGTTTATTGAAAGGAAGGAAGAAGGGAGGGAGGGCACTGAAGAGTGAGAGGGAAGAAGGGACTGCGTGACTTTTGATAGCCAAACCCTGGTTCATCCATACATCTGAACCAGGTTACTCCACAGATCAGCTCTAAGGCCATGAGATTCTACACACAGTTATTTGAAAATACGTTGAATTCAGTGGAGATTACTTCAGAATAAGCTTACACAGTTGCATACGTATATGAATTTTTGTTAGTAATGAGTTTTAAGTTGCAGCCGATGGCTTAAGAAAAAGAGCACGTACATGCAGACAAAACTCCTCCCTTTAATTTTCTGAAGACAAAGTGAGGGAGGGCCTCTCTGGGAGAGGCAGACATGGTATGACTGCCAGTCCCTGCCTTCCCAAAAGATTCCAGACTAGTTGAATGCGGGAACTGTGGAACCTGCCCATGGCTGCAAGGGGAGTGCGTGGCAGAAGTCAGGGAAGTGAAGACGCCTTTCCCGGGAAAGATGTTTGCCCCACAGGGCCAAAGCTTCATCTTTAGACATATCATTCATCTCACTTAAGGCACTTTGGTGCACTGAGCGAGTGTGTTTTTAATTAAAATAATATTTTGATAGGTTTCCTCGTTGCTAAGGAATTAGGAAAATAACTAGCTCCTTCCAGACTCTGCCAGGTACTGTAGGTGCCACCGACTTGGCATGGCTCCACACTCTTCGTATGGAACTCATTCCCTTGCTGTCTGTTGCTGCTGGTCTGACAAGTGGCCTCTCTTACCTTCAACAGCGGCAAGAGATGAACTGACCTTTGGCCAGATTCTAGGAGTACATTGAGATGCCACTGTAAGGCAACCTAGTCCGTTAGATAAAATGTGTTAAACGATGTTAATAAATTATAATTTAATTTTTTTAGAAGTGTCTCCCCTCCTTCAATGCCTTCATGCTTAACAGGCCATAATAGCAGGAGGTGGTTGACTTCCTGTCGAGTAAATGGATAGGCTACTTGGCCTGCCCGTTTTTTACTTAACCTTTCACTTAAGCTCCCTTTTTGAAATTGCAAGTTGAACATACAGGAAAAGAGCATGGAATTATCTGTCTATTATGTTTTCATCATGCCCTTCCTCCCAAGAGCTCCAATGCATGGGAACACAGAAACATAGAACTGGAAGGGACCCCCAAGGGTCATCTAGTCCTGCCCCCTGCACAATGCAGGAAATTCACAGCTATCCCTTCCCGCACCCCCCTCAGTGACCCCAGAGGAAGGCGAAGAACTTCCAGGATCCCCGGCCAATCTGGCCTGGAGGAAAATTCCTTCCTGACCCCAAAGTGGCGATCGGCATTACTCCCCTTCTCTGTTTAAACCGCGCCACTGCCCTGCAAAAGAAGTTAGGGCAAGAGAAGAGGGTATGACTGGCCAAAGACCCCAGCTGTACAACCCTAAGCAGAGCTAAGGGCATAAGTCTGTTTAGGAATGCACAGCCAGGGAGCTTAATAACTGAGAGGCTCAGTCCAAGACAACAACCACACGCCTCATTGGATCTCAGGGCAGTGCTCTATGTAGAGAAATCCCTTGGCTCCCTACTTTGTATGTAGTCCCCCCCCCCCCCCCGACACACACTCACATACAGTATTTTTAGAAAACCGAGGGAAACTCAAGAGGTAGATTCCTGCCCCACTCCTTCCCCCCTCCCCCCATAATTCAAGCTGTTTTATGGCAGAACTGACCATTTTTTTTAAAAAAGCATGCCCTAGTGTCACTGCAGGACTGTAGCACCGACTTGGAACACAAATAGGATAATTTGCATGTTTGAATATGTACCTGTATCCAAATCTGCCTGTGGAAAACTAGCTTTTAAAGGAGAAGAACATAGCAGATTGGGAAGTGGTGGGGGGGGGGAGGCTGCACCAAGCATAGCATTTGGTTCCATATAGAGCATATACATTAACGTGGCCTTGCATGCATGCAAGAACTCTCCCCCCCCCAATCCAGAGGGGTCTACGTATGCATTCCCTTTTTGAAAATGTGTTTCTCTAAAATAAAGTTCCATTAAGTTCCATGGCGACCCCTTCCACAGGACATTAGAGGCATGAGACGAGCAGAGGCAGCTTGTCATTGGCTTCCTCTACATAGCAACTCCCATTAAAGTAAGGATGCTGGCCAGCCCTGCTTAGCTCCCAAGCCAAACCGGGCTAATCAGGCTACCATGTGATTCTTTAGGGGCCACAATTTACACCACCAAAGGGAAACAAGATTCAAGTCCAGTAGCCCCTTGAAGACCAACTAAAATTTCCAGGTAGATCAAGATAGGTAGCCGTGTTTGTCTGTAGCAGTAGAGAAGAGCAAGAGCCCAGTAACACCTATAAGACTAACAACATTTGTGGTAGGGTATGAGCTTTCGTGAGATACCTGAAGAAGTGAGCTGTGACTCATGAAAGCTCATACCCTACCACAAATATTGTTAGTCTTTTAGGTGTTACTGGACTCTTGCTCTTTTCTAAAATTTCCAGAGTTCTCATCGGTCTTTAAGGTGTGACTGGTCTCCAGTCTTGCTTTTCTACTGCAGACCAACAGGGCTACCCACCTGCAAATAAAAACAGTTTTGCTTCCCCAAACTGTGTGACAAATACAGCGTGGTAAACCTTACTTAGTTCCAAGGACTCTCCTCTAGTTTCTGGCACCGAGATACCTCCTCCTCCTCCTGGGGTAGGCTGCACCCATCTGCTGTGCTAGAACCCCAGAGAGATTCTGACACCCCCTCTGGGGCTGGAATCTCACATCTACATTTGGTGGGGAGGTTGCAGGCTGGGGGTGTGTGGGTGGGAGCAATCTGGCCAGTACACCGGGAGGAAAACGGAAGGGGAGAGACAGAGGGCCACAAGATGGGTAGTTGTGTTAGTCTGTCTGTTGCAGCAGGAAAAAAACAAGAGTCCAGTAACGCCTATAAGACTAACAGGTATCTGAAGAAGTCAGCTGTGACTCATGAAAGCTCATACCCTACCACAAGTTTTGTTAGTCTTATAGGTGCTACTGGACTCTTGTTCCTTTCCAGAGGGCCACAAGGCTGAGGACACACTTACTTGGAAGCAAATCCTCGTGGACAAGCTTCTAGGCACACAGGCCTAGGATCAGGCTGTAACTCTATGCGCTTATTACTTGGGAGCCAGCCCCACAGAGAGCAGTATGGCTTACTTACTCGTAAGTAAAAAATTCCGTGGAGTGGACTATTGCCATTATCTCGTGCATGCTTAATTATTGGGAAGCAAGCCCCCTGGAGCTCAACATGACACCCTGGATCGCAACCCGCTTACCTAGCCAGAAGTTTTTCCACGGAGAGGAAAGAAGGGAGCGTTAACCTCTTTCCTTTTAAGGGGAGCCCTTTCCCCTCCAAAACCCAGAATGATTCACAATGCTTTCCAATTATTCTTTGCATCTCAGGATAGACGGGAAACTGTTTGGTTTGGGGGGGGGGGTCCTCAGCAACAACACATGCGACCCCCCCCCTTGCAAGTGAGGCTCCCTCCCGCCAGGAAAGGAGAGCACCGCCTCCGCCTCCTCCTCCTTCTCCAAACTCTCCCCCCCCCCGGGCCTTTTGCACAGAGAGACTCAGCCCACAGTCATCACTCCTGCTTCTCCGTTTGCACGGCTGCTTCCGATAGGGCCCCGGAGAGGGATGAATCCGGAGTAGCAGAGACAGTATACAAAAAAAGAGGAAGCGGAGCCAAGCAGGGTCGCGATCCACGCGCAGGCACCGCCGGAATGGCACCGCAATGCCGGAAAAGGCATTTTTAGGTGCACGCTGGAGATCTGTCCGCTGCTGCTGCCGCCTCCTCCTCCGTGCATGCAGAGAGAGCCCGAGCCCGCCCGGGTTTGGAGATCTCTCCCCTCCAAGCAAGGCGGGGGAAGATCTTGCTATATAGATACCGGCACTGGGCAAAAGGGACGCGCAGCCAGCAGCAGCAGCAGCTCCGGCGATGCCACGGCGCAGTAAGTAGCCCCACGCGCGGCAGAAAAGTTTGCAAGGGGGAAAGAGGGTGGGGGGAGTAGCAGATGCCAGAGGCCTGGCAGGGATCGGGGGGGGGGAGGCTTTGTGGCTCGGGAATGAATGGGGAGCAAGCCCTCACCCCCTTGTGATCAGCCTTGAACCCTTGGAGCTAGTTATGGTGCGGTGGGGCTAGAACAGGGGGCACCAATTGGGTGCCCCCAAAGGCCAGACCTGGCCCCCCACTCGCACAGATGGGGGGCATCCCAGAGGCAGCTGGATGGCCCCAGCAGGAAAGAGGATGTTGGCTGAAATAGACCCAGTGATCTGGTGCTGCTGCCACATTCTTCTCATGTTCGGTTTGATTTGTGTGGCGCATTTTTATCCCAGAGCATTTTATCCAAGGAGTCCGGGCAGTACACATGCTTCTCCATTTTATCCTCACAACAACAACCCTGGGAGGTAGGTTAACCATTCAAAGGTTACTCAATGAGCTTCATGGGCAAGTGGGGATCTGAACCCCAGTCCTCCTGGCTTCTCGTCAGGGTGCTGAACAGTCTTGTCAACTAAATTGAACCTCCATGTGTAAAGGCAGAGTATCAGCTTCTGCAGAGGTACAACAGGGGGATGGCTCATACTGTCAGGCTTCTTGGAGGATGCTGAACTAGACAGACCTCTTGTCAAATCTAGTAGCGCTCTGTTCAAAGTAATTACAGCAAAGAGAGCCTCCAAGTCGAAAGGCAATATACCGTCCAGTTCCAGACAGTGAGGACACACATCTGTCCTGGAGGCACCTGGACGTCCCTTGCTGGAAACAGAATGATGGACTTTTTGCCTAACTTAACCGAATTAGGCTTAACTTTCCTCAAAGGGTTGTTCTGAGACTTTAGAAAACTGCCTTGAGTTCCTTGGAAGAAGGATGAAATAAAAATGATTGGAGGCGGAGGCGTTACAATCCTGATAGGATTCTGGCTTGCTGGCTGCAAGGGAACCGTGCTCGTTTCGGAGGGTAAGCAGGGCTAGGCCCCCAGCTGCAACAGATCACACGGGGTTCACTTGAAGTGAATGGGTCGAGATACTTCCTTAATAACCTTTTATCCACCAGAGATAGGATGAGTTGGATAGGAGCCCCCATGGCAAGTCCCATCACCCATAGCTAGATTTTCTGCTTGCTGTCAATCAATCCTGCTTTAGACCAGTTGTGAACCACTGGAGTGGTGCTAGATTCCCTGCTCACGGTTAGTCCGTCGTCATCCTTAGGAGTTGAAGTTAAGCCTCAACTGGTTCTCGTGGAGCTAAGGAAACCAGAGCGTCGCTTACTGCGTAGTCCGTTGCTTGTTCTTTTGGCGGAGACGGGTTCTGATGTGCACTATCTATGGGTCAAAACTTGATCCACTAGAATCGGGCCAGACCACAACTTGGCATAAGTCCAGCCTGGAACCTCTAGAGATGATAACGCCTGACCTGTGCTTGCGGGAGACGGGTTTCAAGGCACAGGGCATCATGCTAGCCTTAATCTATCAGCATTCCTGGGTGCAGCTTTCCAACCCACTGTAGTTAAGATCACCAGGTCACCTCTTCCTGTAAATCAGCCTCTATCTCTACCCCTAACTTTGCATGGTCCGATCCTGATTTCCTCCAGTTAATGGAGCCAGAAACTCAGTTGGCATGCACCCCCCGGAGACTAATCCAATGGAATGACTTTATTTTACTGAATTTATACCTTGCCTTTCTCTCCAATGGGGATCATAGGCTACTTTGTTCTCCTCTTCTCCATTTTACCCTCACAACAACCCTGTGAGGCAGACTACACTGAGAGCATGTGACTGGCACCAGGTCACCCAGCAAGTTCCATGGTAGAGTGGTGATTCAAACCCGGATCTTCCAGATCCTAATCCAACATTCTAACCTCTACACCCCACTGGCTCACGGACCATCCTGTTAAATCAGCCTCGCTTCACCAAGTCGATCCCAAGTTGCTATGCCTGTGCCTCGATCTACTCTATTCTAGCAGGCCAGATTCCCAGCTGATGTGAATTAAGCGCAAAACCACGGTTGTTTTAAAACTGGAGCTGCATTAGATGTATAAGCAGCTGGCCTCTCTCCAGATATTTATACCAGATCTGGTCTTTTTTAAAAGAGAGAGAGAGAAAATGAGAAAGAGAGCTTTTGTAGAGTCAACAATCCGAGTTTACTTTTCCTTCTTCTGTTCCGCTAATATTCTTTGCCTTGAACGCAGCCAGCCTGATGGAAACTTTAAAGACGCAAGAGCCGATTTTAATGTTTAAACATGTGTTTCTTCAGGCAAGGAGAGGGGAGGAAAGAGGGTTTACGAACTCGGGGGCTGTGGACAGGGAATTAGCAGCGTTATGAATTATTAGGCAGATTAAAGACTCCAGAAGGAATTGGATTGTTTTCCTCTTTTTTTTAAATTTGGGGGGGTGTTAGGTAGTGAATGAAAGTTCAGCTGCTCAGAAGAACTGCTCAGTAGCAACGTGAGTAGCCCACCATCATCAATATGGAATAGGATATTTAGGCACCCAAAAGAGCAAAAGCTGTTTTGCTCTCGATTTGGGTGGGCCCATTATTCAAGTACTTAGTCCTGGTCTATATGCATCCATCTATCAATCACATTTTTATCCCAGTTTCCCACCAAGAAGTCCAGGGCAGCTAATATAGTTTTCCCCACCACTTCTTCCATGCTATCCTGACAACAACCCTGTGAGGTAAATTAGGCTGAGAAAAAGTGACCAGTGGGAATTTGAATCGGACGTCTCTCGGGACATTATGCCGCATGATCGCAACAGAATTGTGTGTGTGTGTGTGTGTGTGGCCTGCACCACTTCAGCCAGCTTTCCTACATCAAAAACTCCCTGCATCTAGAAAACTAGTATAGCTTGAAACCTTCTCCCTGACGTGCTTGTTTCCTATTTGCAGGGAGTTTTCCTTACCCCACCCCAAAAAGTGGCATCTCCCAACCGCAGTACAAAGTGGTACAGTGCATTTTATTCCCTTCTTATATGTATGCAGATTCAGCTGCAATCTCCGGTATTGCAAATATAGAAGAGGAGGGGAGGAGAGGAGAGAGGAGAGAGAAGATGCAGTTAGGGGATGATCTTCTCTCTCCTCTCTCCTCCCCTCCTCTTCTATATTTGACCAGTTTATGTACCATGCATCTGACGAAGAGAACTTGATTCTCGAAAGCTTATGCTACAATAAAATTGGTTAGTCTTAAAAGTGCTACTGGACTCTTTTTGATTTTGCTACTACAGACTAACACGGCTAACTCCTCTCGGTATTGCAAAGAAATTCATAAAAACCTAAGAAAAAAGCACTGCTGAGTCTGACCGAGGATCTAGAGAGCCCAGAATCATGTTTCCAACAGTGGCAATAAACATGATGGCAGACAGCCATTGTTGAGCCTGGTCTTCATTAATTCTGTGGACTTCCAGATCTTTTGGTTACCAGCAGGAATCAAATTAGCCAGAGTTTTGTCACATGCACTACATTTATTCTCAACCTTCCCATGTATATTATAAAAAAAACCCCGCTCTTTCAAAATCTTGATTCTGTTGTTGCCCCCTTTGGGGGTTTCTGTCCCACACCAACCAATTTGCCACATGCAACATGCTGCTCTCTGTCCCCAACATGTGGCTTTCAGAGGTAGACTGCAGAGGCCTTTACAGTGCAATCCTAAACAGAGTTACTCCCACCGATTTCAAGGATTTCAAAGATCCCTAGGATTGCGCTGTTAGGTATTTAAGTTGACACATCTCTACTTATCCCTCCAATTTCTAATCACTTCCCCCCCCCAAGCTGTCTAAGCAAATGGCAAACTCGCAGCAGCGAGTTCCGTAAGTTAATTATGCATTGTGTGAATAAGTACTTCCTTACTGTCCCTTCCTGAAGCTGCTGCCCGCTGTCAGCTTCATTGGCCAAACATATCCCCCACCCCCTTCTAGTATTCTGACAGAGGAAGAAGAATTTCACGGTCACAGCGGGGAGGTAGGCATCTTCTGAAAAATTAGGCAGCGTGGGTCAAACTGGGAATTAGTGCAGATGCCAAGTGTTAAAAATCTATCGACACACATGCACACACGCAAACAAACATACACCGGAAGCAGATGGGATACTGAATCCTTTTGGGGAAAATAACATTAGTATTTTACATCTGATCAAGCTCATCCGCAGTGACAACATCTGGGCATCTGAGCAGAACCATTTTCCTGTGCTGAAAAATTGCCGTCAGGTTGGAGAGGACTAAATTTCATCATTTTAATTTACCTTATGGGAAAAAGAAAGAGAGTGAGAGAGAGAGAGAGAGAGAGAGTGTGCGCGTGCACGCTCACGCACGGGGACGAACACACAGAAATCCGAAGAATTGGACTGTTGAATCTGGGATGGATCTGTCAAATCCTGGTTTACTCCTTTGTTCCCACCCAGTGCAAACAGTGCGGTTGTCTGTGTGGGTGGATCTCAGCTATTTAGCAGACTGATGTGTTCATAGCCTGCAGCCTTATGTGTGGGTCTGCCTGTCAGAGTGGCTGATCTGCTGGGCCGCCTTCCATTGGCTTAGTTGCTCTGATGTCACAAAAGGGTTCTGCCGCCTAAGGAACTTGCTAATGGAGGGACTAGGGAGATTTGAAATTCTAAGGCTGAGAAGCAGCTTTGGTCATAACATTTCTGGTATGGCCTACAAGCTCCTGGCTTTGAATGACGTCTTGCTGGCACAAGTCAAGCTGAACTGCTTTACAACCTGGTCACAAGCTGTCACTAGGTAGCACCTCCCATTTCTTATACAGGACTAGCAAAATGCTCATCATCGAGGCGGGTGCTGTGTGAGCAGAAGTGGCCTGAACACCATAAGTCGCAGGGGTGGGAAGGTGGCACTTGTACAGAAATGCTTTTTTAAATTTTAAAATATTTGCAACGGACAGCCCTTTAGGAATTTGCTGCACAAAAGGCCTGTGCAAAATGGAGACCTGAATGAATATCATTTGCCCCCCACCCTGAGTGCTATCCCCCTCCACCAGTGAGCAGCAAAGACATCCTAAAATAACATGCGTGCTAATGTCTGAAATTGTGAAGCGGTGTTAAAGCAGCTCATGGTCAAAGCCAAGAAAGGTGGGGGGGGGGGGTAGGTGCTTGTCTCTGTTTGCATCCAGTTTGTATGAAAAGAAAAAATGTTGGTTCAACTCCATCTTCATCCCCCTACTGAAACCCCCATCTTCATCCCCCTACTGAAATTCAACTAGGTGCATTTTCCCTCCCTGTTCATCCTCAACCTCTTATTCCTTCCCTCTCTCCCTTTCTCTCCCAGTGTCCAATTCATAAGTATAAACTCCTCAGGGCACGGGCCTATCTTACTGTTACTAGGCACAGCACCGTGCATATCACATGTATTGTTAGTCTTTGTGCAACAGCCCCAGCCTTCCTCCTTTAACCACATTCATTTTTGGCCACACCCTTTCATTAAAGAAACAGATGTTAAGCGAAATTATTATATAATAAGCAGATGTGCCTCTGAGCATATACAGGGTGCGTTTCCCTCAACACTGAGCAAATGCATCCATTCATGCACTGAAAAAGGTTTCCTTCCAGAGTACAGGGTTAGCATTTGTACCCGGTCAGAAGCCTTGGACACATCTGTCGTTAGAAACTGAGGCAGCCCCCTCCTTGCATTCCCCATGATGGCGTGCCTAGAACACACTCCAAAACCTTTTCTAAAACATTTAAAGGTTACAGCTTATAGCAATACTTGCATGCCGTCACTAAAGCTTATGGTTGTACTCCATACCCAAAAACGTGCCTACTAATTTTCCACCACTGGATAACAAGCAAAAGCATGGGTGCGTTTTGTACAGACATGTCTTCTGGCGGCGTAGTAGATCCAAGTCTTTATTTGTGCTCTTTTTTGTTTCTGGAGAGGGCGGTGGCTTCACGGCTGTCCTCTCAAGATCTTAGCACTGAGCTGTCTAGCAGCTCAACATCAGCAAACTTTATCTTAACAAGAAAACGTAAACAGCCCTGCTCGATTGCGCCTGGCATCCCTCTAGCCTTTGTGGCCTCTTTCCAATAACAGTCAGCTGGATGGAAAGGTGAGCAAGAATTGTGATTTTAATTCCAGAGGGGTAACCGTGTTTTGTTGCAGCAAAAAACAAATGGGAACCTCGTGGCACCAAGATTTTTTTAAAAAAACTTGTTTGTACAGTGCTACAAGTTTCTTGTCTATTATTATTGTGATAGGAAAAGCCGTTCCGGATCGAATCAAGGTCCCGCTCGTCCAGTATCTTATTTCTGACCAGCTGTGACCAGTTAGATACTTCTGGGCAGCCCACAAGCCGGGTGTGAGGGCAAGAGCCCTGGCAATCATAGATATCCTGCCTCTGACTTAGATCAAGATGGGGAGCCGTGTTAGTCAGTCCGTAGCAGTAGAAAAGAGCAAGAGTCCAGTAGCACCTTTAAGACTAACAAAATTCATGGTAGGGTATGAGCTTTCGTGAGTCACAGCCCACTTCTTCAGAAGTGGTATCTGAAGAAATGAGCTGTGACTGACGAAAGCTCATACCCCTTGCAACAAATCTTGTTAGTCTTATAGGTACCATTGGATTCTTGCTCTTTTCTGCCGCCTCTGACTTGTAAAATAGCCAGTTGTGAGTGCTTTCATCTAATGCAAGTTCAAAAAGGCTTATTTATTAAGGCTGTGGCTTGTTATATTTAAAGAAACATACTTTACAATGGGGGGGATTCTAGGAAAAACTAGTTGCAGGAAGCCGAGAAGTGAGAAAGACTGTTATTACAGGATTTTGACTAAGTATACAGTTACGCCATGCTATAGATTCTTAATGTGTGTGAAACCAGGGAACATGGGAAATATTTTGGGGGGAAAGCATCGGCTCCCCCTTTGGATTGCTCGGAGAAGTTGAAAGGGGTTGCAACTTGCAAAATGCAAGCTGTGCTTTCTGTTCCTAGTTTGTTGGCCCTCTGGGGCAATAGGTTGCCCATTACCAGTTTGGTGTAGTGGTTAAGAGCAGCAGGACTCTAATCTGGAGAACCAGGTTTGATTCCCCACTCCTCCACTTGAAGCCAGCTGGGTGACCTTGGGTCAGTCACAGCTCTCTCAGAGCTCTCTCAGCTCTCACCCACCTCACAGGGTGATGGTCGTGAGGATAATAATAACACACTTTATAAACTGCTCTGAGTGTGGCATTAAGTTGTTCTGAAGGGCACTATATAAACTGAATGTTGTTGTTGTTGTTGTGTGAAGATTAGATCGACCACTGATATGCTCCAGTAGAACTTTCCTTATACCCTTGAAGGAAGTTGCCTGTATCTTACAAAGGAAGTAAGCTAGGTTATACGTAACTGCTTTTTAAAAAAATTAGCAAATTTAGTTCTGGGATGGCTAAAATTGCTGGTCACTGTGTTAAGGAAACTTGATTAAAGAGAGGAGGAGGGCCAGAACAAAAGGAGAAGCTAAGCAATCCCATTTCAAAGAGGGCCAACCCACAAAAGAGAAGATGCTAGCTGTGTTTCTGATCCAAGAGTGCCAGAATGGCAAACCAGTGGCCAGATGACAACAGGACTTCGCAGAATGCAAAAATAGCTAGATGGCAGATAGAAGGGAATTCATGCCTATCAATTAGCACCCGAGGAGTTACTTGCCAGAAAAATCTGTGTGTGCGTTTAAAAAAACATTTCAAAATAGATTCCTCTGAAATAAATTCCTCGCCATCCCCTGAACTGCATACTGGGAAGCTTCTATCTATAGGCTAGTTCCCATGGTTCCATCACACCTCAAGCATCACACCAAAAACGTGGATCCAGGGTGGGGCTCAGTTCTCCCGCTGCGTTTGGTGGGACAAACCGAAGTGGCTGCATTTCAAGAGAAAAGCAGGGGAAGGAAGTCAGCATGGGTATAACAGACAGAGTGCTGGATTAAAGCTGGGGAGACAGAGACTCACAGCACCAACTCAACCCTGAGCCGGTCAAGCACTCAGCCGGACCTTCCTTACAGGGTTGTGGTGAGGACAAAGTAGGAAACAAAGTCCATGTACATCCTCTTAGCTCCTTGGTGGAAGGCCAGGACAAAAGTATATTCAATAGAAAGGAAAGCCTACCCTTCCTTTAGTTAGGGTTGCCAGCTCCAGCCTGGGAAACTGCTGGAGTGTCTGGGGAAGGGGGATTCTGGGAAGGGATTTCTCCTAGAATCTATGGTATACCATAGAGTCTGCTTGCTGAAACTGTCGTTTCTGCCAGGAAAACTGATCTCTGCAGTCTGGAGATCAGTTGGAATTCCAGGCCCCACCTTTATCCCTTGCCACAGTCATGTCTCTAAATTTAACTCTCGTCCACCTGCTATGCCTCAACTCTCCCGAGAGTATCGAAAGGACCTACTGCATCAGGTTTGAGATAACAAATATGAAGCGCTTTGCACGGACGTGCTATATACATGCAAAATTCTTATTAAGTAAAGGCTGCCATTCCCTCCGACAGGGAACAATGGAAACACTGCCCTTGGAGCACGCTACAGTGGGGACGACACACTGGTTCTCCTCGGCCCACACAGACAGGGACTCCGTTACCGGAGTGCAATGCTCAGAAGCACATTACAAACACATGGTGAGGCAGCTGCGATAGACAAGCCCTTCCTCTAGACACACACGCACATACACCCTTGCCAGTCTTAATGACACACATTTTGCTGGTATCTAATAAAGTCTAGAATTAACACTGCATAAACTGGCACCTGTGCACAGCTACTTAATACAGATGAGTTCCCACCATTGTGTTTGAACACATTGCTCTCTATGCACATCCGAAGCGCTCGATGAAAAAGGTGGATTTTTGGCCCCCTCTCGTTTTTGTCTATGCACGTCCAATATAGTGTTCATCACGTGCTCCTGTACGTCTGCTTTCCAGATTAACTAATCTGGGGCTTTCGCCATTGTCAGTTTGGATTAGAATCGCCTCTTGCTGTGCCTTAAAACGTTCTCCGAACTGCGAGGAAAGAGACTAATTGTGTAAAGCTCCTTAATAAGGTGGTAGTGTGACATTCAGGGAGTAGCTAATCCATTGGTGAGCCATGGTCTAAATGGAGCACAGCCATGTAAAACACTAGCCAGCTTGGCTCGAAATGTAGATCACAAAGTTATACTGACTTGCGGAATTTACTATGAGCAGGAATGCATCTGAGGCCGTAACTGCATTTCAGTCGCCGTGGATTAGTAGCAGGCAGAACAAATTTGAGAATGTTATCGTTGGATTTGTGAGGTAGGGGATGTGCAAGTAAGCTGGGCCAGCGTCATATGACTGATTCATTTCTGCAATGCTCTGCTGAGAGAGTGCTTTAAAACAGGAAACATGATGTGCAACTGCATGCTGTAATGCATACGCAATGCACAAGAGTGACTTCAGTGATTGCTAAGGGGGAGGGCTGTGCTTTTGAACGGGGCACATGATGCGCAATTAAGCCGTCTGCAGGCTGTAAGGTGCACCATGCATAAATATGATTTGATCTGCCCTGTGAAATTTGCATATCTGCTCATGCAAGTCAGCGTCCTGAATGTGAGATGCCGAAGTGTAAAAAGATGGAAATGTGTGAAAAAACAAGGGGGCCTGTTTTACAGATCCCTAACTTTTCAGAAAACTGGAGCTTTCTTGCATAAGGAACGTGAGTAGACGTACTGCAGATTTTTAAAAAAAAATCCTTTGAGTTTTGCTCAGAATGTGGACAGCCAGCAACGATTGCTCTTCAACTGATGGAAAGAAATGGAGGCTTGCTCAGAATCGCGTGCTGAGCCTGTAGCATGTGTCCAGATAGGATCCGAGGTCTTTTTACTACTTCCATAATCCACTTAATATTGCTTAAACAGCAACAATATGTTGGCTATGTCTTGGTACGCAGAAATGACGCTAGCTCCCAGCCAGAGGTCTTACAATACAATTGGATGGAGAAGACAAAGGAGAGTGGGGTGGAGTGGGGGAGACATGGCTTGGCAGAGGAATGGAGTCTGGAAAGATTCAGTGGTTAACAGTGCAGAAAGAATGAGCCTCCTGCCAAAGTCAAAGAGGCAAAAGGTTAGGCAAGGCAGGATCAAAATGAGAGACAGAAAGGACATAGGAAGCTGACTTATACCAGACCTTATTACCATCCATCTAGCCCGGTCTTGTTTATTCTAGCTAGCAGCAGGTCTCAGGCCAAGAAAGGTCTTTCCCAGCAGCTACCACCTGAGATCCTTTCATTGGAGATACTGAGGTATGAACCTGTGACCTTCTGCAGGCAAATCAGGTGCTCTCCCATTGCCCTCTTCTTAAGAAACATAAGTAGGAGAGGAATAGCAGAGCGCCTTAAGGTGCAATGCAGAAAGTGACAGGGTGGCAAAGCACAAGGGGGATCTCGGGCATTGGTGGCAATGTATCAGGACACCCACTACTGGAGTCAGATCACTGGGCCGTTTAGCTCAACAGTGGCTACTCTGACCGGCAGTGGCTCTCCATGGCATCAGGCAGAGTCTTTCCAAGATTCTTCAGCAGGAATTGAACACAGGACCTTCTGCAAAGCATACATTCAACCTGTGCTATGGCTCTTTGACCCCCAAGACCAGCATAAAGGGACCCCATAGCACCACTATTCCCCCTTGACACCACAAAATGGCAGGCACGCTCTTAAAATGACATTTGGTTTGTACATCCCACCTTTGGGGGGTTACAGAGGGTCTTTGGACTGCAACCTTACCGCAGTTTCCCTAAAATCTTGAACTCAGTATGGCATAACACATAATCACAGCACTGAGACACAGAGGAGTTAGCCGTGTTAGTCTGTAGTAGCAAAATAGAAAAGAGTCCAGTAACACCTTTAAGACTAACCAACTTTACTGTAGCAGAAGCTTTCGAGAAAGTTTATGCTACAGCACTGAGAGAGGATTTCAGCTGTAACCTCTCCACTGCTATAGCATAGTGGTTAAGTGGTCAGCTTGCAAATCAGCACTCTGCTGGTTCAAATCCCACTACTGCCATGAGCTCAGCTGGTGGCCTTGAGTCAGCCACTCCTGTCAACTCCAGCTCCCTAGCTATATTGTGGGGATAATAACAACGCTGACTTTGTTTGCCACTCTGAGTGGGGCACTAAATCGGTCTAGAAGAGCAGTATATAAGCACAGTTGTTGTTGTTGTTGTTGTTGTTGTTAGTCCACACTGACAGCTAGTGCTGGCCGTCAGCTTTCCCAATAATCCCCTCTTAATGCAGCGAATGATTGCATTAGTTCTCTTAGCAGCAGCCTCATGCTGTGGGGCTCACAGCTGCTCTAGGAGGGTTAAAAATACTGTCTAAAGCAATTTACGAAGTTTGGAAGAGGAGGGGAGGAATCCCACAGCAGGTTGTTTTAGCGGAATGATCGTTGCAAAGAGGCTGGAAACCGTGTCCGGTTGGGCCCTCTTATTTGACACCGTGAAATATTGAGCTATAAAGGATTTTATGTCCCATAATGGAGAATATGGCCAAAGTAAGAGTAAGCCAGAGGGAGATAGGAAAAGGGGGAGAGAGAAAAGATAGGCGGTGGTGAGAGAAAGAAAAAGGAAATGTAAAATTTATAGAGGAATTGAATGCATAATGAAGTCGAGCCAAGTGAGTGGTTTCTAGTGATTTAACGGGCACTGGCCCAGCAAGACACCTTGCCGACTCAAATCTTCCATGAAAAGGGCCTTGTAAAAAATAACATTGGAAGAAGTTTAACTCAGCCGAGGTTAAAAGGGATGCGCGGGAGCCCTGTAAAAGGTAGCCTTCTGTAGCAGAAGCCGCCAGCGTCCCGCATGAGTGAGTGCCCAGCTCTGCTAAGCAGGGATGAAAAGTCAAATCTGGAAGGACGGACGGAGGAAGCATTCAGGGCTGGGTAGGGGACAGACAGAGCAGGGACAATAGATGAGAGAGCAGGGGAAGGGAATGAATTCACAGAACATCTAGGCAGCGGACATACACAGTGCTTCTAGACACAGAGATTTTTTTGAGTCTTGGATATGCTCAGTCGCTGCAAGGAACTTCCATATCCTGTGTTATGTATGCATTATGTGCCATCATTTCGTCTCCGACCTATGGCGACCCTATGAATGAAAGGCCTCCAAAACATCCTATCATTAACAGACCTGCTCAGATCCTGCAAACTGCAGGGCGTGGCTTCTTTGATTGAGTCAAGCCATCTCATTTCAGGTCTTCCTCTTTTCCTACGGCCTTCCACTTTTCCTAGCATTATTGACTTTTCCAGAGAATCTTGTCTTCTCACAATGTGACCAAAGTACGATAGCCTCAGTTTTGTCATTTTAGCTTCTAGAGAGAATTCGTATCCTGTAGAATAAGTCAATCTGGACTGGAAGAATGTTTTACCTTCCCCAGCAGCCAAACTGAATATTTTGTCATTTTTAAAAAGCCAGATGTATTAAAAAGTATTACAGAGTCACAAGCGTTAGTCACCTGGCGCTACGGTCATCAGAAAAGCCTTGCTGGACCAGCTAGCCCCACATCTTGTTTCACACTGTGGTTTGCTGGAGGTCCAATGAACAGGCCGAGGCTGCTTCTTGATGCTGCCTCCAAGCACCGTTATTCAAAGGCTGACTGCCTCTGAATACGGACAGTGCCCTTTGGTCACCAGTAGCCACTGACAGACTTATCCTCTTTGAATATGTCTAAACTCCCCAGCCAAAGCAGATTATGTTATAGAAATAAGCTAGGTATGCAAAATGTACTTACACAAACTTAACAGAAAGTTCGAAATTCGCTTCTCATTGGTACAGAATTTCAGGGACAGAGATTGGATGAGTGGTGTGGTTAAGCATAGAGAGGTCACATTACAACAGCCGAGCATATGGTTTGCACACACAAAGGTCCCAAAAGCGAAAGTCCCTGTAACACCTTTTAATGACACAAATCAGCATGCAAGCTTTGGGGTTCTCCAGAACTCTTCATCAGCTTGGATGATTAAAAACAGTAAGGGGGGGAGAGATAAAAATTGGCTCGAGCCATGATCGTAAGAGCTTGCCTTGCAGACATCTGGTGTGTGACACTGAAGTTCAATCCAGGGCCCAATCTCGAGTTACACGCTCACCTGAGACCTCTGCAGAACTGCTTCCCATCAGAACAGACAAGATTGGCTAGACCAATCTAGATCCAAACAATGCAGAGATGGGCCGTTTCCACTCTACTCACCTTCATCCGGAACACTGCGGAACGTCACGGAAGATAGTGTCTTCTCGCGTGAGTTTTTTGCAGCGTTCCAGATGAAGGTGAGTAGTGTGGAAACAGCCAGAGACGGGTGTAATTCTGCAGGGGCTACCAGTGCGTCATCTCACAGACGATAGCAGGATACAATTAAAGCCACTCTAAGACAGCACTTGGATAATTTTCACCATCCCGCTGGCCCTGGCTGCTTGGCAGAGAGGGTGCAACTTCTTGCGTTTCTACAGTACTCAGGGCTGGCTCAACAAATGTTGGCGCCCTGTGCCACCCCTGCCCGTTCCAAGGAGGACTGCAGCCCCCTTGGACCTGGGCAAGCTGTATACAAGGGGGAAGGAGAAGCACATCCTTCTGTACAGGCTCTGCCAGCTCTAAGGCAGACTGCAGACCCTGGACCCAACCGCAGCAAGGTCTAGGAGGCGACAGCTGGTGTAAGCCACATTGGTCGTCTCCTGTGCTGCCCCTCCCAGTGATTGCTTGGAGAGCGAACCAGCCCTGTTAATTAATTTTATTTATTAACATTATTTATAGTCCACCTTTCTCACTGACAATACGATCGATAGCTGGGTCATCCAATAAACAATGCAATAGGGTTTGGATTGCAGAAATCTGAAAACAAACAGAACTCAGAGAAAGGTCTTATAGACTGGCATGTGGTTGAAGATACATTGACTTCATTGGGACTGGGGTCAGGTCTCTCCCAATCCTTCCTCTGAGCAGTTTTTTTTTTAATCTGCTGCAACTAAAAATAGGATGTTGATTGATTGATTGGTTGGTTGGTTGGTTGGTTGGTTGGTTGGTTGGTTGGTTGGTTGGTTGGTTGGTTGGTTGGTTGGTTGGTTGGTTGGTGGTTCCGCAACTCCAGTCGCACTTCTTTTGGGGAAACCAGATTAGTTTCATTTTCAAGCTGGGTTGGGTGAAGAATGTTGAGGCTGGAAAGAATCCCCTCCTTTGACTCAGTGCACGAGTATGGTCTACTGTGCACTCTGGCGTAGCATGGCTCACTTGCTTGAGCAGCCTGAACTTACCCGCTTTTGTTCAGTGAGCTGCATGTGTTCCCTTTGCCTATAGATAAATGAGGTGCCCAAGGGCTGAAGCTTTAGAATGGACAACCATTTCAGAGTGCAGGTTGTAGAAACTAGTTCTGAGTATTTAAAAAAAAAAATTTAAGCCCGCCCCAGCAGAGAAAAAGATTATTTACCAGTTCTTTGCCTACTTTACTGACTTTCTATTTAAAAGAGTTTTTTTAAAAAAAACATAGGAGACCATTTAAAAATCCTCCACCTAAACTCTAGAGTAATGCAGTCCATTCTGCCACCCAGGGCTTTTTTTCTGAGAAAAGAGGTGGTAGAACTCAGTGGGTTGCCCTTGGAGAAAGTGGTCACATGGCTGGTGGCCCCGCCTCCTGATCTCCGGACAGAGGGGAGTTTAGATTGCCCTCCATGCCGCGCTCGGCACAGAGGGCAATCTAAACTCCCCTCTGTCTGGAGATCAGGGGGTGGGGCCACCAGCCATGTGACCATTTTCAAGAGGTTCCGGAAATCCGTTCCACCGCGTTCCAGCTGAAAAAAAGCCCTGCTGCCACCCCAACAATCTCCCCCCACCTTCTTCAAAACAGAGGAAGGAGCCATTTCAGGAAAGGGATTGTGGCCGCCATTAAAGGCAGCAGAATGAGAGAGACACAAGACGCAGCTCCAAAGCCTTTGTGGCACAATCAGCTAGGAAGTTCTTCAGTGAATGCCCCCACTGAATAAGGAAGCAGGCTGTTGTGTCTCTCCCATTCATTGCAATGAGGCTCAAGAAGAGAATTTATGGGTGGATTGTGCATTGTGTTGATTAGCAGTAGTGGGGGGGGGTATTAGATTTTCCATTTAGGACCCCGAAAATGTTGAGCTGGTGCTGAGGTGAGAGGCACCATGCAATCCTAAACAGAGAAGCAAATCCCACTGAGTTCAATGGGACTTACTCCCGAGTTAATGTCCTTAGTGTTGCAACCACAGGGAGCCTGAAGGCTGGAAACAGCTACATCGAAAGTGGGGAAGAAAGAGGGGGCTGGAAAACAGTGCTTCTGAAACCTGCAATTTGGGTTCTTCGCTGGCAAACAAAAAAGACCAAGACACTTTTGCCCCTGCCAGCTTCCAGGTGTGCTCTCTCATACACACAACGCACATCCTGCCACTTGCCCAGCCTCTGCTGTACTCCTCTCTCTTTAGGTTCTCGTCTCGTCCTTTCTCAGCGAAATCCAAGAGAATAGAAACAGACTATAAAGCAAAGCCGATTTACTGGCCTTAATTTGATAGGCTGCATAAAGTGTGTAATATAAACAACAGGGGCTTAAAGGAGCAGCCAAAAGCAAACGGCTCCCTTTTATTCTCCCCCCCCCCTCAAAAGCCAGGCTCTTTCTTCCTCCTTTCTCCAAACGTCTTTGGAAGCTGAGGCTGGTTGTAAACAGCCACCAGGAAATGGCAAGGACAGGTAGACAAGAACTGAGAACAGAGGCTCCCACCTGCCTGCCCTCCCTCCCAGACTTCATCAGTGCTGCTCCTCTGTTTTCCAACTAGCTACTTTTCTAAAAAGGTACCTGCTTAAGCAAGCTGAGAACAACAATAACATCAACAATTTAGGGTTTTGTTATATCCTGCAAATATAAAAGCAAAAAATCCTTGCTTCTGGAAGCAAAAAATCCTTAAAGAATCTTGCATTTTGCACGTTTGCCAAAAAAAACACCCCACCCACTTGTGAGAGTAGGAGCACATTAAAGATGAGGCTGAATTGTTGCACGCTGAAGAAAGATTGGTGGGGGAAACAGAGAAGCCAGCAAACAAATGGTTTGGCACTACGGGCCTTTGCTGGGAAATGTGCTGGAACACCAATGCAAGAGAGGTGAAGGAAGCCCCACAAGAGGCTGCCAATAACCCTTCCTTGCCCTTCCTCACATCTTTAATGTATGCAAGATTGTGGCTGCGGCTCCCAGTTGGTGGCCATGGGAGGGTCATTGCACATCAGCCTTGCCACACTTCAAATTCTTATTAACTGGGATTTATAATTTTGTCTGCCACCCTTTCTGTGGTTTGATAGAAGCTGCCTGAAAGCTTAAGCATAGGTGGGAACAACTTTGGAGGTGACGGAGTTGGTTGCAGGCTGCAGGCTAGTTTGGGGTTTGATAGGTGCCTTCTCGGAGAGATTGCTTTTCACCTTGTGGTAGACATTTCAAGACCTTGCCCACACATGCCAGGGAACTCTGGCAAGACCTGTTCTGCCCATAAATACAAGGTTGATAAAGTTGCTTTGGATTGCTGGGGGGTGGGCGGGGCAGGATGACTATAAGATTTTGTAAATTCTTAAATCTCCTTGTTTCACTGCCCTTCTTTGAGATACTTGTTTGGAACATCCGAAGCAGTTCCAGTACCTTGAAACTGGAGCAAGGCTGGCTTCCACTTTTTTTTTTTTTGCAAAGAGTAGCAATGCAATCTTGTTTAGACAGGCCCCTGACGGAACTTATGCTGGACTACGCCGGAGGAGGGAAATGTCGGCTGTTGTGTGAAGTTGATGCTTCGTTTTTTCAAAATGTTTTGTCTGCCACTTTTGGTAAAGTAAGGTCGCCTTCTGAACCACCACATATAGCAAGAAAAATAGGATTTTTAAAAAGTTTTAATAAATAAATAGCTCCCCTCTTGTATCGGTCCACTCGGAGAGTGCTCATATTTTTTAAGTGTTGGAAAAAACCTTCCCCTTGCAGCATTTTGTCAGATTCTGAAGGGAAGAGATGGGAAGCAGCAGCGGGGCAGACAGTTCCTTGCCCCAGTCTTGTTTTTGAAAAAGGCATACTCTGCAGCAGCCGGGTATGGTTGTGCTTTTGGCGTACTTGAACAGGAAAGCGTTGTGGGAAAGCCCTGGAGGCCTGTATGAACGACATTAGATCCCTTCCCCTTTTTGCGACTTTCAGACAGACACACTAGTTGCTTGCAACACAAGCCACGGGCACCACATTCCTTTCAGGGTGGGGTGAGGGGAGCGGGAAGGCAAAACATCTCTGATTTAGATCCAATTAAAAATCCGATCGATGCTTTCACACTAATTAAAGCTGTTGTTTTAAAAGGCCTTGAAGCCTCTCAGGCATTTCGTTATCAAGTTTGGTGCTTCCTAATGAGATGAAACAAGAGGCCAAGATGGCTGACATGCGCCACCCCCACCACCCCGCACTGTATCTGTCGTCTCATCATGTATGCCAGTCGTTAGCATAGACCAAACCTGTAGATTTGCTGTCCTCCAAGGTAGGGCCTGAAGGTCTCCTGGAATTACAGTTGATCTTCAGACTACAGAGTTCAGTTCCGTTGGAGAAAATGTCTCTTTTAGAGGGTGGACTTTATGATATTAACCTCCCTCCCCAAATCTGTGGCACAATGGTTAAGTGGTTCGGCTGCGAATCAGCACTCTACTAGTTCAAACCCCACGACTGCCATGAGCTCAGTAGGTGGCCACTCCTCTCAGCCCCGGCTCCCCAGCTGTATTGTGGGGATAATAATAACACTAACTTGTTCGCTGCTCTGGGTGAGGCACTTATCTGTCGAGAAGAGCGGTATATAAGTGCAAATTGTTGTTGTTGTTAAATCTCTAGGAGCTTCCCAGCCTGGAGCTGGCAACCCTACAAGTATGTACACACCAGAGGAGCCTTTTCTCTAAGAGTATCTAGCTGGCTAGTGGAATATTAGAATCTGGATCTAATAATTCATCCAAGCATGTGTTAAATAACCTTTCCTTAACTGTACCATTTCAGATTGCTGGACCAGAGTAGGGGGTGGGAGGAGAGAGACAGTGTTTGAATGCTCCGCCAAGTAAGGAGAAAACCCATGAAAAGTGAGTACAATAAGGAGAAGGTTTTTAGCTTAGTTGTCTCCTGTGCTGTTGCTTTTTAAGTTTTTTTAAAAATGTGTGTTGGGGTGGGAGGAGATTCAAAGAAGCAGTCCTTCATCTGCAGCCCGAAACGGGAAAGCAATACCATGTTTGGATTCTGCACAGATAACATAAGTGGTGTTTGGCAGTCATACTATGCCTTGTGAAAAAAGGCATCCTGAATACGCTGAGAGGCAACATCACCACTGAGTTTGAAAAAGATTCTGGGATGAAGGCCTGGTTTGAATTAAATTCTGACTTGGGCGGTCTTAGAGATGTAACCATCTCTTGGATTAACCTATGTGGTGGAAATATAGGGGGGAGGGCAGAGATGAGCCTGCCATGCACATTACCATGAGCCTTGGAATAGGGCAGGAAATACCTAGATTTTTTTAAAAAATCTCTCTCTCTCTCTCTCTCTCTCTCTTTTGCAGGTTTCAAGGGCCAAATTCAGAATCAGCCTAGCAGCCGAAGAGCCATGGCGACCGCCTCCCCGACAGCTGCCGTGGTGACGGCTACTGTGGTGACCACAGCAGCGGCCATGGACTTGCGTGATTGGCTCTTCCTCTGCTATGGCCTGGTTGCCTTCCTGAGCGAGGTGATTGACAGTACCACCTGCCCATCAGTCTGCCGCTGTGACAACGGCTTCATCTACTGCAACGACCGGGGCTTGACTTCCATCCCAGTCGACATCCCGGACGACGCCACCACCCTGTACCTGCAGAACAATCAGATCAACAATGCCGGCATCCCCTCTAACTTGAAGAACAAACTCAATGTTCAGGTTGGAGAACCATGGGCTTGATTGAAAGAGGCTGTTTGGGTTTTTGTTAATTAGTTAATCCTGATTGTAGCCCAGCCCCTTTCTCCTCCCCTTCAAAATGTAATTGTTGCGTGGGATAAGTCTTTTCTCACTCTTCCAAAATCCATTTGGGGAGGAGCCCAAAATCCAAAACGTTTGGGGAGAGGCCATAGCTCAGTGGTAGAGCATCTGCTCTGAATGCAAAAGTTCCCAGGTACAAACTCTGGCATCTCCAGGTAAAAGGATCAGATAGAAGGTGATATGGAAGACCTTTACCAGAAACCCTGGAGAGCCGCTGGAGACAATACTGGCCTTGATAGACCTCTGGCCTGATTCAGTTCTTTGGTTTTGTTCTACTATGCGGTGCCCTTCTTTTGTGCTTATTCCTCTGATTCAGTATAAGGCAATGTCATGTGTTCATTTAAAAGTTGAACATATATTTATGGAAACTTGACAATCGACACTTTGTGAATACTCCCAAGTGCATTATTTCAAATACTTTAGTGAGAATTCAAGGCATGGATTTGACAACCCATTTTTTTTATTTTGAAGATTTTTCCAAATGTTAAGAGTCATTGAAAGGTTTGTGAGTCTAGTTTGATATGCCCAGACCTGCTGAGTCAACTTGTGTCAAGCTCAAAGTGTTTTTTTTTAAAAAAGGCCATAGGATGGTCGGGGAGGGACACAGCATATGCTTAAGGTCCCAGGTTCAATCCCTTACATTTCCCCTTGAAAGGATCTCAGAGACCAGGGCTTAGAAAGGCCTCCGACAGCTGGTGGCAGCCAAAATAGTCAATAGCTGGCTACACAAACTACCCAACGGTTTGAATTGTTAACAGAGCTTCACGCAATGCTTGGTTCATATATGCAATGTTTGGTTAGATGCTTGACTTAAGTATACCCATTTATTGAGTTCTAAAACGTATCCACTGCCCTTCTACTTAAAAAAAAAAGTACGTGGGACAACTTACAATAAGAATATGATAGCACATATATCAAAAATAATTAACAAAACTGATTCAACAGAGGGCAGCAACAACCTAAAGAAATGATGACACCGCTTAGATCTGTACCTCCATACCATCCCATTTTGGAAATCAAAATAGCATATTGAAGCTTTAGGGGCCCCATGACATTTCACTTTTGGAGTGGATTTCAGAGTATGCCTGTCATACTTGAACTTTTAGTAATGATCTGGTCTTTTAACAAAAAGTAGTTTTTGAAACTTGAATCTTGGTTCTTTAACATTAAGTTCTCAAAAGAACATGAAGGTAATAAATTAGGCCCCTTTTCCGGAGATAAGGTTTATGACTTCTGGTGCGATGAGCTGAGTAGTATTCTAGTATTAATAAACTAGAACTAAAAATGAACGTTTTGGAGATTTAACTTGATTTTGAATTATGTGTCATTCGCAGTCTCTCTCCACTTCTGTCTTGTTGAATCTCCTTTTAATTCCGTTCCTATCAGGTCATCTACCTCTACGAAAATGACCTAGACGAATTCCCCATCAACCTGCCTCGTTCCCTGAAGGAGCTTCACCTCCAGGACAACAACGTCCGCACCATTGCCCGTGACTCCCTGGCGCGCATCCCTCTCCTGGAGAAGCTGCACTTGGATGACAATTCTGTCTCGACCGTCAGCATCGAAGACGACGCCTTTGCCGACAGCACACGCCTCAAGCTGCTCTTCCTCTCCCGCAACCACCTTAGCAGTATCCCGTCCGGCCTGCCACGCACCCTGGAGGAATTGCGGCTAGACGACAACCGCATCTCCACCATCCCCCTCCATGCCTTCAAGGGACTGAACAGCCTGCGGCGCCTAGTGCTGGATGGCAACCTCTTGGCCAACCAACGCATCGCCGATGACACCTTCAGTCGCCTGCAGAACCTCAGCGAACTCTCATTGGTGCGTAACTCCCTGGCAGCCCCGCCTCTTAACCTGCCCAGCACCCATTTGCAGAAGCTGTACCTGCAAGATAACGCCATCAGCCACATCCCGTACAACACCCTTTCCAAGATGAGGGAGTTGGAGAGGCTGGACCTGTCCAACAACAATCTTACCACGCTGCCCAAAGGTCTCTTTGACGACCTCGACAGCCTCTCCCAGCTCCTGCTGAGGAACAACCCCTGGTACTGTGGCTGCAACCTCATGTGGTTGCGGGACTGGGTTAAAGCCCGAGCCGCAGTGGTGAATGTGAGAGGACTGATGTGCCAAGGCCCCGATAAGGTCAGAGGCATGGCTATCAAGGACATTACTAATGAAATGGACGAGTGCTTTGAGTTGGGCCCGCAAAGCAATTCAGGGCCGGCGGCGGCCAAGACCACCGCAAGCAATGCTGCCGTCACAACCCCACAGGGCTCCCTTTTCACCCTCAAGGCCAGGAGGCCAGGCATCCAGTTGCCGGACTCCAACATAGACTACCCAATGGCCACGGGAGCTGGGGCCAAAGCACTGGTTCTGAACGTCAAGCCGTTGACGGCCGACAGCATCCGCATCAGCTGGAAGGCAATGTTCCCAGCGGCCTCTTTCCGCCTCAGCTGGTTGCGCCTAGGACACAGCCCAGCTGTGGGCTCCATCACAGAAACTCTGGTGCAAGGTGACAAGACAGAGTATTTGCTGACAGCTTTGGAGCCCAAGTCCACCTACATCATCTGCATGGTCACGATGGAGACAGGCAGCACCTATGTGCCTGACGAGACTCCAGTGTGCGCCAAAGCTGAGACAGCGGACATATATAGCCCTACCACCACCCTCAATCATGAGCAAAATGTGGACCCGATGGCTGGGCTGCCACTGGCAGGGATCATCGGAGGGGCTGTGGCCTTGGTCTTCCTCTTTCTGGTCTTGGCTGCCATTTGCTGGTACGTCCACCGGACAGGAGAGCTGCTGACGCGAGAACGGGCCTGTAGCAGAGGCAGTCGGAAGAAAGATGACTACATGGAGTCAGGCACCAAGAAGGATAACTCCATCCTGGAGATCAGAGGTCCTGGGTTGCAGATGTTACCGATAAATCCTCACCGGGCAAAGGAGGAATATGTCATCCATACCATATTCCCTTCCAATGGAACCAGCCTTTACAAAAGTACCCACACCATCGGCTACGGCACAACTCGTGGGTATAGAGACGGGGGAATTCCAGACATAGACTACTCATATACATGATGCAAAATTCCCTCCCTCCCACAAACATCCCCCACCCAAACTCTTCCTTGTTTTTGCCCCCTCCTCATCATGCACCCCAGGTTTTTTGCCAAGATGGAAAATTGCAAAGCAAAAACAAACACAAACTATTTTTCCAAGCAGAACCAGGTGGAACAAAAGGGAGGGGAGGGGAAGGAAAATTTTACAAAACAAAAAAATTGCCTATTTTGTAGGGGGGAAAATACAAAAGTTTTAAAAAAGTAGACATGGAGGAGAAAGAGACATAATTTATATTTAATATACCAGATTTAAGGGAGAGAAAACAAACTCAGACCATCGAAGAACATTGGGTTTGTTTTATCCTAAGGGTGGAGGGGGGTAGAGGGAAAACCTGGAAAAGAAAAGAAAAAGCTAAGCAGAAAAAAAACAAAACAAAAATGCTACCTGTTTTATCTTTCTTCCTGTATAAATCTTCTATTTTGTTCAGGGGTTAGATTATAAAAAAAAAAACCATCAAAAAGTCTTTCCTACTGGCTAAACTGTTGACTGTACAGGGGGAGAAGATAAGTGGGAATCTTTGGAGAAGGGCAGCCATGGCTCCGAGGCCTTCTTTTGGTTCCTATAACTTTGCTTTCTTTACAGGTTCCAATTTTATCATGAAAGTTGCCATGATAAGGGGAGGAAGTCTACCTTTGAGGTTTTTTTCCAGAGTTAACAGAAACAAACTCCTTCCTCCCCTAACTTTGCCCTCTTTTGCTCTGTTGCAACAGAAGAACTTAGCTATTCTGCTCCACACAGACTGATTGTAAGAGTATCTGTTTCGTTACCTCCGCCTCACACATCTATCCCTTGGGACAATCATTCAAAATTATTCTCTTCGTAGGAATAATTCAACGTGTAGCTCTTTGTCTTTTTAGCAAAAAAACAAAAACTGAAGCGGAAGGTGGATCTCGTGGTGTCTTCCAACCAGCAAGAGGTTCCTTCCAAGGTGGGAGTCATGGAGTCCGAAACAAATCTCAGGTTCACACAGAACGTGAATTATTGTGAGATGTTAGGGAAGGAGAGAGAAGCAAATTTTGGCTCAAGTTGGTTCAAAGAGGGCAGGCTAGGCCATCAACCAAGACAGTCAAGCGTTTTTATGTCTACTGCTGACACCTTTATATACACTGTTTGCCCCTTCTCCCCATGGGATAAGTTTGCGTGTCCAAAGGTACATCAATGAAATTGTCACAAGTGCTGGACTTGTGAGCACACTTCTAGAGCTACAGTCCTTTGATATGCTAGTTTGAGATGTTCTGAGTGTTTCTTCCCGGGCTAGTCTTCGCAGCTTGTGAACCCCCAATCCAAACACACCATATATGGCATGTGACTTGCCAGGTGGTTGACAACCCTCTTGTATTTTGGTGTCCCAAAGACACATTATAATTTGAGCCCTATTTGAGCAGCTGTATGTGGCTGGTACACTCATTGTCACCTTGGCAGGCTGTGCAGGCAAGCCCTGGTTCTTGAATGACTTTCCACGTGAGTTAGGTTCCTTGTAAAGTGATCTGAAGGGTTCAAGGCTGAGGAGAACACCAAAAAAAATTATCAATTTTCTTCACTTGATCATACAAATGCTATATAATCTCAGTACCTGAGCAGCTAAAACCCCTTAAAAGGGTCTCGGTGGATGTGCCAGGAGATAAGAATGAACAATAGGGAATGAAGGAATCTTGATTTTTTGTTGATGGTCACAGTTGAGATATTGGGCCCAAACTGGGCTTTTCCTTGTTAGATATTTGAGGACCTATAAGAAACAGGCTGGTAATTGAGTGGTAATGGACTCACACTGTATGTGTGAAGCTCCCGGTCTGACTGCCAGCATTGTCAGTGAAGAATTTGCATGAAGAAAGAGCCTGGAAAGAATCGGCTGGAGAAAACTTAAAGGGATATAAAGTTAGTTGAGAATGGTTGACAGTATGATGGACCACCGGTCTGAGCTGGCATGAAGGAACTGGAGAGGTCAGTTTTCTTTCATGTCAGTCCTGCACACGTTTCCTTCCACTAGTCCCTCAAATGAATTGGAGAGATCTACAGGAGGTTTAAGGGTAATGGATGTAGTGGAGAGGTTAAGAATTCCTTGATTTTCCTTGGAAAAGGAGCAATAAAAACACAACCGATGGAGGATAAGTCTACTGTGGCTAATATCTTACTGGAACCTCCATGCATAAAGGCACTTCACCTCTATGTACCAGAGGATGGAGGAAAAAGTACTACAGGGGAAAGGCCATTATCTCCATGCATCTCAACAGCTTCTTGTTTGGCTGCCACTGGAAATAGAAAGCCAGACTGGACAGACCTTGGCCCAGCATCGTAAGGCAGTTCCTATGGTTTCCAAACTCCCCACAAAATTCAGGAAATAACTCCTCCGCAGTTCCATTTTTCTTCCTATTAGCAATCCTGTCTGTTCTCAGAAGCACTAATATAAAAAATATTTCTTTAAAACTTGGTCAAGTATAAAATAGTATCAGGCCAGACAGAATTAAATGTAATTTTTCATCAAAAGGCAGTAGCAGGCAGGAGTCCCACCCAGTTAAATAAATTCCCATCTGAACAGCGAGCCTACAAAAGGCTCTAGCCTTGGTGGGCACAACTGATGACCTTCCCAAATCCAATTCACCATGTGTGTGGGGGGGGGGGGCTTTTCTTTTCCTAAAGGGCTGAAGCAGGCTGCAAAAATGATTTAAAAATTCTTTTCCAAGTCCCTAATGGGCAACCAGGGAGGTTCTACCAAAATACAAAATATCACTTAGGAACCCTGCCCTCCCGTATCATCAGCCCCTCCCAAGACGCCGCTCTTCTCCAAAAGCAAACGAATCCCCCGAGGAAGCTTATTAGCAATCACTTTATGTGTCATTCAATGTACAGTCATTCTCTCTTTTTTTATTTCCCTCTCATTCGCCTTCTCATGTGTACGAAAATGCAACGTTTCAACCCCTTAATTTCCGAGAATGGCAATAAATGGGATTAGCTGGCTAACTGGAGAGCAGGCAATAAACACGCCATTAGAGGCATCTTTTCCACGGAGTCCTCTCCTTGCCACTGGGGCTCTCTGACAGGCTTGTGTTCCTTAATAGCGACAATAATAAGCGTTCAGAAAAATGCTTTTTAAGCTGCTGGTGACAAAACAAAGTGACAGGGGAAGGGATGGGGGGAGGAAACAGAATAAGAGAAAGGCTTTTAAAGCCAGGCCAACCACCATAAGAATGGCGCAGTAAAGATTCTGCATCTATCAGCTGCCCAATGGGCAACATATCCCTCTGAATCACCGCAGAACTAGTTGTCAAAAATGCCCAGACCTTCTTTCTGACTCCCTAATAACAGTAACTCTAACTCTAGCTTTCTCTCCCACTGCTGCTTCTCTTGCCTCTCCTCTCCAAATCCAACCTTTCCTGCAGCATCTCTCAAGACATCTTATAAGAGGACGCTCAAGTGTAGGGAGAGGCAGTGTAAGCCGGGAAGCATAGTTTTAAAAGACAGGGCCAAAGTCTACACAGCGCAGGCAGCGATGGCTCCTCAGAGGATTTGTTAATTTCATCTTTGCCTCCCCAAAGGCACTGTCAATTTCACCTCTCCCAAGGCTCTGTCAATATCACCTCCCCTTCCAGAGGTGGTGATGAAATTAACAAACCCTCTGTGTAGAGAGGTGAAATTGACAGAGCCTTTGACTCTGTCTTTTTAAACTACGCTTCCCGGCTAACATTGCCTCTCCCTACACTTCAGGGTCCTCATGTAAGATGTCTTGTGTAGAGAGGCTCTGAACTTGCAGAGTTATGAGACTTTTTATCGTATATTATTGTTGGATGCCTGCTTTCATGCAAGGGAGAACATGCAATCCCAATGCACTGAACTGGGTTTCACTCTGCTAGGCAATGCTAAGCATACAGGGTTTTCTCCATAGAGAGGCAAGGCTAGAGCTATGCCCTTATTGGTTTCCACTAGCGTAGCAGCCACTAGCAGTGTACAGTTTTAATACTAGACATTAATTTGTGTGCAACTCTTAACAGGAAGGCTGGGAACACATTCTGTGGCCCAGGCATACTGGGACTTTTGCCTTGCTTGGTAAGGAGCAGGCACTTTTATTAACTGCACAAGAGCTTCTGTAGCCCTTAAAGTAGACAAGCTGGATTATGGTTGTAGGACAGGGCTGCCACAATTTGTGACCCGCTATCGAGAGCAACCAACCAGCCAATCCCCCTGTTGTTGGTCCTGGCAGCCAATAAGAACAGGAGACCACAATACACGGTTTGCAGGCTATGTTTAGCTTCGCAGGCTACAAGTAGGGCAGGCCGGTCACAAAGTGCCTCTGTTGCAGGATGTCATTAGCAAAGCAGGGTTGCCCGCTCTGCAATCTGGGCAATTCAGCATCACTCTCGACAGGGCAGAAGGAGATAGTGCAATTAGAGTGCCTCCCCAATCCAGTCCTTCCACTCACCCTCCTCTTTACCTGCTGCGGGGCAGTCGTCAAGGCTCTCTTGCTACAGCAGTTAAGGCAGGAGAGCCAGTAGAAAGGCCAGGCAGGAAGGCACTTCAGCTACAAAACCACCACCGACAGACTATGGTATATGCTAAAAAGAGCTTTCCAGGTGGTTGTTTGTGAGCCCTACCTGTGAGCCACGCTGTCCTCCCTTGACGTTCCGCTTGAAAAGGAACAGTGAAGCAGCTGCTGGCGAGTAAATCCGCTCAGCAAACAGTCCCACCTCTTCCCCAAGCCTGTGTCAATTCATGCCCACATCAAATGAACAAAGATGGACAGTGTCAAATTATGAAAAGGCAAACCGGGTTGGTGGGAATGAGAATAAAAAGGGAAGGAAGGAAGAGCCAGACCACCATTAATTGCTTGGAAATGGCACTGCGGCAGGCCTGAGGAAGCTGCAGTGTTTCAGGGATCGGGGCCGTTTCCACACGACTTACCTTCCTCCGGAACGTTGCAGAATGTCGCGAAAAACACGCAGAAGGTAGTGTCTTCTCGCACGAAATTGCATCAGGATTGCAATCATCCGGGAGTTTCGTGTGACATCACATCTTCCTGTTGCGATTTCACATGAGAAGACGCTATCTTCCGCGTGTTTTTCGTGACGTTCTGGAGGAAGGTACGTCGTGTGGAAACGGCCGAAGCCAAGGCAGTAGATGGGAGAAACGATATTCTGGGAATGTCTTGAGGGTCTCATGCCTCTAAAAGAGACAGGTGCCCATAGCTCCACCTCCGTAACACAGATACTCTCTATCAAGCACGCCGGTCTCTCCAACTGTTATACCCCAACCCTCAATTCTCTATATGCAAATTTATGTAGCTCATTAGCATGGCACTAAAATAACCAGTGGGGGGAAAAAACAAGCCATCCACAGAAGTCGTTTGGAAAGAAGCGGTGGGTGGGTTGCTTATTTCCTTCCTATTAAACACCATCAACAAGGAAAACACAAAAAGAGAGAGCGCTCCAGGCCGGGTAATATTTATACGCTAAACATCACTTCGCACAATCCGGGCCTTGGACCCGACGCGTCAGTCTCGCCTCCCGTGAAGTGTAATTTTATTAAGTGTTTAACTCTATATACAGTACTTAACAAACACAGCTAATGCGAGCTGCCTCTCAGGGAGGATGTGTTTAGCACAATGCAAAAAGGGGAGGGGGAGAAAAACCCTGCCCTGCCTTCCCCCTGCTTGCTCATTAATTCAGGTGATTCGAGGGTTGCGCGGTGTACGCTGTTGCCGGCACGCACGCAGAGCTTATGGTAACAAGCAATTTGCAGCTCAGCTTGCAAAGTTTTCATCATTTAGGAGGGGAGGGGGTTGTTTGTTTGTGTTTTAAAGGGGCACTGGTAGAAAAAAGGGAGGATTGCCTCCAAGATACATCCCTACTGCTACTATCACTGCCTTAGGATTTAGCAACAAGACTCAGATGCCAGACATGCGAGAGGGTAGCAGGTCTCAGATTCTGATGTGCTCAGACCAAGGTTCTTATGGGCTGTGGCTGGGTCTTGGTATAACACGAGACCTCACGTAGTCAGGTCTTGGAGCCTGCTTCAGGCACAGAAAGGAAGAAAGGTGTGAAGCATCAGCCTCTAGGACTCGTAGGCTGTACGGAAAGGGCCTGGTAAAAATACAAGGACCCTGGTCAGTATCTTCTGCCAGTTCCAAGTTATGCCCTTGCTCAACTTGTGCACCGTAACAGGCGGTCTCAGTCTTGCCTCTGCCAAAAACGTGGGCAATTGACACAACCGTAGCACCACTCCCCACAAAGTCACAATAGGGGGAGTTAACAATATCAAGCTACTGTATAGGAATGCTGTAAAGATTACTGCAGGGCCCTTTGAGCAATGCTTGGAACACTGAAATGCTATACAAATGCTAAGTACTGGGTACAAAGGCCCCTGCTCCTGTAGTGGACAGCGGGGTGACAGCTAGGCTTACCATTTGTCCACTATTGGCCGGTAAACTGCTGATGGTTCCCCGTCCCCACTGATGTTAAACTGAGTGGCAAAGGTGAATTGGGGGCAGCAATGACATCAGCAACGCATCGATATCACTTCCGGATGGAACCCAGAAGTAACGTTGGTGATGTTCTAGGAATCTTCCCGATCTCTATAGTTTTTGCCACAGAGATTGGGCAAAATCCTGACATGTCAGCGTCGTCATTTCTGGGTTCAGCCAAAAGTGAACCATGCCCTACCCCCAAAACTCTCCCAGGGTTCCAGGCATACATCTAGCAACCCTAGTGGGAAGCCACACGCAATACAGAATTGCGTATGACAGCCCTAGCCTGGTCCTGACAATGGTTTGGCCTTCCCCCTATGCTTAATTAAGCATTCCCCCATACTGCTGCTCTCTTGCACGCTTGTTTAGTCCTTTCCTGAGCGTTTGCATCCCTGTGCCACTTCCGGCCCATCTCAATTTAGCCTCAGTTTGTCTGTTTTGGGTGCAGAAAATGGAACAGAAAGGTCAATAATCAGAATGATCAAGTACACACACCCCAACAAAATTCCCCCTTCCCGCCAAGGCTCCGAAACAATAAAAATTAGGGACACTGTGGTAAACCACCAGGTCCAGTTTCAATGTGGCTGTTGTTCTGGTGGCACAGGCAAATTATCCCAAATTTTCCTGGGCCGTTCCCGTTCCCACACAGCTTACCTGAACCCGGAACGCTGCGCAGCATGCCAAAAAAAACACGGAAGATCGCGTTTTCTCGTGCGAGTTTTGCGCGATGTTGCGCAACCACGCGAAACTCGTGGGAGAAAACACGATCTTCCGCGTTTTTTCCAGCATTCTGCGCAGCGTTCCGGGTTCAGGTAAGCTGTGTGGGGACGGCCCTTTTGTCCAAGTCTACCCAATTTACCTTTTGCAAGGGGAAGGGGAGAATAATTATTAGCACCTAGATGTGCAAACTGTTGCAAATGTTAGGGAGGGAGGGGAGGAGGCTGAATTATTTATGTTGTGGAGAAAATGCTGAGGATTTTTTTCTGCTTCTCCCCAGATACTGGGGCTTGTATCTTACCACTCTGCTCAGCACAGTTTGAAGAATTTCTCCAACGCTAGTGGTTCTTTCTCTGGTGGAAGAGCTACTTAAGGTGGAGAATGGAGTCTTAGGGTAGAAGAAAAAGGCTTCCAACTTGGCTGAATGGAGTGGTAGGATGTAAGCCTAAAAAAGTTAGCAGCACCTAATCGGATTGACAGCAGTAGATTCAGAAAATCCACACAATGTATAATAATCTTGTGGAATTCACTGTGATGGGAAACTCTCAGAGCAGATAGATGGCTGTAAAATGGGATTAGGCAGATTTGTGGTCCATCAATGGCTCTTAGCCCCGACGACTAAATGGAACTTCCATATTTAAAGGCAGTATACCATTACTATTAGTTAGCTGTGGGCATCACCGAGATGAAGCTTTAGCAATTGTGCCCTTGTTAGGGGCCTTCATAAAACATGGTGCTGGACTAGAGGGGCTGGGCTCCCCCAGCATGGTCATTCTTGTAGGTTTAACTGTTCTTAACGGGATGTGCATTCCCATCCCCAGTTGGTCAACATGCATGCGCCAGGCACAACCGCTTTCTAGGGCAATATCCCTCTCCCAGCAATCCCATATGCCCCTAAGACATTTCACAGATATGCGAAAGGAATGAGGGGAAGCAAAGCTCTGCAGGTATAAAAGGGATAAGTTTCACATATCCCTAATTAAAACCAAATCATTCTCCATCCGCAAATTCTGATCTCGAGTAAAATCTTAGGATGCCGCCGGCGGTACACAAAGTGGCTGAGGAAGCCGGCCTCGCCGAGGGCCTGTGGGGTACCCTCCCAATCCATCCTCCGTACGAGGCAGAGTTAGCCATCAGACTCGCTCAGCGCTTTGCAGCATCTACCCCATCTAACTTGACAGCTGCCTTGGGCTTCCCACTTGCTCAGCAGAAGAGCACTTAACTCTTCTGTGAGTGACAGAGAGAAAGAGCTTCGTGCTCTGCATTCCCTGGCTTGCTCTCACTTTCTATCTCATTTAACCATTTCCCTTTCCAGAGATATTTCAGAATCCTTGGACCTACAGGAAGCCATTCACTTCCCCACCCGTTTTCTCCTCCTTCCAACACAACGGCCCTGTGTGTAGGCCAACTCTACCCAAGAGTAAAATTCTTCAGCGTTTTCACAACTATAAATACTCTAAATAACAAATGGTGTCATGAGATCCAGTTTTTTTTTGGCCTTCTCTCCCTTTTAGGGTTGCCAGCTCCAAGTTGGGAAATTCCTGGAGATCTGAGGAGTGAAACCTGGAGAAAGTGGGGTTTGGGGAGAGAAAGAACCTTCGCATGGCATAATTCCATACAGTCCATCCACCAAAGTAGCCATTTTCTCCAGGTGAACTGATCTCTGTAGCCTGGAGACCAGTTGTAATTCCGGGAGATCTCCAGCGTTAGCCACCTGGAGGCTGGCAACCCTACTCCCTTTTCTCTCCCCCTGCTGATTTTCTCCACCGTCTCCTTTGAAAGATCCAGAGGAGATAGCCATGTTAGTCTATAGCTGCAAAATAGTAAAGATTCCGGTAGCACCTTTAAGACTAACCAACTTTATTTGCATCTGACAAAGAGAGCTGTGGCTCTCGAAAGCTTATGCTACAATAAAGTTGGTTAGTCTTAAAGGTACTACTGGACTCTCCTTCGAAAGAGAGAAGCAATGTCACTGATGCAAAGCATCTTAGGTTGAGATAGATCCCAGTTACAGGTAACCCCACTACAAAACAATAATCTAGACGAGCAGTGTGGTAACACAGAAGTAGTCTAGGAAGGATGCAGAGTTTTCATAACAATGACTAAGAATTTGTTCTCCCTCAATCCCCATGTCTACCTGCAGTTGTGATGAGCTGTCTCCTGCAGACCCTAACCTGCCTCAGATTATCTATCTGTGACCTTTTGCTAGTAATGATAACAGAATGTCTGCAAACAACTAAATGTTCTTCTTGGGAAAAGCAAGCTTTTCCTTTCTATCACGGCAGGACCCGGGTTCTTTGATTGAGTGATCGGCGAGACGTAAGATGCTGGCCTAGACGGTTCCTCTCTGTGTACGTTTTATTTTTAAACCTCTCCTCTCTTCCACCAACTCAAACCTCTCCACTAAATTCTCTCATGTACTGCAACGACTTCTTAAGGCTGAGCTCCTGGAAAAGGGTCAGCAATAAGCCCAAGAGGAGGCCTCTCATAATGCTTTCTAAAAAGTGGCCCAACAGCATTTTATCTTCTTAGCACAGCGCTCCTGGCAAATCGAACTCCGGTAGTACAGAATTCTGTTACTAGGCAGGAGCTGCTTTGCAGCAGGGGCTTAAGCCTTACTGCTGTTTGCAACTTAAAAGTAAATGAACAACAGGACTAGGCAAGCTTTCCACTGCTGGCAGTGCTCATAAGGGTGAAGCGCAACCTCCAGGTTTAAAAAAAAAAAAAAATTTCCGGAACGACAAGGCAGTACAGAGGACCAGAAACTTGCTTTTTAATAAAAAGTAAAACCCAAGTTCTCAAGACACTCTGCCAGGTAGCAGACCCTGAGCGCAACTACATGAATTCCTACAAGCATGGCATCACAACGCTATATCTGGCCTGCCTTCGAAAGCTATTTATTTATTTAGAAAAATGTTATGCCTCCTCTCCAGGGACCTGTGTAAGGCGGCTTACAACGTTACAATAAAAACAAAATGTGCAAAGATATTAAACTCCAGCATTAAAATTCCCAGCCCAGGATAAAAAAAAACTACCCTATTGTAAACGTTACGCAAGAAACAGAGCAACAGGCTTCCAAAATATTTGGACTGGTATATCCGATTGCCGCTTCTAGACCCACCATCATACGTAGAATAGACCCACAGCCTCCAGCCTGCAGTTTCGTGCTTTGAAGCAAACATTCCACAAATTTGCGGAACTTCTGGATACATCTCAAAGATTAATCAAGTTAACAATGATGCCCAGATGAAAAGACAAGAGTCCCTAAAGGATATGTGGTGCCCCTGGCTTTGGACGCACCCATTGCAGAGTAGATATATATTATAGATCCAGAGGAGTTAGCCGTGTTAGTCTGTAGTTGCAAAATAGTAAAAGAGTCCAATGGCACCTTTAAGACTAACCAACTTTTTTGTAGCATAAGCTTTCGAGAACCACAGTTCTCTTGACGAAGAGAGCTGTGGTTCTCGAAAGCTTATGCTACAAAAAAGTTGGTTAGTCTTAAAGCTGCTACTGGACTCTTTACTGGTATATATTATAACGACCTGCTGGTGAAGGGAAGCATACCCATTTGGCTCTAAGCTGTAGACTGAGGGTCTCACCAGACGAGACAAAATACACTCGAATTACACGGATAATTCCAGTGTATTTTGTAATTCGAGTGTATTTGAGTGTAATTCGAGTGTATTTTGTCTCGTGTGGTTTGACCCTGAGTATGCAAGAGATTCACACAAACGTACAAAATTGCTTTCTACCCAATCAGACCATTAGTCCAGAACTGAAAAACCGCTCTCTGGCAGAGAAGTCCTCCGCAGACCTCACCAGAGATTCTTCTAACTGATGATGCTGTGCGTTGAACCTTGGAGCTCTTGCATGTAAAAATGTGTGCCCTACCGCTGAGCTATGGCTCCAGACAAGAAGCAGAACTAAAATGTTTTTTTTTTCTTTGTGGTTTCTATACAGGAAAGGGATACATGGTTTTGGAGAGGAGGAGAGGGCTGAAAAAGTACCAAGTCGTCAGACTTCTCTCTTCATGGTAGAAAATGAAATGATGGGAAGGTGCACATAGCGTGATGGTCTCAAATGATGACAGCGCACAAAGGAAGGGAAGTGAGCCGGTACATAAGCTTCTGGATACAAGAGACCTACACACTTTCATTTTCCTTTTGCTTTACATTCAGAATTAGAGGCGTGGCTCATAGTTCACCCACTGCAGCCTTTTTATCAGGTTGGGAGAAATAAGCAAGGAGAACATCAGTGCAGTGTCAGTTGAGCAACTGAGAGATGTGCTGTCTAGCAATCTTGGGTCCAATCCAGAGGAAGAAGACACAATCCAGCTTGGTCTAGGACACATACATATAGCAGAGACCATCCTTGATGGCTTATTGGCAGTGTCCGTAAATCCCTTCGCCATCTTGAGTACATGCTCTCTGGTGCTAAAACCATTTTGCTGATGGGGAAAGTTGTTGAGTGCCGAGGTAGTTTTTGTCCATCAGGAAGGAACCCCACTGAGAGAAGTCTGGAAGATGGCAGGCAGTCAGGTTTTCTTGCAGGGACCCAAACTCGGAGGCCATTTTAGAGAAGAAAGATGTTCCACGACCATGGGGGAAGCCAATGGGCAAGGGGCCAGTGAGGGAGGATAGGAACCAAGAACTTTGGAGTACTGTTCAAGCAAGTTGAGACCAAGAGCTGAGGCTGAGCTGACACAGAAGGCAGGTTGTAGGATTCCAAGTCAAATCGGAAGGCTACGCAGGGTGCCAACTTGAGCCTGAGATTCTGGCATGGTAAGCTAAAGAGTGTAACAAAAAAAAACCCAATCCAGGGCTAGTTGTGAAATCCAGGGCTTCAAGACGATTCTCGTGTTTTTTTACTGGACAAGTTGGCTACATTTCCAATGTGTGTGATAGGATTAAATCATTGATCTGTGCTGGGGGAAGGACAAGAAAGATCAAGCAGGTGCATCATCCATGGTCACTATCCTAGAACGAGCACTGACACTCAACTCACTGCATTTCCTGAACACTGTTGAAGAAAATCCTTTGTAAACTCTCACGGACAAGGAGGACAGTATCCTCTGAAAGACTATTTTGGACAAGACAAGCCTCAATACTCCTGCCCTTTGCCGCCTCCTTTCTTTCCAACCACCCACCAGTTCTCTTGGGTTCTGTGGAGCTCTTTGTGGAAGACAGACAGAATCCTATCCCAGACTCTCTCCGCCAAAATAAGGGTGTCTTTTTTTTTTTTTTGGTCTCCAGAGAAACCAAAGTGCACTCTTTGCGCGCCCTTTGGCCTCCTTCTCTTTTTAGGTGCCTTGAAAATTTTCAAATGTTTCTGATGAATGTGTTGCAAGTTCCCTTAGTCCTCCCCTGCCCTTGTTTTTCATAGAAAAACAAACACATAAAAGTACAAGTTTTAAAAAAATATATATAATTATCAAACGAAAATCTTTCCTTGCCCTTTCTTGGAATAAAATAGAAAAGATTTAACTTTGACTGCAGTCTTGGTGGTATCACTGGGAAGGGAAGGGAACGCGAAAAGGTGAAAAATAAGTAAGAATGTTCTACAGCGGAGAAAAGCCACCATTAAAGGAATTTTTTTGGTGGGGAGTTTATAGAGCAAGGGAAGGATTTACATGGCACAACTGGTCATATCAAAACAAATCGCATTAATGCCTCTGCAGAAAGCCATAGCATAAGGTTTATTCATGCAACTGGGATTCAGAAATTGTTATCTCAGGGTTATAAACCTTGAGACTAAAACCCCTGTCTAAGCCTACAAGGAATTCCAGTGTGTGATTCAGCTACCCTCCCTGTCTGCCTTGGATCATTCGCAGGTCAAGGTGTTTCCCTTGGGAACCGTAAGCCATACCCACCAGAACACTACAGCTCTGCTTTCGTGCATGATTAGACTTATTGTGCATGATTAAACATACATTATTTGTGAAATGCTTGTTTTAAAAAAAAGGTGCTTTACAAAGAGAGAGAGAGAGAGAGAGAGAAAGAGAAGCCCTGCCCCTGTGATTTTAGAATCTAATTCCGACAATGAGGTGCCAGAAACCAAAGTAAAAATCGCAGAGAAGACCAAATATTTAGACAAAAGCTCACTGAACTAAACAAGCTTTAAGGCATAAAAGAACAAAAAGAGGAAGAGAACCATGTATTGGCTAGTAAAGAGTTCCACAGAAAAGAAACAGTAAGAATATAGGACCAAACTAGACATTACGGCATCTGCAGGTCAAATCCCTGGACTCCAGCATCATTTTAGAGAAAAATTTGGCCATTTAAAAAGGCTGTGAGGGCCTCATCCTGACTGGGCTTGCAGAACAGCAGGAACCAACCAGTCGGTCTTGATCCCTCCATTGCTTTGTCCAAGTTAGGCAATAAGGGAGAAACCCACCACTCTACGGCTAGTGATATGGGCCATTTCCACACAGCTTACCTTATTTTGCAAAATAGCGAAATCTCGCATGAAATCTCGCACGAAGACGCTGTTATCGCGCGAGAAGACGCTGTTATTGCGCGAGAAGACGCGATAACAACGTCTTCTCCCGAGATTTCGCTATTTTGCAGAATAAGGTAAGCCGTGTGGAAATGGCCAGGGTTTGCTTCATCCAAAGCAACGTAATCACTCATCGCAGGAGGGAGGTCTCATCATGAGCACTACCAATGATCCTTTGCCCCAAGCCCATTGGGGCAAGTAGATACAAGGGCCAGTGGGAGAGCAGGAGAAGGAAGCAGACCCTTCCCCTTCCCTGCATGCCTCCTGCCAAATTATTTTGCCCCACGACCAACGAAAAACAGAGCGCTGCAGTAGCAGACAGCCATTATACAGGGAAATCCCCCACCGCAAGCCAACTTACTATTCAAATTTAACAATTCTTCAAAGAGAAATTTTCAAAAAGCAGTATTATAATTAGCAAGTCCAATTTCAACCTCCATAAAGTGAATGCGTGTAAACAAGTATAAAGTGCAAATTGGCAAGTCAGTATACAGACGGAGGGTTAGCATAAACCACAAAGGATCCCAAAGTTATATTCTTCAGATGGCCCAGAAAGTGTAGCAGTGCCTTAAATATATTCATCAATGTCCAAAACTGATCATTTCCTTGTATATTCCTTCCAGACGAAAGAAGGTAAAAGGATATTTAAACGGCTCCATTCAACGAGAAGCCCAGCATTTCCACTTGTTTCAACTGTTTTTTCTCAGGAGTGTGCCAAACAACAAAGAAACATATTCCTAACGATTTGTTTCTTATTTGAAACAAACTATTTTGCCCCAGCCACTTGCTTGCTTTCCCCCCCTCTTATCATCCCCGGACAAAAACCTTTTCAGGTTTTCCCAAAACAGCACAAAAATCTTCAAGAATCTGTCTGATTGGTGTCAATAGTGGGACAAATGCATGCACCATTGGAAAATGATGGCTTTGTTATACATCATCGGAGTGGGGGGAAATAATCAGCTGCCATTAGCCAGACACTGGCCCTTTTCATACTACATACCTGCTTCCCGGACATCGCAAAACGTAGCACAAAAAACGCGGAAGAGAGAGTCTTCTCGCGAGAGTTTTGCGCGACGTCGCGCAAAACTCTCGCGAGAAGACGCTATCTTCTGCGTTTTTTGTGCTACGTTTCGCGATGTCTGGGAAGCACGTATGTAGTATGAAAAGGGCCAGTGTTTCTTCCTAAAGGTTTTACACTGCCCAGGTTTGCATTTATGCCCAACCAAACTAAGGGACCCACACCAAACTGGGACACCACGTAAAACAGCCATGTAAAAATCAATCAAACAGGGGCAGCAAGAGGCACGCCAGAAAAGAGAGAGGTCTGCTTCTTTCTCCAGCTCATCCACACTTGGCTTGACCCCCTGGCTGTATATTCAGGTCTGTAGGCACACAGTCCTAGCCCCCCCGGCCCAGCCCTCCTTGCTCCACTGCACATTTGAGGACCAAGGCAGCTTGCAGCCATTCTTGCCTCTTCCTGTCATGTTAGGAAAGAAACAGTGTGAAGCAGGGCCTTCGTCAGGCTTTGCATTGGTGCAAGGGCCGCCTAGGCTGCGCTGGGTTCTCCTGGTGGAAGAGGAAACTGCTTCCCTCTGTAGCACAGCCCCTCCCTCCCACACACCCCAGGCTACCCGCTTGCCTGCCGGCCTATCACACCCCTCGGGGGAAATTATTTTCTGTCACTTGTAATAGTGGTTTCTGCTAAATTTAACATAAAACCAGAGCTCATTACTTCTGCATTAGACAGGCTCCAGCGTCTGCCCGCAGGTTAATGGATTTCTCCTGGGGATGGAGGTGCCATTTTTCAGCCTGCAGATACGACGGGGTGGCAGCCAGGCATTTTTTGGCCCTTGGAAAGCCAGGTCTGGGGTTTTGCAGTAGCGGGGTCTCCAGTCTTCTGACTGCAAGGCTAGGCAGCCTAGCTAGAGTTAAGGGAGGGGGGAGGATAATCAAAGCTCCCTTTTAGCCACTGAGCATCCGGGGTTACAAAAAAATCATTCATGCTCGGAACAGGCAGGCATGCGCACTCAGTAGGCCCTTTGCTCACATTCATCAACCTGGCCGTTGTTCTCCCGCTGTGGGAGATGTACAGATTCATGCAGCGAACAAGAACACTGTGCAGAAATTGCGACTGATCAATGTCGCTGGATCAAGGGATCATAAACACTGCCGCGGGGAGTCTCTCCCTGTGCTCCGATTTCAATACGATTTGCACGCAGGGGGGGAGAAAAAGAGAGGCAGCCCTGCTGCAATGGAAGGTGAAGCGAACCGACTCTGCAAGGTGGATCTCTGGGCCTGATCAGGCACTCCTGCCCAGATGTTGCCCTTTTCAAAGAGGAAAATATCACAGAATCACAGGCTTGGAAGGAATTTCCAGGGTCATGTAGTCCAACCCCCTGCACAATGCAGGAAATTCACAACTACATCACCCCCCCCACACACACACAACTACCACCACCCCCACACACACACACCCGTGACCCCTGTTTCATGCCCAGAAGATGGAAAAACACCATCAGGATCCCTAGCCAAACTGGCCTAAGGAAAATTGATTCCTGACCCCAAAGTGGTGATCGGCATTACCCTGAGCATGTAAGAAGGGGCCACGAGAACTAAGCCCTGATGTAACCCTTCCTGCCCTCCCTCTCATAATCTGCCCAGGTTCACAGAATCAGCATGGCTGTCAGACGGCCATCTAGCCTCTGCTTAAAAACCTCCAAAGAAGGAGAGCCCACCACCTCCCGAGGAACCCTGTTCCACTGAGGGACCGCTCGGTCAGGAAGTTCTTCCTAATGTTTAGCAGAAAACTCTTTTGATTTAATTTCGACCCGTTCGTTCTGGTCTGACCTTCTGGGGCCAAGGAAAACAACATCCCCATTGGATTGTATCCCACCTTTAGAGAGAAGGGGGGAAATCTGGATGCACGACCTTGAAGGCCAAAATATCTCAGGCTGGTGCTGCCTGAAGGAGCAAGGCTACATCTCATATGAGCACCACAATGACGGCAGAGGTTGTGGCTCATTGGAAGAGCCTCTCCTTTGCATGCAGACAGTCCCAGGTTCGACCTCCACCATCTTCAGTTGTTGTTTTTAAAAAGGACCAGGCAAGAAGTGATATGAAAGACCTCTGCCTGAGATCCTGGAGAGCCGCTGCCAATCTGAGTGGACAAGATTGACCTTGATGGACCAATGATCTAATTCAGAATCAGGTAGCTTCATGTCCATGTTTCCCATTTAACTACAATAGTTATACTGAACTCCCATGCTCAGAGGAAGTATATCTCTGGACACCAGATACTGGGGGAGTGGGGACAGATAACGGGGGAGGAGTGTCGCCTTCTGGCCCTGCCTGTGTGCTTCCCTGAGGCATCCGGTTGGCATCGAAGTTCTAGAGCAGATGAACCTCCGATCTGATCTATCAGGCTCAGCACTAGAAGATGAACAAGGATGCAAACACCTTCCACTCTTCTCCTACTGCCGGCAACAGAATAGTTTAATGACAGCTGAATGGGACGCTTCTGCTCCTCCTCCATTACAGGTACTGAACCCTGGCATTGCCAGAGGCCTTGGGGGTGGGCTGTTAGCCCCTGGCTCTTAACCCACAGCTTGCAATCTGTAACCCTGAGCATGCCAGCCCAGTGCCTCCAAAACCAGCCCAGACGCTGGATTCGTGTTGTATGTTTCTTCCTTGCTTTGTCTACATTATAGTCTTCTGTTTCTTTTTAACTTGGAGACCACGTCTCTCTCTCCCCAGGTGGGAAGAAAAGCAGGACAGAAATACCCAATGCTGTTTTCCTAAAAAAAAAAAATTTTTTTAAAGGTGCCAGTATTCATGATATTCTCCCCTCTCCTGAAAGCCTAAGAGGTGCTGATGCTCCATAGAGATGCAGGAACTATATATTGGCGCATACCCCTGAAAAAAATCCCTGGAAATCCCTAAATAAATAAACAGGGCTATTCTACCCCTTCCATTATACAGATAGGATATTATTATATCAAGGGCTACACTGAACAAAATCGGTGTTGGAGCACCCACAAATCCCTCAAGCTCTTTCATCCCCTTTCTTCTCTTCCTCCCCACTTCCTGTACATTTCTTGCCCAAGGTTTCCTAAGCAGCATCAGCCCCAAAGGGGTGGGGGGAGGAGAAAAATCAGAGCAGCTAAGTAGAGGCCCAACCACCGCCAGTCAAACAGATCCTTTCTAAGTCCAGCCTTATATACAATCCATCTATTCATAACGTCCAAAATGGCAGGTGACTTTTCTTGCAGCAGTAAGAAAACCATTACACTCTCCAATTCGAAGGCAGTGTGGCAAGTTTAATGTCAGGCCGATAATACCTCATCATCATCCCCCCCCCCGCCCCATTCCTTCTGCTCTTGCTTTTACTTGCCTGTGGGCAAACGCTTCCCCCGCTTGCTTTTTATAAGCCTTGCCTTTATTGAGCTACGTCTCTAAAGCCATATTTTATTGACCTGCTTCGGCCCCCTCGCAAGGCAAAAGAAGGGGAGTGGGAATGTTTCATAAGCGTTCCGCTTGAAAAGTATCGCTTGGGTGAGAAAAATTAAAAATCTGTATTCAAAAACGAGATTTGAGGAGAAGAATCAGTTACGCACAAACAGTGCAATGTACGTTAATTTACACCGTCTATTTCGATCGCTAAATCTAGACTTTCTTGGAGCTGAGTTTTGATGTGAAAAAAACAAAAAGGAAAAAAATCGCCTTGTTAATAACCCTGGAAAGAAGGCAAATGCCAGCTCTCAGGGCCTAAGAGAAGACGGCCGTATCCTGCATGAAGGCACAGCTGAAGAAGGCCCTGAGGCGTCCCGTACCGCTGGGATGGATTGCGAGTGTCTTCTTAAAAGACTAATGCATAGAAAAGGTCAGAAGGCAGCCAACGCAAGTCTTGGAAAGATACCTTCAAGCAGGATGTGTACTGGCTGCGGCAGCGTGCGCACACACGCCAATCGATCTACAAAACCGGTTTAAAGCTGAGCATTTAAGTTCAAGCCAGTACAGCCCTCAACCATGAAGGAACTACAGGCAGGTGAACATATGTTGTATTGCTGTTTCTCCCATATCTCATTTCCAAGTGGAGCACATCAGTTCTTTTTTTTTTTAATAGTTCAGTTCTGATTCATCTCCGCCAGTAAATCTGAACCTGCTTTTTTCCAAAATGACTGTGCTTTGTGCTCACATTAACTGCCACCCCCACACACACCCTTTGTCTGTCACAAAGTGATCTTCATACAGCAACTACTATGCAAAGTGTCCTATAAGCACTTGGCATCCTGGTTGCTGTACGGAGATCTAAGCCAAGCGTTGTCATCCGAAAGTTCTTTTCAGCCCCTCTCAGTTGTCCACACAAAGAAGCACTTTTAAAAGAACTTATCTTCAATTTCAGAATCAATTCATGGCTATGCAAAGAGGGATGATTTACAATCGTATTCCAGCTTTCTGGTGCTTTACAATACCGGTGTGATTTTGGCTTTAAATTGGTTTGACGGGCAATACCTCTTGCTGAGAAACCTTGAGAATCCTCCTTGGGGGAGAGGGGCTAGGATTCGCCCACTATGACTCTTCTCCAATACTATTTGAATAGTTCGGTTTCATTTCTCCCTTGTGAGAAGCGAACCTTCGGATTCTTATTTTCACACTTGATCCACTATCTTCATACGAATCCCGTCTCCACCCGGTTAAAATTTACACATTTTTGTATCAATTGCATGTAAAGGGATATAATATATACATGGTGTTTTAAAAAATCAAAAGAATAATTGACAACAGTCGGAAGAGACAATGACAATGACAATAAACGAAAACGAAAACAAGCTCATGTCTATTCTCAGTGCCCTCACGCTACAGTTCCCAGGAGAACTCGGAGTGAGCTATACACAAAGTTACCACGGAGGGCATCCACAACTATGAAAGACGTCCTCAGCTGTTACACAAACATTAGTTACCACATCCTGTCAAAAGCTATTCTCGATGCAGATTTATCCCTCTCTTTACTTTAGGTGTTGCCTCAGGCCCTAAGACACAAGGGGGGACTGAACACTACAGGGCTTTGCCAGGCAGATGAAGGAAGAGACTCTAATGGTGGCTGGCACCTGGTGGCTGAGGTAAAAAGGCTGCCTTGCCTGGTTTCTTAGGAGAAGAACAGCAGTTCCCAAGCCGAGCAGAAAATAGAAGTGATAGCGATCCCTCACTCTGACATTTTACTTCTTCGCCTGGAGATCCAAGGACCAAAAGTGTGTAGGGGGGAGATATAATGCATCTCCTTGTGCCTCTATTTTAGTGAAACTTTAGGCACTCCTCAGTTTGGATCACGGCCATAGAGCAAAGGTGATTAACCCTTCCATCACCATCCAACTTCACCTACCAAAAGCTTCAGGCCCACCTCCTCTCTTTCCAAGGCTAAAAGCACAGAGCATGGGCAACTGAAAAAAACCATAAATGGCTGGAAAAATCAGACACCCCCCCCTTCCCCCTGTGGGTGTAGCCTGGGCCTGAATTGGAAGGGACAGCCGGGAGGTCCGTGATCACTCATGTCGTTTGATTCCATGAACCAGGTAAAATCCCTAAAACTTCAGGTGAAACTCTCATGTACTCCCTTGGTCAGATGATTGCTCCTGTGGCAGTTGTCCGCACATCAGATCATCGCCTGAAGCTGCCGGAGTCAAATCATTCGTCTATCAAGGTCAGTATTGTCTCCTCTTACGGGCAGCAGCTCTCCGGGGTGTCAGGAAGAGGTCTGTTACCTACTATCATTCCTTTTTAACCAGAGATGCTAAGAGTGGAACCAGGAATTTTTGTGTACAAAGCATGTGATCTGCCACTGAGTCACAACTCCATCCCACCCCAGGGAAACTTCCCTTTCCACCACTTACAGCTGGTTTCAAACAGGAGGCTCCTGTTTTAAGTTTTGATAAACATTTTAACCAACTGTCTCCTTCCTTTTTAATCAGGTCGATTTTTATCCCCGTGTATAAAATATTACATACACATTCAAGCCATACAACGAGCCAGCAGCATATCTAGCCACACGCTGAGCATTCTACGTCAATTCAGAGAAGGGGTACACAAAACACAGGTATAGCTGCTCTAGCTTTCCAAAGTGACTCCAGCAAAGAGGAGTTCTTCTTGTTCCTCAATGAGGGCCAGAATTTAGTTTTTAAAAAACATGGTATCTGACATTCATACTTTTAAAAAAAAATCTTGTGTTTAATAAAAGGAACAGAGATATGTAAACTTGAGCAGAAAGACTCCATTAAAACTGGTACTGCACATCCACCAAGAGACCCAAGAGAGGAAAGACCCAAACTAGGGACAGAAAAAAAGATTTATTTTTAAGGAAGTTGAAAGTAAATTGATGCAGGGAGGCTATATTCTCCACAATTCACACAGATTTCTTTTACCTCATCGTTGTCTCCATTTCAAAAACAAAGAAAAACCAGCAAATGGTGCAAAGTGAAGAATCTTTAATAATGGTATAACTCCTACGCTTTTTGCATACAGCTTCATCAGGGGGATCTCCCAAATTCCTGTTAGTATATTTCCCATATGTACACTACAACACACACTTACTTGCTGTTTTTTCTTTGTTTTGCCTTGTTGCGGCTGCCCCTTCTTCTTCTCCATTTCAAAAACAAAACTCCTATTTTTTCAGATGCAAATATGGGATTGCTGCCCCAAGCACCCTCCTTTCGCTCTGCCCCCTCCAACCCATTTTAGACTTGGTCCACACAGGTGAGTGGGGCGTGCAACTTTTCCTAAGTCACCCCCAACGAGACCAGATGGGCTCCAGAGACAGTGTCATAGCCCCAGCTGGGCAGTACAGGTACAGTGGGCACACATCTCTCCCTTATTGTCCCCACAGCTTTAATGCTACAAATATCCAACTAGGTGGCAAAGTGGCCACAGGGATGAGAGTCAACACTATAAATAATAAACCAACAACAGTATCTTTCCCTTACCTGCCTAAATCGTGAATCAGGAAATCTCCAGTACAAATTTCACCTCAGCCATGAATTCATAAGATAGCCTCAGGCAAGTCACACTCTATTGGTCCCAGCCTTTCCCCCATTTCCATCTGCAACATAAGGACAACAATTTGCCTCTTTCAGGGGTGTTCTAAAGATTACTGAGGGTATATGAGAAGTAATTTGAAAACTAAACAGAGCCAGTGTGAGTAAGTGGTTCTGCTGCTGGGACTACAGAGACCTGTGTTCAAATTACCACTCAGCCATGAAGCAGACAGGATCACCTTGGGCCTGTCACCCTCTCTCAGCCTAGTAGGGTTGCCAGGTCCCGTCCCCCCCAAGCGGGAGGTGAGAGACCTGACACTTACCTCTCTAGTACTGCAGTGTGGACATGCTCCTGGCCTGCGTGATGACATCACTTCCTGGAAGTGACGTCATCATGCAGGCCACATGCCAGCCCTGGGAGCGCTTCCATGCTCCACAGGGGGAAGAATTGGGCCACTGTGGAACACATAAGCATGCTGCGCTGCCCAGGAGCATGCCCCAGGAGGCATGTTCCCCTTCCCACCAGCCAGGTAAGTGGGGGGGGGTGGAGGGTGGGAGCGGGGGATCCCCTGCTCCCAGCAGGAGACTGGCATCCCTACAGCCTAGGGTTGCCAGCTCCTGGTTGGGAAATTCTTGGAGATTTAGGGGATGGAACATGGAAATGCAGGGTTTGAGGAATGGAGGGACCTCAGTAGGGTATAATGCCATAGAGTCCACCCTCCAAGCCAACCAATTTCTCTGGAGGGAAATGATCTCTGTGGCCTGGAGATCAGTTGTAATTCTGAGAGATTTCCAGCCACCACCTGGAGAATCCATTGGCACCCTAAACTTCCAGAGTGGGGGCTATGAAGGTAAAACAGAGGAGGGAAGAACTGTGCTGGTCATCCTGAGCCTCTTGGACAAAGGCCGGAGTAACAATGTGATGGATAGGACATTCTGCAAATGCTAAGTGTTATGACGGTTGTTAAACGTCTGCCTCCTCGATGCTGCGCTAGGCCTGGCCTGTCAGGAAGCCCAGCGCAAGTGCTAAGTGTTCTGATCAATGTCTCTGTTACCCTGAAGCAGGGCCTGGCTTGTCAGGGAGCACAACACTTTCGAGGCCCGCTGGACAATCACAAGGCCCACCAGCCGCAAAGTGAGGCTCGACGAGTGCTAAACCAGCTGTCACGCATGGTTCCATTTAGCACTACCCAAGTGGGCCTGACAGGGGGCTTTTCAGATGCGTTGTGTCGCTACCAGACTGCAGCCGCCTGGCGCACCGACAAAAAGACCCTGCTGTTCTTGGAAGGAGGTCTCGCATATGGTGCCTGTCTCAGAGGATCTGCAGAGCAAGGCAGTGTTGATTTTAAAAGCTTGGCTGTTTCTTCTTTCCTCGATCTAGATGCTCTCCAGGTAATTTATGCATCAATCCTTAAAATAGCTGCTCCATGAGACCAGAAGGGTCTTTACCGTGAGTGCTGAGGGAGGAGTAGATCTCACAGTTTTCCCCACTCCCGCCAGTCAACGTTTAGTGCTAGAACTGGGTTAAAAAAAAAAAACCCTCAAGCAGCTCTTCCAGCCAGGAACAGGAGGGTTCCGGATGCTATTTTTAGAAAAGGGTGTCAGCATCGTGACAACTGCAAACGTGTTCAAGCACACACCGGCATGAGTCAGAGGATAGTCAAAGCCTAAAAAAAGTGAAAGCCTGAGAAAAAGGAAGAGTGCCACACCACGCCCCCCACTCCCCCCAAAAAAGAATCCAAGTGCGCGGGACTAAAAAAGGAAACGGACTGCACTTTTAAAATATATCTGGTTTCTAAAATGTTCTGGCTTTTTTAAAAAAATGAATTCCGTACTTGCTTATCTTATGCCCTTGAAATCTTGCCTCTTTGCCATGATAGAATGCTGGAGGACCCCAAAACTACTGTGGCATTCTGTACCCTGGACTGACAGCTACAAATGGGCTCCACCTAGTCAAAATTGGTCAGGCAACAATAAATTAGGGATGCCTTCCTATGAGAAATTCTACTAATCTTATTTATTTATCTACTGTTGGCAAAATTTCCTGCAAGTTCCACTTCAACCTGTTAGGAACTGTTGGGGCGAAAGCAAAGAGACGATCAACCATGCCCGATTCTGGCTCATGACCAGTATTAAAGGCTGCCTAAAGCCCAACCCTGACACTGCTCAAGAAAGAAGCTTCAAATTTCAAGTGGCAATTCTAAGTCCTGGATCGTGCCAACTTTGCCCACTGCATGGAGTTTCTTCACCAGCTGTACCCTCTTCAAGACAACAAAATTCAGCACTGATGCAAGGCCGATGACTTGGGCCAAATGTGCATGTTTTCACAAACCCTGCATCTGTGTTTTCGGCAGGGGTCATTTCGTAGAAAAAGAGCTGGAGGAACTCATTAGCATAACTCATTAGCATATGCCATGCCCCCTGCCATCACCGGAAGCGTGTCATTAGTATAACTGATTTGCATATGCCACACCCCCTGACATCACCTATCCTGGCTGTTTTGGATCCAATCCTGGCCATTCAGGGCCGAAATTGGGCTCAAAATGGCAAAAAGGGGCTGAAAATGGCTGAAAAGGGGCCCAAAATGGTCAGGATCGGGCTGCTGATGAATGGGAGAGTGATCCACCACCTGTCAGAGGCCCGATCCAGGCCGTTTTGGCCCCAATCCAGGCTGAAACGGGCCCAAAATGGCTGACAGTAAGGTGGGTGGGGCCACCTGACATGTGACCTCTTTGGGAAACTGCTGGAACTGCGTTCCTGCGCGTCCCCCCTTGAAATGAGCCCTGGTTTTCGGTGCATCTCAGGCAGGGATGTATGGAAAGAACCCTTCAGAGAAATTTCACCAGAGTTACTCTGGCTCCCCTCAAAATTCCTTAGAAATCTTTCTTGAGGTTGAACCCCCCCCCCAGATTCACCTTTCTTTAGTTCTTTCTCTCTTTCTCTCTTTCTTGTCATTTATAGTCCACCTTTCTCACTGAGACTCAAGGCGGATTACACAGTGTGAGATTAGTACAGTCAATTTCAAGGCATTTCCATAAACAATGTCATAGGGTAAATTAACACAATTTTACAAAGGCATAGCATTAGTAAGAATCCAGTACAGAGCTGAAGAAATGCAGAAACGGAACATAAGCAATTCTAGGGCTGACATTAGAGCACATGAAGTACACGAAGCTCATAGGAGCACATATTTAAGACAACAGGGAGTACGTAAGGCAAAATTTGATGGCAGTACTAGAGTCTGGGTCGATATCAAGGGATGGTGCTCTCAGGGAAGCCTCGGTGGCTAAAAGGGACCCAACACTGCCGCTCAACTTGCTCAGTTCTCTGGTAACGAGGCAGGTGACTGCAACGACTTCACCACATAAGGAGGGGAGGGCTCCAGGGGGGTCATCTTGCTGCAGATCTCCCCAAACCTGGAGCACGCAGTCTCTAGAACAAATTGCTCTCTGATAGCTATGGGGCTATCACAGACGTATATGAGGAATGGCGGCAGGAGAGAGCTTCACTTAGATTCATATCACAGGTCCCCGATAAATGTGAATGTTCGGGAGGACTGGAAAGAAGCAAAAGTAAAAGCAATTTGCCTGTACGCAAAGTAAAACTGACATTTACCGACGTCTGCCAATATGCCAAGGCGGTCTTCCACGGGCGGCATCCCGGATGCTAAGCAGCCCTTCCAACCAACTTCAAATTCCTCCTCCCCTCAGCACCAACCCCTCAGAAAGCAGCCAGGAGGAGGTGGTTTAATGATCTTTGAAACCTCCCTGTGAAATATAGGCCGGCGGTGACAATAAAAGGGATCTGAGACAAGAGCCATCTGATGGGGAAGCGTTCCCGACTTAGCCATGCAGAAGGCTGCTGCAAATCTCTCTTTTTATGGCAATTTTTACAGCCAAAAGGTGGGAAGAGAGAGAAAGGGGGAGGGAGGTGGGGCGAAACAGAGAAACGGTGCTGCCCAATTACACTTGTTGCAGTCTTTTGAACCAGATAGGAGAATCCCTGTGTAGGTGGCAAGACACCTGTGGGTCCATTCTAGTTATTAGGCGTGGTTTAATTCAAAAGTGTACAGAGGAGATCAAAGGACAGTGACTGGAGCAAAGAGGTGTTTCTCATAGGCTGCCCAAGATAGACAGAGCTGTGAGTAGATTGCGCTATGCCGTGTGCATGCAGACTTCCCGAGAATTTCAAGGGCCTCGGATCCGAGCCCTTAAGCAACACAGGCGATACCCGTGAAAAGGGGTATGTAACGCTTGGGGAGCTCTGGTGTCCACCACTTCTCCCATTATACTGTTGCCTCCAAACCCATGAATGATTCTGCCTCTCTCCCGTGCTGGAACTCCCTTCCAGAGCAGCGTCACAATTCTCTCTTGCTGTCTCTTCAAACCCCTCTTTGGGGTCCAGTTTGGATCATGATCTCAGGGAGAAGGTAATTCGGCCTTCCCATGACTTGCCACGTGCCTGATCTGAAATGGCCCCAAGGAACCAGTGAGGAAACTCAACACGTGCACATAAGTTTCCTCAAAGTGGTAAATAATGGCCGCTTCAGGTTGGGAAAACTGTAGAAAGGGGGGAGGGTTTGAAGCCCCTTCCTCCTGGGGTCTCGATCTGAACCAGACCCCCATGCACCTAGCAGGGAGCAGCTCCCAATACATATGGCAAATATCTGATAGAAACAGCCATTGCTGGAGGACTTTATAATGTGTGCACCTTCATGAGGTAAAAGGCCTTCATGAGTTAAAGAGCCTTGACAAAATTTCAGAACTCAGATGAAGCTGCCTTGCAGCAAGGAAGACTGTAGGTCCATCTATTCAATCAATTAATGAATTTATTATTTACACTAATTTATACACCATCTTTCTTCACATTCTTCTGTCTCATTCGCCCAGTGTGGGCAGGAGATCCCCTGCCCCGCCCCACTCCCATTACCCACAGCTGCTCAGTGCAGCAGCAGGTAAAAAAACATTAAACCTTGTAGTGTTGCATGCTGTGCCAATGTTACTGTATGGTTTTATCACAGAGTTTCCAGCAATTCCTAGAGCTACCTATGTCACTTTTACGAGAAATACTTGACGCTACAGCCAGTGTCATGCCCCTCCCATATCACTGCTCACAGCCCTCCCACTGGTTGCCAAGCACTAATGAGACCCAAAGTAGCTTACTCCTCCATTTTATCTCCAACAACAAGCCTGTGAGGTAAGTTAGGCTGAGTCTGTATAATTAGCCCATAGTGGCTCAGCAAGTTTCCATGGCTCAGAGGCGATTCAAATTTGAGTCTCCTGGTTCCTGGTTCAACACTTTAACCACGACAGAGACTGCCCTTTCTCCAAGGAGCTCAGGGCAGCATATATAGACTTTCCTCCTCCTATATTATCCCTGTTACAACCCCACAAGTTAGATTTACTATGGAAGAGAGACTGGTCCAGCCAGCTTCACTGGCTGAGCAGAATTTGAACCTGGGTTTCCCTGGTCATCGTCTAATACTCTAGCCACTGCACCATCCTGGCTCTCTCACTCTCTACCAACTATCCTGGCTGCTAATGGTTCTCCAAAATCTCAGGCAGAGACCTTGCCCTGATATCAGAAATTCTTTACTTTTGAAATGCCTGGGATTTATGTCCTCGGCCACTGAATTAAGCACCCACTTGGCCTTCAGACACCCTCATTATTTGAAAACCAAGATCCTGGAAACGATAATGTTGTTCTTTCAGCAGTCTGGGCTGAGGAACAAGGCCTAAGTAAATGAAGGATTTGCTCATCTTCGTCTTGAGATTATATCGTTCCCTCTTCCTCTTCTCCCTCCCTTTCCTTTTTATCTCCCTCATTACTGAAATTCAGATTATCAGTTTGATACCCTGAGGGCCACAGCCAGGGGATATTCCAGGGACCAGGCATATTCTAGGCTCTTCTGGCTGTACAGTTCTTGTCTTTTAACTGGTAGTCTTGTGGAAGATTGAATCCTGCAGACACGTCCCAGGGAAAACAACCCATAAAGAAATTCTACCTTCCTTGTTCCTAACTAAGAAATAAAAAGGTAACGGTAGTCCCCTGTGCAAGCACCGAGTCATTACTGACCCATGGGGGGATGTCGCATTACATTTTCAACATGATGCCAAGCCCAGTCTTTTGGCCAATGAAAGACTTGGATGACTGACCAGCACTAGTCAGTCACTCTTTCAAATCTTAAAATTGTATTAATGGAATTAAACAACTTTAAACATTAGGTTCCATTTAGGTTTTGGCTTTCCTGCAAACCCCGCCCCCCCTTATTCCCACTCTGATGCCTATATTTGGCTGCATCCCCTAGAATACTGCCCCCCCCCGCAACACCGGCACAGCATTGCCGTCCTTCCTTTTAATCCCGTATCTCCATCTTGCAACCACCACCCAGCACAAGATCGCTGTGGCCTGCCCTTTTCGCGTTTGCAGAAATCTCTTCCCCCCCCTTCCAGGAACACACCGCCCGGCTGGCTCTCCCATTAACAGCGTTCATTAAATTGAACAAAGGCTCAAATGCCACCAAGGTTGCTGACACAGCTCTCATTCTCCAAGAAGAAAACCCCACCATTGTTATCATCTACTGAAAAGAGAGAAGCAAGGAAGAAGAGAGGAAGGTTGTCTCCCCCCTCGCCAAAAAAAAAGAGAGAGACAGGAAATGGGCTGGGGGGGGGCTCAATAGCTTTTGCCTCTTTGATGTGGTGAAACAGCACTCCACAAGGGTAGAGAATTGCTTGCAAACAAGAGGACCCAGCCAAAACTTGGGGGGGGAGGCAATAGGACACCCCCCTCCCTCCTTCCCAAATTAGGTCTGGTCCATATTTGCTGCAGAATTAAGCAGCAGAGTACAAAGCAGCAGAATGAACTCTTATCACTTGAAATAAATGTTGTTAGTTTTTAAAGTCATAGATGCAGAGGATTTAGCCGTATTAGTCTGTAGTAGCAAAATCAAAAAGAGTCCAGTAGCACCTTTAAGACTAACCAATTTTATTGTAGCATAAGCTTTCGAGAATCACGTTCTCTTCGTCAGAGAACGTGATTCTCGAAAGCTTATGCTACAATAAAATTGGTTAGTCTTAAAGGTGCTACTGAACTCTTTTTGATTTAGTTTTTAAGGTACTACTAGACTAGTGTTTTATTTTGCTACGGCAGACTAACACGGCTATCCCTTTGCAATCATTTCAAGTTGAAACTGGGAGAGAAATCATATTTCTGACGGCTCCCCTATGATCAACTTCTCTGCATATAAGAAAACACTACAAGCCTCAGGTGTTGTCCATGCGGGGACAAGGTTTAACAGCTTCTCTGTGGCTGCTGTGGCTGCCAATACAGGCCAGTTGCAGTGGGGCTTCCACGTCGCAGGTTAACCCACATTCCCCCTGCACCATTTCCCCAGCAGTGGCCACCCCCTCCCACACCACCGAGGCTTGTCATTTATTAAATATTATTACAACATTTTGGAAGTCTCTCATTCATAAGATCGTCATAAGTCAGAGGTGACTTGATGGCACATAACACACATACATAACATAACATGACAAACAATGTATAAACATTATAACTAACAGTGCATCAGTGTCTCTGAATTCCCAACTTTCTAGCCCCTTTTGCTGTGGAGATATGCCTTTTCCCTTATATCTCTGCAACGAAAAGAGCTAGAGACTTAATTTTTTAAAAAATGGAGGACAAAGCCCATTGCCGTGTAAGAATGGGGAGTATGGTCGAAGGATACACATGCCGAGGATATCTGATCTCTTGATGTAAGCATCTTGGACCATAATATGGATCAAGGTCAAAAATGCTGGGGTGAGGGTACAACTCTATCCCCTTGCCATTCCTCTGATCAAAAGTGCTTCCTCACCCTGATGTTTTAAGAATGGACACAGCAAAAGAGATAGACACCTTACTGTGCTTCTTTTTTTCCTTAGCGGGACTTAAAGCAGCCCAAGAAAGTATGTTTTCAGTTTCAATCAAGAAAACAGTCCTGGTGAGGGAGGGGAGAGATTAACCTCCCTTCCCCAACTGTTGCAGTCCCTACCCTGGTCTCACTTTTTTTGCAGTTAAATTATACGATGGCGGACCCGCTTACGGATCTGCAATGTCAACTGTAACATAACCTCAAGAATATATTCTAGTTCAGGGGTCTTCAGCATTTTCCAACCCGGGACCCACTTCAACAACCCACAGACAGCAGTATGAGACCTACTCAACTGCAAAGGAAGTCATGTGACATCAGAGTCACATGACAGGAAGAGGCGAGAGAGCCAAAGTTATGTCCTCAGCGGTATCAAGAATAGGACAGCGGGCACCAGCTCAAGAGTCAGGAAACACAAGATGAGCTCCAGGAAGTGCCCCGTACTAAAGAAAACATTATTGGCTCCTGAGGTGATGTACGATTTTGGTAAATGCACACACCATTCAATACAGAGAAGAGCGGGGTGTCTAAAATGAATGTTTTACTCACTGAGCATTCAAAACGTCCAATGTAAAAATAAAAATAGATAAGCTCTGTCAAAGCCTTCCATATTACATCCTGGCAGTTATGGCAAACCAGACTCAACAGATTCTAGAAACTAGTTAATGCCAAGCTTCCTTTCAAGCCAGTAAAGGAGGCTCCTCTTGCCTTTTGGTTACCCCTCAAAATCTAGCACCCTAGGTGACTTGCCTAGGCTTGCCTAGTGGTCAAGCCAATCCGGGTTAAAGCCACGGAGGGATCTTCACCACTACAGAGGGACCCCACCTTACAATGCTGCTGGTCTGTTGCATGTGTGAACAAAGAGAAGCAAGAGGTGTGGTACCCTTGGGATATGAATGGGAGGAATGGAAAGAAAAAAATTGGCACGGTGCACATAGAGATAGTCAATAATTACATCACTGATGTGGACAATAAATGTGACTATTTTCATATGATGTTTGGTCCAGCGTGATACAAAAGAGGGCCCAGTGGAAGTCTTTGCCTTGGAGATAGGGATCCCAGACCCCCGGTGCTCAAAACGGGCCTGATCCATGGCAAATCGGGCCCATTTTCAGCAGCTGCGGAGCGCAGGAGTACTCCTGTGCTCCGCAGCGCCCAAAACAGGCCCGTTCTGCTGCGGATTGGGCCCATTTTGAGGCGCTGCAGAGCGCAGGAACACTCCTGCGCTCTGCAGCGCCTCAAAACCGGGTCTGATCCGCAGCAGAACGGCCTGTTTCGGGCGCATTCTGCAGCACCCGGCCGCGCAATGACATCACCCCGAAGTGACATCATCGCGCCTGTGGGGGCACACGCACGCGCTCCGTGCGTGCGCACCCCCCTCTCCCAAATGGTAAGTGCCAGGCCCCTGTCCCCCCGCCAGGAGATTGAGGGGGCCTGGCAACCCTACTTAGAGACCCTTGCTTTTGTGGCAGCAAGTGGCAGGAGAAGGCTGGTCCTAGACAGGGGTGGACTGGCCATTTAACTTACAAGAATATTTACCCATGAGGCACAGCCCTAGAGATCCCCAGTGGCCAAAAACAAGCACATCCAAGCCCCAGCAACTCTGCCTGAGCCTTAGGGGCCGCTTGGCCCAGACCCCTTGCTGCTGTCGGCCATGGTATCAACTCACCAAATGTCTCCTCCTGCACTGCTTCCAGTTTGGAGGATGATACAGTGGGTGAGCTAATGCCCATCGTCAGCCCCACTGAGCCAACAGGCCCTGCAGTGCTGGCTCAGAGCACAGCAGGGGCCACTCAGCTTGACTTGCTCCAGGGCCATTATCCCAGTCCACTCCTGATCCTACTAGGCAATAGGGTTGCCAGTCTCCCGCTGGGGATGGGGAATCCCCCTCTCCCACCCTCCACCTCCCGCCCCCGCTTACCTGGCCAGCAGGGGAGACACAGGCCTCCTGGGGGCGCGACCCCAGGTGATGCAGCACGCTCCCTCGGGCTCAATATGGGCCCAGAGCAGACTGCTATGGAGCACAGAATTGGCCCAAATCCAGCCCAATTTTTTCCCCACCCCACCCCCGCAGAGCACAGGAGTGCTCCTGTGGTGGCCACGGCCTGCGCGATGACGACACTTCTGGGAGCGCATGCAAAAGACAAAAAAGCAAGTTAGTGCCGGGTCCCCCACCTCCCACCAGGAGGACAGGAGGACTTGGCAACCCTACTAGGCAAACCTGCAAGGAAGCTTGCCCACCACAAAGAAGACTCCCACAAGGTTTCAAAGAATCCTACAGCCTCCCCGAACACCACTAAAGAGAAATCGTTGCCTGTCCCCAGCCCGTATTTCTTCTTATGCATTGCAGAATTACAAGGAAATCCATAAAAACCCACAGAAAGGGCGGTACGTTCTTTCGAGTTAGCATGTTCAGGGCCATCTAGAAAGCACCTTGGAGGTGTTTGCCATAAGTATGTTTAATTAACCCAGTCCAGAAAAGCCAAACAGTTAATCTATTAAGAGATCTTTTAAGAGTCGACAGTTAGAGGTGGATGTAAAAAAAACAAAGTAATAAATATTTCTCCCTCAGGAACGGGAGGCCTGAAGTTATTTCTCCCTTTGGGAAGGGAGGCCTGAGCAGTTCAATATTTGAACGAGCATGCAAAGAAGAACGAGCTTTCGACCTTGGTTGTGAAGGCAGCAAGGCCCAGGGAGCAGCGTCTTGTGAGCACCATGGGAACATAAAGAGCTAGTGGTTTTATTCGCCAAGTCAGAAAGCCGCTAAAAATTATTCTACGCCATAAAAAAAGAGGGAGATAAAAGTTGTCCATTAAAAACTCTGCACCGGAGCCCCCGACGCGCACCATCAGATTGGCGCTTTATGACAGCGCTTTGCAACGCAGCTGAGCAAGTCTCCCAACTTAAGAGCTGTTCCGAGGAGGCCAGGAGTCTATAAAGAACAGATAACAAAAACGGAGGAGTAGATGGGCCTGAACATCAGGTTTGTTAAGCAGGAATTATCAGAAGTGGAGTGCCAAGCTAGGATGTGAGGAGCTTCTCAGAAAGTGTGGAGACCAAAACTTGCAAGACTTGCTTACAGAAAGTCATGAAGCTATCAAGGACAATTAAACAAATTTGTTATAAGAAGTCATATCCTCGACAGGCTGGCAAATCAGGTGAGAACTAAACAAGTAGCGCAATAAGGTAAGAACCAAAGTGGTAACCTGGACTATACCACATCAGATTGCAGAAGAGGGATATCTTTTTTAAAAGATCCCCTCATATTTTAAAAAAAATCTTTTTTTCCCCAAAAGCAGTAGCAGCAGGGAGTGGGCCGTGTTAGAATTAACTCTCCCTGGTGTGCTTCTTTTCTACTTGCAGGGAGTTTTAAGGGCGGGAGGTGTTTTCCAAAACAGCATCCATCCTGCACCACCTGAAATGGTATGGCCCGTTCTCTGACAATAGGGGCCCACCACCCACTGCCATCTGTTGCGTGTGAAGACAGAGCGCAGCCAAATCCCGAGTTCTGGTCCACGAGGGTCTGTAAAGTTCTCCGAATATTGTTCAGACACAGCTGCTAGGGTGCTGGAGTTCAACAGCGGCAGTTCAGGAAAGGTTGATGGAGTTGTTTATGAAGGAAACCCAGTGACCGTAAACAAATTGCAAAAAAAAATAAAATAACCCACAGCATTTATGCAAATGCACCTCTTTTCAATAACTACACTCCGTGCGCCCAAGCGTCACAGTGACAGAAGGGCCAGCGACTTGTAACAAGAGCTGATAGAGAAAATGAGTGGTGGCTGGGAGAGAAGGCCAGATTGTCATACGAGGCACCCAGACTTCTGCCTCTCGGATAACAGGCTCTTTTCCAGACACTGGCCCACGCCCAGCTAGCTAGCTGCTTATAACTAAGGGTCGCCACCATCATTTTAAACAGCATCGAGTCCACAGATCAGCGAGATAAGGTGCTCTTACCTTCTCACAACTCTTCCAGTGCTGAAATGGCCACGAGGGGGGAATTTTTCACTCGCTCATTTTAGGCTTTAAAATGGCGGCGGCATCCCCGTGGGGCAGACATGAGGATGCTGTCACATCTCATTGGTCCCCATGTCAAATTGAAAGCTAGAGGACTTCAGGTAGCAGCAACCATGTTTTTTCCACTGATTTGGGACTTCGTTTCGACTTAATTTGGGGTGGATTGCCACCATTGTCTGCTTTGCACGAAGGAAGTCCAGATTCAGTTGCCAGCATCTCCACTAAAAAGGGTTGGATAGGAAGATATCTGAAAGACTTCTGAATTAGACCTGGAGAGCTGCTGCCGGCCAGAGTCGACAATACTCTCCTTGACAGATCAATGGACTGAGTCAGGAGAAGGCAGATTCATACTATAAGGCGCCTTGGGACAGAGCGTCCCCTCGCCCTTCCTCCCGCGGCAAAGAATCTAGATCACATTTGCAGGGGAAAAGTTGTAAGTAGCCCTCTTCATCCATTAGAGGAAAGAATTTGGTTCGTCCTAATCACAGCTATCCCCCCGACGTTGCTTATTTCACGTTTCTCGCTTTCTACACAGTAGGCTGGGTCCCACAGATATGTCCCACTAACAGTGGCGCCTGCCCCCTTCCCTAGTCTCAGGAGCTTTCCCCTCTAGGCTCAGGGGAACTTTTCTTGGATTGAGGGAAGGTTCTGTTGTTAGCGGAAAGGATCTGGAGGGTCCAATCCAACCCTACAGCATCCACTGGATTCCAAATGGCCACTGCACACATCAAGCTATCTTATACTGAATCAGACCACCATCAAGGTCAGTATTGTCTACTCAGACTGGCAGCTGCTCTCCAGGGTTTCGGGCTGTGGCCTTTCACACCACCTACTGCCCAGTCCTTTTAACTGGAGACGCTGGGGATTGAACCTGGGGCCTTCCGCACAAGAAGCAGAGGCTCTTCCGCTGAGTCAAAGCCCCTCCCCGAATGCAACTTTGGGAGAGGCACACCGCGACACCCATTTCTAGGTGCATGGGAGAACACCCTTTTCCCACAGAAGGAGCATCCCGAGTCACAACGCTGGCTCAGCTCCCACCGCCTTTTTTCTTCTTCCTGAGCAGCGGCAAACATCCGCAAGCAATCGGCCCGCCAAACTGACAGGTGAAGCGATTTACGCTGACAGTTCGGCATCGTAATATCTGCCTAGAGCTTTGTCTCCTGCACTTCGCGGTCCCATAACTATTGTCGTTATAAGGCGACGATTCATAATACAGAGGATACACAGCAGCTAGATCCATTCATCTATCCATAAAACACCCAGCTGGGAGAAGAGAGGCGGTTGGTTTTGCTACGATCTCTCTGTCAGTCGGTTGTCTGCAGTTTCTTCTGCTCAAACAAAAGCCGAGCACTGTTATGTTCTTCGCCCCTCCCCAATCACCAATGGGCAGCACAAGGGCTGGAATCACTGCTAGGTGACCCCAAGCAAAGCCAGTCTGAGGCGGTCGAGGAAAGCTGGGCCGTTTCCACACGGCTTACTTTGTTCCGGAAAACAGCGAAATCTCGCACGAAATCTCGCGAGAAGACACTGTTATTGCGCGAAATTGCGCAAAATTTCACTGTTTTCCGGAACAAGGTAAGCCGTGCAGAAACAGCCCAGGTCAGGCTATCACTGAAGTGGGGGGGAGCCATCCCCAAAGAAGAGGGATAGCTGGGCCAAGAAGTTCCTGGGTTAAGAAGGGAATTTTTGTTCATTTATTTATGTAAGACATTTTATACCTAATCTTTCAGCTTCACAAGAGGCCCTCAAGATAGCTTACAACTGGGTGGTGGAAAGTGCTCTCAAGTCATAGCTGGCTTATGGCATCCCCTGGTGGGGTTTTCATGGCAAAAGAGTAATGGAGGGGGTTTGTCATTGCCTGCCTCTGCAACCCTCGTCTTCATTGGAGGTCTCCCATCCAATTACTAACCAAGGCTGAGCCTGCTTAGCTTCTGAGATCTGATGACATCAGGCTCACCTGGGCTATCAGGCTTACAATTAAGAAACCTAAAAGGTAATAGACATTACCTGAGCATGTACGAAACTGAGGCAATGCTATCCTTGCCCTATGAGGAGCCTGTAAAGAACAGGAGTGCCCATTCACCGACCTCACAAGGAGAGTAGGCAGCCGGGTAAGCAAAAGGCAGCGCCAACCCAGTCTCCTGCCCCCAAGGAGGGTCAGCCCCTGCAACGGCAAGCTGTTTTAGGAGCTAAAAGCTCAACCTTGGCGAAAGCCCAAAGAAGCAATGCCACCAGCAGCCGAGAAGGAGCCCAAAGAGTGTGACAAAACTGCTCACAGGGACCAAAGCTGGATGCTTCTCAGGCCCCAGCCCACGATTTGCAGCAGACAGACTTGCAGGGCAGCCCTTCAATTATAAGCACAGCCCGACGGAGTGCAATGTGGCCCTGCCGCCAGATGTCACCACAGGCAGCACAGTGGCCTGAGTGGCCTGAAGGCACCACACACTACCAACACCACTTCGGCATCCGAGGTAAGCTTTGGCTTGACCCTACCGAGCCAGCCTGCTCCTTCAAGGGCAACACCACCCAGAGCAGTAACAATTCCATTTCTGCTCCTGCGCAAAAGGAGCCCATTACTTGAACATCGCCAAGAGACAGAGCGCACCGAGGCGGCTGCGCTTCCTCCATTAGGGCAGCGGGGCTGGAGAGGGAAAGAACTGGGTCAGCACCCCGCACCACAGCGAAATCAAAGTCAGCAACCACTCCGATTACACCTTATCGTCAGTGCCAAAAGAGTATCAATTGCACATGCTGCACAGCAGTGAATGTGCGTGCTGTGCCTTTTCTATTCCCTTTGGGGAATTTGTAGCTCCCGCACTGCTACACGAGAGGGCTTGAAAAGAAACTATAAAATCTCCTTAGACATCTGGAGAGGGCGCACCCTGTTTTCACATTACCACCACCGCCCCTCCACTGGATTCTTCTCTATACCATCCCCACTCTCGAGGAACCAAACCTGACCTCTCCCTCCTCCCCCAACTTGACAGCCTGTTTTAGATTCTTGAGGACGGGCATGGCTGAAAAACAGACCTGGAGTTAAGGCCCAAGTTAAACACAAGCTGCTCTTAAGCAAAGCCCTGGATTGTACAATTCTATGAACAGGTCTTGCTCTTCAATGCTTCCTTGTGATTCTTTTTTAAAATCCCAACATGTAAACATCTAGTCCCCCTTATCCCACACCGGCTCAAGGTGCCAAGGGGGTGGCAATGTATGACTTACCATTCGTGGCTGTCGTACGGCTAAATGTGTTGGGCTGGGGAAAGCAATGGTGAACTACCCTGTAAAAACTTTACTGCGAGAATCTGCGGATCTCTCTTGACACGCTATAGGACAGAAAGGCCTGGAGGGGGACGATCTCCCGAGTAGCCGAGGGTCGGTCGCGACTGTGTGGCTTGGATCGGATCGGAAACATCTAGTAAGTAAAGGTAAAGGTAGTCCCCTGTGCAAGCACCAAGTCATTACTGACCCATGGGGGGGGGGAGGGGGATGTCGCATCACAATGTTTTCTTGGCAGACTTTTCATGGGGTGGTTTGCCATTACCTTCCCCAGTCAGCTACACTTTACCCCCAGGATACTGGGTATTCAAGACTAATTTTTACGTACAGCACTCCACATGCTTTTGAACCTGACTGACTCATAAACAGCAATAACAGATCTGGGGCTTTTTGCCTTATGGGTTCTGCACTCCCACCTTACATAATGGGGAGGTTAGAACTTTGCAGATTAGGGTTGGACCCCTGCAGGAAAACATGCAAGAATATTTTTATTTTAAATATAGGCACCCCCTGCCAGATAGGCATCGGGAGAAGTCACTGCTTGCTCCCTCTTTTAGCAGCAAGTTTGGGTAGGAGCCTGCTGAACGGTCACTGCAGCTGCTAAGCCCACCATCAGCACAACTAGACCTGGCAGGTATCTATCTGCTTAGCATTGTTCTGTGCCTCTGAACTTACTACAGTAAGTACATCCCCCAGTCCAGTCCTGCTACAGTCCAGCTGCCTTCCTTTCCAAGGCCTGGCTATCTGCTGCTACAGACACGCTATAATCATGCCTGGCAATAGTTTGGCACTCTGGAACCCTAGCGGGGAATCAAGTTTAATAGGAAAGAAACGGCCCGTCAGTTCCCCCTACCTGCACCATATAGCCCACCCTGTTTGCCTGGAGCTGCATGACCTCCCAGCCACCCACTATGCTTGGCGCTGCAGCAATAGTAGCTAACCGTCCTGGCCTCGATCCGTACAGGTAATTACTCACGGCTAATGATAATTATCAAGTCTCCTAGAATTTAATGGACACATATTATAGTCCCACTTGCGACTTTACATATGAATTAAGCACATATGGGCTTCATGGTGCACAGAGGCAGGATTTATGAAGCGCCAACAAAACCTCTTGTTAGCAAAGACTTTTATTCCACTAATAAACAGCTTGATTTATTGAGGGAGCAAAATTAGAACCAGTCTCTGAACCATAAGGCTTTGGTGCCCTCTAGTGTAAATCGAGGGAAATGACACCTGCACCTTGCAAAACTCAATTTTGCAAGTCTTGATGCTTTAACAGTTGCCTAACCACACTTAGGATTTCCTTGAGATCCTCCACAGATGCATGCAACCAGGCTTGCATCACAAGTCCCATGCTGGGAACTCAATTCCCAAGTATGCACAGCCTGATTCGAATTGGGACCACAGGAAGAGAAGAGTTATGTCCCCCCCGCACCCAGGGAGAAAAGAGTTATGACCCCCTGCGCTGTTTTCCCAAGCTGAAATGGCCCCAGGGGCTACTATTTACAAGTTGGAAAAACCTAGGTGTACTCCAACAGTACACGTGAAGCCCCCCTACAAGGGAAATAGCACCCTCTGGGCCATTTCAGGTCAGGAAAAGGACAGGTGCAGAAGGCATAAGTTCCCTCTCCCTGTACAGTACTGCACCAATCCAAATTGGGCCCTCTGCACTTAGAAGCTGAGTTCTTAGCACAGAACTCACAACAACTGTGCAGAACCAGAGGAAAACAGAACGTATAGATTGGCTCTTAGCTAAGGATGTGCACAAAGACTTTCAAAGCAGGATTGCCAAGGCATATGTAACAGCAGTTCAAACGCTGGTTCTGTCGTTAGCCTTGTACCAAATGCTTCTCCTCCTAATTTTTAAAGACTGGGCAGGTGCGACATCGTGATGTCACAGGAACCAGCAATCTGCCTGAACTCAGCCCTGGGGAGAAGACTGTTCACTTGGACGAAGTGTTGCGTGTGGTTTGTTTCCACAGTCATCCCCTATTACTTTGTTTCTTGCCCATTATATAACCCAATCGCTTCAGCAAATTCAGATGTTTGTAATCCAGTTTACAATAACTTTACTGAAACCCAACTAATTCTTTCCTTAGAGGACATTCAGCCTCGCTAGGTCAAGGCCAGCCCAGAGATGCAATGGGCTGTATCCAGAAACCCCTTTGCACCAGCCGAAAGTTCTGCCATCTGAGGACACAACACAACCCAGTATCTTCCGTATCTTGCAACTTTTTGTAACCAACATGACCACTTATCTTTAACAGAGGTTTCTTTCATTCAACATTGTGAATGGCAACTGGTATTCTTAAGTAAAAGGCATTCTTTGAGAGAGTTGAAAGTAGTTTGAGAGAGAAATCACTTCCAAGGGCATACTCATGAATTTCTTTTCTCCCCCATCACATCTGGTCAAACAGGGTTTGAAGCAGATTTTTTAAGCAATACAGAAATCTGTAAAACTTATATAAATCTAAAGCAAAAACAGGCTGAGTGTATATTTATTTATTTACATTTAAATCCCTCCTTTCTGCTTAGTCACTAAAACTAAAATGCGTACATAAAAATGCAGGAAAGAGCAATCAGAACATAGGGCAGGAAGAGTCACTGAAGGAACACCAAACAAAACAAAGTCCTCACAAAAGTATACACTATGACCAGCGATCTCACTTGCAAAACAAAAAAACAAAAAAATCCCTCTCTTGACTAAAATAGTATCACTTTTGTTCTGTGTGCTAAACACTTTTACTAAAGCTGGAGACAATTTATTTTGAAGGGAGTACAATAGATGCAATGCTGTATGTGGCAAACAGACATCAATTTCTTCTACTCGACTACTAAACAAAATCAATAAGCACCACAAAAACCTGGGGGGTGGAGGGGAACCACGGTTGACCTCTCCACTGTTACCACACTTGGGAATCCCACCATCAAAGTTCCCAAACAGACACAAGTCACAGCCTGGCATACGTGACAAGGGCCCCAAGAAAGCCAAAAGAAATTCCATTCCCAAATAACAACAAATCCGATTTACTCACCAGCGTTGACAACTGCGTCCACCTCCAGCTTAGTGATATCGCCACGGAACAGCGAGATCTTCTCGTTCAGGTGATTGTCCTTTGAATAGGCGGTCTCTTCTGGAGGCTTAAGTCGGGCACCTGGTAGGGGGAAAAAGACAGAGGTCACACATTTCAGTACCAGTATGGGCAAGTAGCAAAAAGGTCCGAATGTATTTGCAACTTCCCAGCTCCCGTCCAGGAAAAGAGCGGGCAAGCAATCTCTCCTCCTCCCCTAATGCTCTATGCTCCTCTTGGATAGCATGCAGCTTGCACCAAAAGGACGCACAAGATTCCCCACCAGGAATCTTTTCTGATGACTTTCCCCCCACCCCTGATTAACACAATGATGCATCGTTCTATTGGGATGCTGTCACATCACTTACCAGTAAATAAGATCCTCAAAAAAGACCCCCGTTGGCAAAGGGGGAATGGCTATCATGTGGACTTGGAATGGGGAAACAGTGGGACTGGGAAAATCCGGACTTTCCTGCCCACGGGGCAAGGCGTCCAAGCTCGTTGCTATCTTTCCCCAAAATTTGCAACTATGAAGATTTGGGAAAGATTGGAGAGAAGCCAGAAAACAACCTGAGAAGTGGACGAATGCACCATAATGCTGTTGGGAAAACCCATTGAACACAGGGGAAACAAGCCATTTGGAAAAGCCCTTGATTGGTGAATAGTTTTGCTGGTGTGAAACACTGCTCTTTCCAGCCAGCAGCTCAGCGCCTCAAAAGAGGGTTCCAGCGGCAGTCTCTGCCTGTCTTACCCTTAAAATGAGGCATGTTGGTTGCTGGAGATGCAAACAGATATGAGCGGAGGAAGGGGATTGGTGCAATGGCTGCCAATTGTACAAAAGCAGTGGTGGCTCGCTTAAGCAGGGAACAGCAATTAAATTCCCCAGGAAGTTCCAAAAAGCATTCCCAAGCCTCCATTTGGATTTGCCTTTATCTTCCCTTACTATCCCAAGGTTTGTTGGCAAACAAGACAACTTGGCATCACACGCACAATGGGAATTCTGTGCCTCCCAGACAGGCAGGGAAAAGCAGCTTTAGCCTCTACCCACAGCTGTTTTTGTGACTGCAAACAGACTCTGTAGAGTGGCTATTGGCTCCATTGTGAAACTTATATGCAACCAAGAGGCTAAAGCCGCTTCTCCCTATCTGTTTTGGTCACAAACAGAAAAGAGCCTTCTCTGCATCCAGTTAGTTTCACGTGGGTAGCTGAGTTAGTCTGCAGTAGAACAGCAAGATTCAATCCAGTAGCACCATAAAGACCCAAAAGATTTTCAGGATATAAGCGTTCAAGAGCCCTTTGTCAGATACAAGGAGGAATGGAGATCCCAGAGCTCTTCCTGGAAACACCCCGCCCACCTTCTGGTTAGGATATAAAGGTTCATGGAGTTCCATTCCTACTTGTATCTGATGAAGAGAGTTTTGACTCTTGAAAGCTTATAGTCTGAGAATCTTGTTGGTCTTTAAGGTACTTCTGGGCTCAAATCTTGAGGCTCTGCATCTGGGAAGCAGAAAACTCTCTTTGCTCAGGTGATACAAAGTCCTCCTATTGTTCCCCTACAAATTCAAGGACTTCCTAACGGGAAGATGGAACCTACGTTGATGGGACCACAAAAGGATCCTTCACAGAGAATTCCGCCAAAGAACAGAGAATTCCGCCAAAGAACTGTGCCCACTCTCACTTTCCCACAAATAGGTCTGAATGTCTCAGCAACATAATTAAGACAATCTGTCTGCCAAAAACACACTTCACAAAACACACATGCATTTTTATCCTCCCTCTTAGAGACCTCCTGTTTTTTTTTGGTTTGGAAATGTTCCCCAGACCCTGAACTGTTCCTCCTTATCAGATGATATACATGGCTTACCCCTATTCCCCAAAGACTGGAAAGAAAAAAAAATGTTTGCTTTTGATTCAATCTGTAACGGGGGGGGCCTTGTATTCAATCTCAAGCAGAGGGCTTTGATCTTTCATCTGTCCGGGACTAGTCTTGTGAACAGGGGCTTGCCACAAAAAGCACAAATCATTTCCCCTGAATCAATGGTAGCTTCCACACAGGGATTCTCTTTTGCTCTGCCATTCCAGATGTGGAGACATTTGTAGCAGCCACACTGCTTCACCAGGGATTTATTCCATGCTTTCCCCTCCCACTACTGGTGGGCTTTTTAGAGTGATACCTCATATTTTTGTAAAAACAAAAACCAGTAAAAGCCTGCTGGTGGTGGTGGGGTGCATGGCAGACAGGGTGGAAATGGCACCGTCCCTTCTGCACACTTCCAAATCCACTTTGGGTACCACTTTCAAGGGAAGACTGCCAAACCAGGTTTGGGAAAAGAAATCACAGCAGAGCCAGAAAAAAAAACTGGAAGGTGGGGAAGCCACCAATTACACAGACTCCTGGTTTGTTTCCCAGCTCAGCACCAAGTAGTGTGTTTGACCTTTAAAGACTTCAACACTTTTGACTGCCCGTATGTATTTGCCTGTACCCAGAGATCATGCAACCCCTATAAGGCAATTGGTTTAGCCCAGTAGGATGGAGTCAGTAGCTAGAGCCAGGCAGCTGAGGAAGAAGCGGGTCGCTGGGGAGCTGAATAATCATTAATACGCTCTTATCACCTTGAATAAGGGCTGTAATTCCCCAAGAAGAAGACAGAAGCCTGTGTTCCAGTTGCTTCAAATTGGAAAGATTGTGAAAAAGGACTCTGTCACTTGATGGGATCCGACAAGCTGAACTGTTTACCTTTTCAAAGACTAGGGCTGATTCCAAACGACTAACCTGAAGGCGCTGCATGCCGCCATGTTCCGGATCGCGACGGGGAAAACGCGGTATTTCGTGTTTTCTCCATCGCGATCCGGAACATGGCGGCATGCAGCGCCTTCAGGTTAGTTGTCTGGAATCGGCCATGGTTGGCTGAAAGTTTCTGTATGGTTGCACTTATGCGTTTAGTTAAAGAAAAAAACAGTTGTTTTGTATTTATTGGTAAACGTTTTAAAAAATTCTTAACTTACAATTATGTGCAAGTTTGCTTCCTAAGCCCCATAGAACCCACACGAAGAGAATCCATGCAAGGAGGACCCCACAATTACAGAAGTCCTTTTGGTGCGGACCCATACGCGGGCCTTCTCAGCAGCTGACCATGACCTCTGGAACTCCCTCCCTCTTGGAATCACATTTAGTCCCCTCACTGTAGGCATTGAGTCATCAGCTAAAGATTTTCTTTTTCAGTTCAAACGGCCTTTTTAAACCGAGTCCTTCCTGTGGCTTTAAATTCTTATAAACATGTTCTGATTAACGGAAATTAATTTTATTGTTCAATGTATGTTTATATTTTATTTGCAGAACTGCTTCAAGCACAAAGGCAGCACAAAAATGGCCTAAATAAACAGAACACTGAGGGAACCTTGACACATGAAATACATCCTCTCTTCTCCTCTGGATCATTTCCTCCCGAGACGTTCAGTCTCCTACCTGGGACTTTTGCATGGACCTGCACAGTTATAGTCCCTGTTTTTCCCTCTCTGGCCTCTCGCCTTCCCGCCTGAGCAGACAATCTTGCACAGCATGTAGGCGCTTGGAAGATTCGGCTCCTTTCAGAAGGCTCTCTCGTATTGGGCATTATCGTTGAGTGGCTCGACCGTATTTAGCTTGCGTGCGTTTGCCAGTTCTCCAGCCCGGCCCATTGCATTATTCCACTCAATAAACTTTATTTCTGTTTTCACTCTGTTCCTTTCCAAGCTTCCGCCACATCATTTTGTCCACAACAGACCCCTTGATAGTGTTTCATGGGTCACTGCCCAGAGCTGAGGCACTCCATAAACCGGCTGTAGAATATGAATCAGCAGCTTGTAAGAATGAGAAGGGAAGGGAACAAGATTCCTGCCTTAGCCTCATATTTTACCCTTATTTTCAGATTGCTGATGGTTCTTCTATCTACATCAGCAAAACAGTTCTAGATAAGGATGGACAGAAAAATGTGGAACATTATGAAATGTATCCTTCTATGCATTTTCATCTGGTTCTTCCTCCAAGAAGCCCAAGGCGATGTATATAGTTCTTCCCACACCCCCTTTTGTTCTCACAACTCTGTGAGGTAAGTTAGGCTGAAAGCCAAGCTACAAGTGACGCCTGACACAGGTTGGACACTTGATGGGAAATGTAGGCATCCTGGTCTTGCAGCTGTAATGGAGAGGCAAGCTGTAAAACCAGGGCCGATTCCAGACGACTAACCTGAAGGCGCTGCATGCCGCCATGTTCCGGATCGCGACGGGGAAAACACGAAATATCGCATTTTCTTGCGCAAGTTTGGCACGACATCGACATTGTGCCAAACTCACGACATCGCGACATCGCGCCAAACTCGCGCGAGAAAACGCGATATTTCGTGTTTTCCCTGTCGTGATCCAGAACATGGCGGCATGCAGCGCCTTCAGGTTAGTCGACTGGAATCGGCCTAGGATGCCTACATTTCCCATCAAAACTTGAGGGAAGCTGACAAGTGTCCAACCTGTGTAAGGCGTCACTTGTAGCTTGGCTCTTCATGTCTCAGGTTTCCCTCAGAAATACACAGTAACCAATGGAATTATACTGAGAGGGGAAGGGAGAGCTTTAAAGAGACTCACTTTTTGCCATTTCTTTCCACGTGGGTATTTGCTTCAGTTTAATAAAATCTTTGGTGAAATAATGGTCTCGCCTCTGCTTAGCATTCAACCCTTTCAGAAACGCTAAACAGGAAATAAAAGGGTGGGGGAGAGAGGATAGAAACAAACATGGTTATTAAACGATCCAAATCTGGGGAGAAAATTTGCAGAGAGAGGTCGGAGCCAACCTTTAGCTCAGACACACAAAACACATCCTACAACAGAGGTAACAGAAACCCACGTCTTCTCTAGTCCAAACCGGGGCCATAAAGTAGGTCCCTCTAACGACACTTGAAAGCAATGCAACCTGGATCCTGGTTGACCACCCTTGCGAGAAGTGGGCTTCAACAACAGATCAATATAAGTGCCTCACCCATCCTCACACACATCAAAAGATACTTTTCTGGCACAGCAAGCAATCCAGTTTGTGTCAAAATATTAAGATGGGTGACAGGCTTCTAAAGCATTTATAACAGCTGGGAAGTCAAAGCCTCCCTTTCAGATCTGTTATTTCAATTTTTACACCTGCCAACTTCTTTTTTTTTTAACATATGGGTAAATACAGACTCCTTCTCCACTCTCATAGGGCAGAGGAAAGCCACTAAAAACATGAACAGTTTTAAAGTGGGCTTTGTTAGATCGTATTACTAAAATACTTGCTGGCGCTTAATTCTGACCAGGTTTTAGAGAAACTTTGGTGAGATAACTTGAAACATGGTTAAAAGGCCTATGAATAAAAGTCACTTATTTAAGGCCAGAGGGCAGGAGAATGAACGGACCCAATCAGAGAAAGGGTATATATGTGTAGGTCCGATTAAACGCAAAAGGTACTTATGGACGAGGAGAGCAGTCAGAAGCACCTCACAGCTCAACTCCCCACTTCTTCGTTCCCTGCGCACTTTTCTTTATAGTTAGTGTGGGATACAGAACATGATTTTGGCTAGGCAGGAGGAGATATGGGGAAATAAATGTGGATGTAGAAAGGGTTCAGCACTTCTCACTCCCACATGCACCATTTGCCATTCAAGGCTCAAACACACACATGTAATTGGAAAATAGTAAAGAGTCCAGTAGCACCTTTAAGACTGACCAACTTTATTGTAGCATAAGCTTTAGAGAGCGACAGCTCTCTTCGTCAGATGCACATGGCTTGAGAGCTGTGGTTCTCAAAAGCTTTTGAAAGCCACAGCTCTCTTCATCAGATGCATGTGGCTCGAGAGCTATGGCTCTCGAAAGCTTATGCTACAATAAAGTTGGTTAGTCTTAAAGGTGCTACTGGACTCTTTACTGCTTTGCTACTACAGACTAACACGGCTAACTCCTCTGGTATGTAATTGGGGCACTTCAGTGTTTAAAGAAACCCAAACTGACACCATCACGCTTTATTGTGTATCCCTGTTAAACTATAAAGTTAATTAATTAAATATTATCCAGTTGCTGCAAGAGTTGCAAAGATAAGGCAGTTGCTTTGCTCAGAGTTGTGCTGGTACAATGCCTGAGAAGTCTGTAATAAAATGAGTATATCCTGACAACGTGAAAGGTAGTATTGGGACACTTACTTGGCAAAGGGTATAGTCTGGCCAAATTTGGGGCAGGGGGGACATCGAGCAGTTGTACACTGAGTTACAGGTTTCTCCATTCAGTCGACTTCCCAAAACATATTTTAATTTCTCCTTCTGCTGGTTTAATCTGGTTAATTAACATTTTAATCTGGGGGAGAGAAGGGATCTGTGTAATATGAGGAGTCTAAACTTTATTTCTAGGAATCTAGCAAAAAAATTTCCTATCAGTACACATCGACCCCATGGCATTTTCTCTTCAAGCATCAAAATAGGTTCAGTCAACTTGTTTGAGGTTTATATCCTCTTATTTTTTTAAAACCTTATCAATAGCATGTTTTCTCTTGTTAAACATAACTTTTAAAATAATTGGGTTTTTTAAACGATAAATTGCCAAAGTAGCTGAAAATTTTGATTTAAGGGGGAAGGGAAGAGGCTGATTTGGAGGGAGCTTTGTTATGTCACATAACATTTTGGCCCATGTGGCTGGGTTTTTTTCCCCATGTGTACGCTCTCATATAAACTAACCATAAGGCATTACAGATAGGAAGGCGATTCAGGACAGATTCAAGGAAGTACTTCTTTACTCAACATTTAATGTGTGGAATTCACTGCCGGTAGATGTGGTGATAGCTTCCAGCATGGATAGTTTTGGAGGGGAATGAGATGATCCAGGAAAGATAGGTTAATCAACGGCTACTAACCATAGCGACTAAAGAGACCCTCCATATGCAGAAGCAATAAACTTCAAAAAAATCAGTGCTAGGAGGCAACTTCAGGTCTTATTTGCTCATCCTCCAGCCAAGCAGCCAGTTGGTCACTGTGAGAAGCAGGCAAAATACTGGGCTACGTGGACAAACTGGTCTGATCCAGCAGGCCTCTTTTTATGTGCATCATTTGTTATCTTCAGCATTAAGTTCATACATAAAGAGGGAAATAACATTTTCCTTCCAATTTTGAATAGCCAGCAAATTCTTATCTTTTCAATGTCGCAACACCAACCGCTCGGCCACAAATGTGGTAACAAAATCCATTTCCACCGAACAGGCGTGATCTTCCACAGGGTTGCAAAGTATTCCCTCCTCACCCCTCAATAATTAGCTCTGTAAACTGAAGGCTGTTTTCTAGAAGCAGGTGTACATTATATTTACCTTACCTCCAAAATGGGATTACCGGACATTCCCAGATTGTGTGGATCACATGAAGTCGAAACATGATAGCATCTCCAGCCACCTGCAGCAGGTGCTTTTGAAACAATCTTTTAGGTGTTCAATATGTGTGAAATATTAAATTCTACTGTTAAAAACCTTCATTTTACACCAGTGGGCTAAAGCCTTGAAAAAGCTTTCCACAGCCAGATGTGTATTCTAATTTCTTATTCCATTGCTCTCCCAGAGAAGCCAAGTGTGTTTTTGGATCTATCAGGTAGACTGTGGATTAGGGAAATGGTAGACCTGAGCAGGGAAGGCTCTCAGCGACCAGATATACTGCCGTATCACTTTCTCCGGTGCTTTAGATATAGGTTTTGTGATTTCTACTCTTGTTTGCAAGGTTACGCTCAGTGAAAGTGTTGTTGCTGGCCTACTTTGTTTAGAAATTCACATGAAGACTTTAACACTTTTTTTTTATATATTTCAATTTATATATTGCCCATCCCAGGGGCTCTGGGCGGTGAATAGTTTAAAATTGATAAAAACAAGAAAACAACAATACTAAAATCAATATACAAAACAATAATGAAATAAATTAACCAAGTGCAATGGTGGGGAGAACCCTCCCCCACCCCAAAGGTGGGAGGCCGACATGGCCCCGCTCCCTTCAACCACCGAACACCTGGTGGAACAGCTCTGTTTTACAGGCCCGGCGGAACAATAATATGTCCCGCTGGGCCCGGGTCTCCATTGACAGAGCGTTCCACCAGGCTGGGGCCAGAACTGAAAAGGCCCTGGCCCTGGTTGAAGTGAGGCGGGCTTCCTTAGGGCCGGGGACCACCAGTAAACATTTATCCGCTGATCTAAGCGGTCTCCGGGGAACGTACAGGGAGAGGCAGTCCCGAAGATATGCTCAGTGCTTTAAAGGTAAGAACCAACACCTTGAACCTGATTCAGAATTCAACCGGAAGCCAGTGCAGCTGGCGCAGGACAGGTGTGATATGTGACTGGTAAGATATACCAGTCAGGACCCGCGCTGCCGCATTCTGGACCAGTTGTAGTTTCTGGATCAGGCCCAGGGGTAGCCCAGCATAGAGTGAGTTGCAGTAATCTAGCCTGGAGGTGACCGTTGCATGGATCACTTTTAAATTACAGTTTTGACTGGTGGCAGAGAAATGTACATAGTAGTCAGATTGGTCCATAGACAAAGTCCAAATCCCATTTTTATCCACCACCTCTCTCTCTCTCTCTCTCTCTTTTTTGTGGTGCATCTTGAAACCTATTGTGCACCTAGAACTATCTAATCAATTCTGCAACACATCTTATATTCCATTTTAAAGCTCTACAAACTATAGACTTGAGGCTTCTCCATCATGCCCTGAAACATCTTTTTTCTCTCCCACTTTTTTAATAATCTGAACGTTCCACTTGATAAAGAATTCTTGGCAACTCAAAAATCTTGCTATTTTATGATATTGCAGTTGGACCCCGCGTAAAGGCCTTGCATGGTTGTTGTTTTCTTAGGCTTTTAATCTTTCACAAACCACTTTGCGACTCTTTTTGTTGAGAGACAGACTACAAAATATCATAAATGAATAAGGACTCTGTGGTTTATCCTGCCTGCAGAGAAAATGGCCTCTAAAACAGCCCCACTGACAAAGCCTGTGGTGGCATTCTGGCACCCAGCCTCTGTCTAGCAAAACTAGGCCCAAGAGTTGAAGGTGCTCTCCTGCTATACAATAGGAACGGTTGCTAGGCAACCAGGCCCTTAGCCTTCCAGTATCCATTAGTGATTACTGGAGCGTGGCCCTCTAGAGACATCCAAAAGGCTATGGCACCCTTGCTCTCTGGCTGTGATTGCTAGGCCCAACAGTGCCAAGATGCTCTGCTATCATTGTAAGAAGTCACATGGAAGGCCAATAGCACCATCACTCTGTAGCCCTCGTTACTAGGCCTCATCTAAAGACTGCATATTATTGTCCCCCCTTCCAAATGCAGCTGCATGCAAATTCAGCACATTTTACTCCTGTCTATGACATTTTTTTCTTTCACTTTTGCTTCACGGAGCTCAAGGGAGCATACATGGTTCTCCATTTTATTCTCACAATAATAACCTTATGAATAGGGTAGGCTAGGAGTGTGGCTAGCCCAAGGTTAGTGTGGCTAGCCCAAGGTTACTCAAGAGAATTTGAACTCGAGTCTTCCTATTCATTGTACAACACTTTCCTTCTAACAGTGTTAGCTAGTCCATTGCGGCTTATAGACTGCCAACTAACTTGCAATTATCAGGCCCGATAGAATTTCAAGTACGTTCTCAACATAAGCGAGAACAGAAACCAATAAAGGTGGCCGGGGTGGGGGGAAGCACGTCTAGAATTTTTCATTGTTCCTGTCAGAGGCAGAGAGCTATTTGCATGTGCTTGAAGGCACTATTTCTTTAGCGCCACTCTTTTCTAGGCAGAAAAAAGATCTTTTTACAAACAAAAAGTACTCCAGACATACTCAGACACACTTGTGCCCTTACTAATCTTTTTTTCCTGATGGGAAAAAACATGCTCAGATGCACTGCTTGAAAATAACAACTTTTGTAATGCACAAAACAAGAAGCTGGAAACCTAATAGTGGCATAATCATCCTTAGATGTGATTACTAGCAACCATGACATACTCTAAGCCCAGGGGCTCTGCGAAGTTCCACCTACCCTTTAGAAGTTTTCAAATTCTTCTCCAAGGAACAGTGGAGCTCACAATTACGGCCCCCAGTTATTTCTACAGTTCTTCAGGTTGGTATAAGAAATACCAAATTGTCTTGGGCTACAGAGAACTGTTTAGTATGCAGCTTACAGAGCAATCCTAAGCAGAGTTACAACAGTCTAAGCCCATTGAAATCAATGGGCTTAGACTGGTGTAACTTTGCTTAGGATTGCACTGTTAATTTAGTTTATAGTGTATCAATCAGTAAGTAAGAGGATGGAGTCAAGAGAGGGAGGGGGGAAGGGAAGGGGGGTTATTTTAGCAAGGTTCATAAGGGCTATAATAATAGTTACAAAATCACTGTTTTTTCTTTTTTATTTCTGTCTGTAATTGAGCCACAAAAGGTTTGACTTTATAATAATACCTATTTAATCATTACTACAAAAGAATCTATTTTAAATATTATCTTTAACAGTAATCCAATTATTATCACAAAAGTAATACAATCGTTTATGTTTATATAAAGAATTCCCAATAGTAATGTCAGGTTTTAGGATATCATTTAAGTATATTAACCTTTATTTGAAATCCAAAGATAAAACTTATTGTTATCACGGTATGAAAACCATCATTAATATATGTAATAGAAAATCTATTTGAGATCAATGTATAATAACTGTTTTTTAAAATTGTAACTGTTTATTAAGCAAAACTAAATAAAAATTTAAAAATGGGGAAATTAATTCTTCGAGGAAGCTTGTGGCACCTTAAGCTTCTTGCATGCGTCTTCTTGATAAGAAACATACACAATCTAGGGTGCTGTGCAACCCCTAGAACATGGCTACATTTAATAGCAACACATGCTCCGCCATGCGTCAATCACAAAAGCAATAAAACTAGGACAGGCATTTATATACTTGAGCAGGGCTTTTTTTCTGAGAAAAGAGGAGGTGGAACTCAGTGGGTGGCCCTCAGAGAAAATGGTCACATGGCCAGGGGCCCCACCCCCTGATCTCCAGACAGAGGGGAGTTTAGATGGCAATCTAAACTCCCCTCTGTCTGGAGATCAGGGGGCGGGGCCCCTGGCCACGTGACCATTTCAAAGAGGTTCCGGAACTCCGTTCCCCTGCGTTCCCCTTGAAAAATAGCCCTGTACTTGAGGGACAATATTCAGAAGAATACAACTTAGCAAACTAACCTAAATTAAAAGACGTGCCTGACTGAATATGCTTCAGGAGCATATTAAGAGCAGTTGACAGTTAAAGAAGGAAAAGGAAGGAAAATCAGCATGAAAAATTCCTTGACAACAAGAACATGGGGAAGGAGGGGCTTCCAAACTTCACCACTTTCCACAGTTCTTGACCATCACCCTCAACAAGTATCCTAAAATCCTGTACAATGTGTAGGAATTCTGCAGCTGATACCCAGCATTCCCTGCAGGCAAAGTGACACAGAAAAATCTGTCGGATGTCCAAACAATCTCATTGAGTGTGGAAAGTTTGAAAATCAGTGCTCCATAGCACAGTTAAGGCATGCGCTTCGCCATTCTTTAAGGGGTGCAAGAACAGCACGGCATGGAAACAGGCCTGTTCATTGGCAGAAGTGCTGTATAACTGCTTCTTTCTTTTTTTAACAGAACAACTTAGCACACAGAGATGTCGTTACTGAGGCCTGCCTCACTTCTCAGCTCCAGTATAGGATAAACATTACTGGCTTAATTTTTGTGGCTCAAGCTTGTACCAGAGGCTCAGCAACAGGGCCAATTTTTAAAAATGCAGCAACTCTATCTTCTTGTGCACATCTAATTCCAGCGTATGCCCACCCAAAAACTGTCAACTTCAGAGTTTCCCCAGGTATCACGAGAACCTGAGTTTCTTGGAGAGTTGTTTTATCTGGGCCTCTGGAAAACACATGGCTGCCCTAGCCTATATCCCGGGATACCATTTAGGTTTCCCAGAATACATTGCAAGAATCATACAAACACAATGGGTACCAGAGCTAAATACCCATAATTCACTGCTGACACACAAGCCAAGTTGTTGGTTCAGTAACTGCACAATTCCTAAAATATTTAGCCCTTTCCTTTGGATCAGGGTTTTTCTCTCCACCCACTCCGAAACTCTCAACATGCCACCTGCCGTTATGAGTATTGCAGGGGAACTAGGAATATGGTGATCAGAGGTACAGTTAAATTCACACAGACATAGTCAGCCGAAGGCACGTAGACACTATTTAGTGCCCACCTTAAGTTGGCCTAGCAAAAGACAGAGACTCAAGATATACAAACTTTGCACTGGTAAAACTAGATGTGACCGTAGCACAGGGAGCAGCAGTGGCGCGGCAGTGGCACATCACAGACACACACAGACGCACCCAAGCCCCCACATTTGCCCCATCTCACTTACATTTAGCCTCCTTCCAGTCAGTGCATGAGGTCAAATCCACCTTGGCTGCCATAGCCAATAGAGGAGCCGCTGCCCAGCTCCGAATGCCCTTTGTAAACACCCAGTGCTTTGGCACGCTGCAGCTGGGGACCCTGCCTCCACTACACGCACCCTTCCTTCCACCTCCTTGCAGTGCTATAGGGCAGCTGCCCCACACCCTCCACAACCTCCCAAGGGCTCCAGACAGCCTGCTGTTTCGCAGGGGCATAAGGAATCCTGGCATGGTTGCAAGACTAAGGGGAATTAACTGGGCTCCCAGCCTGCTTCTCTGGTTGGCCCTTCAGCCAGCCAGAGAAATTCTTCTCCCTTATTTATAACACCTGGTATTTAGGTGGGAGAGTGGGATAGTGTTGCTAGCTGCAGCAGCTGCTGCCACAACACACGACAAGGGGCTTTGACTTCTAAGCCTCTTCCCTCCCCTCGACGGCTGCACGGTCTTCTGGGAAATGTAGTTCTGGAAAGTCTCCTTCCTGGTCTCTTTCTCTGTGCTTTTCAGGAAATCAAAAACACAGCAGCAGCAGCAGCAGCAGCAGTGCAAGGCACCCCAGATTTTGATTTCTTTCACTCATTAAAAAAAAAAATCACTAAGACCTCTGGCTCGGAAGAAAGATTGTCTCCACAGGGGGGAATAACAGATTGTTGTTGTTGCTGCCTTCAAAAATTAGGTATTCAGCCAGAGATGCATTGTCTCAGCTGAATGCCTCTTAAGGAAATATGGCATATTTCTGCAGGCATGCACTTAAACATTCTCTTTCTCTGGGGAAGCTAGCCCCCTGGGATGCCAAGTATGAGTTGGGAAATTCCTGGAGATTTGGGGTGAAGCCTGGGAAGATCAGGGTTTGGGACAGTGAAGGACCTAAGCAGGGTATAGTGCCATGAAGTCCACCCTCCAAAGTAGCCATTTCTTCCAGGGGAACTGATCTTTGTAGTTTGGAGATCAATTGTAATTCCAGGAGATCTCCAGGCTCCACCTGGAGGTTAGCAACCCTACATTTCCATTCCTCACAACCTTTTCATACAAATTAGCAGCGGATGAAAACTCCTGGGGAAGTCTGTCCCACCCCAGTGCAGCAATTCTGCAGGCTCAGCTAGCAGCTTCTGGCTGCCACCTCTTAATACCATGCCTTTCCTTTGAAATCACTATTTTCCCACACATTATCCACCTGTAAAGCCCCAACATTGAAAGAAAGGGAGGGAGTTTGGAGAGCCTGCAGTTTTGCGGGAGGTGGTTAAGCTCTTTTCCTGCTGGCCGTTTTTCGACTAAGAATCACGGCCCCCCACTCATGCCAGGATTCAGGAGTGCATTGAGAAAGGGTAACAATCCCACACACAACAAAGGGAGACCAAAATCGGAAAAGAGAAGAAGTCATAATCAAAGGAAATCAGGAGATGACAGGTCTAAAGCTATGGAAAAGGAGCATGCCGTTCCAGATTCATTCAAGAGATGTGTGGCCCGGTTTTGTACGTTTAGTTGCTTGATAGCTTCAGAAAGGAAAAGGGCACAATTTTTTTTTATACAATGGCAGAACTAGTCTCCCTTTGTTGGCGTGACTGACTGGGCTAAATTTAGGTAGGTTGCCAAGGCACCATCAAGCCAAGTCAAGGAGCCAAGCTTCTATTTATAGCCAGGGAACTAATCGCCTAGCTTTCTCTCTACTGCCCGAAGAAGCAGCATAGCCAGAACAAAGCGGCTGTATTTTTATTTATGTTGTAGTAGTCTTTCCAGCCTATTATCCAAGATACATAAATGATGCCAATAAAAAAAAGGTAAAGGTAGTCCCCCAGTGCAAGTACTGAATCATTACTGACCCATGGGGAGATGTTGCGTCATGATGTTTTCTTGGCAGATTTTTGTTACGGGGTGGTTTGCCATTGCGTTCCCCAGTCATCTACACTTTACCCCCAGGAAACTGGGTACTCAGCAGTCCAAGCTCTGCTCGTGACCTGAGTTCGATCCTGGCAGAAGCCAGGTTCAGGTAGCCGGCTCAAGGTTGACTCAGCCTTCCATCCTTCTGAGGTCAGTAAAATGAGTACCCAGTTTCCTGGGGGTAAAGTGTAGATAACTGGGGAAGGCAATGGCAAACCACCCTGTAACAAAAAAGTCTGCCAAGAAAACATCGTGATGCGACATCCCCCCATGGGTCAGTAATGACTCGGTGCTTGCACCTTTACCTTTAGCTACCAATAAAAAATTAAACAAATGATTTCATAAGTCAACTTGATCTAACCTTAATTAAAAGCTTCTTGTCCTTATAGCCATTCTTACAAGTCTACTGTTACATTTTTACCCAAGTTTAGACCTTTGTGATCTTAAAGTCCATCACAACTTTCCCTAAAGGCTGCACCCTCAATTTACTTCTTCATTCCCACCCATCCCCCTTTATATATCTTGTGCCTGCAGCTCCCTGCACCCTGTATTTGACAATACCACTCTCATATCCTTGTTTCAATGTCCGAACAAGCACCAATTAGAAATTTAACAAACCTAGAAAGCTCAGACTACATCCCTTCCAGTTCACAAGGAACTTGGATAGTCCAGAACAAACAAGTTGGGTCACATAAACTACAGTAATAAGACATTTCATTCAAATGCATAAGCTACAGTAATAAGACATTTCATTCAAATGCATAAGCTACAGTAATAAGACATTTCATTCAAATGTGACTAGAACTTTTCTTCTTTTTCTAAGAGTTGTCTGTGCAGAACATACAGCATAATCCTATAATCTGCTCCTTGGTGTGCAAATTAGGACCACAGTCTTGATAGTATATAGTGCTTTACAAGTTTTATGCCATTAATCCTCAAAGAAGTACCATGAGATAAATCAACAATGCCACCATTTCAAAGCAAACTATGCTTTTAAAAAATGCATTTTAACTAGCAAAATCTCCAATAGAACAGGAAGGGTGCCAGTTTTCTTAGGCCCAGTAAGTCATTGTTTCTATTTTTGCCTCTGGGGACGCCCTGTTAAATTACTTACAGCGTTAATTAGAGATAAAACACTCATTCATGGCAAATTGGAAGCTCTTTATGGACTATCTGTGAGAGACAAAGAAAAATGAATTAATGATTTGTGGCTTTGATTTTTAAGAATAAGGTTCTGAGATATCAAGATGAGACACAAAAAGATATTAATGAGACAACAAGCTGATTGATAATAGAGAGAGAAGTGTTGTAGGAGAAAAACTGTAAAGGATTAATAATATGCCTATTATGTTTCTTACTGTTTTTACTTTGTAGATTGATTTGTAGGCCATTCTTGGCCCTATGTAGTTGTCTTCTTGTTATGTTTCACTTCCTCTTGTTCTCTATTAACTTTTCCACAATAAAAATAAATTTTAAAAAATTTAAATTCTGTAGTTGTTACTCCATGCAGACCCCTTTCCAGTCTCTGGAAGCTGAATTTTTAAATCTAGTGATGTTGTGTGCATGCTGTCTTTATAAATATGTATATGTACACACATAAACACCAAGGCATCATGCAGTACACAGCCAATCATTTCTCACCGTACAGAAGCAGAGAGATATTTCAAACTGCTATCTCATTTTAATATACCTTTTTTTTAAAAAAAAAAGAACAAACACAATCTTAAACTAGAATACATCTTACCAAAAAAAAAAAAAAACCCAGAAGAACCTTCAGGAACACATACCAGGGTAAGGAGACTTGAGCAGCAATCTCTGCTATGAGAATGGGAGCACTGCTTTAATACCCCTAAGCTGACAAGAGGCAGGTTTTAACTTCTATTAATTTAAAATGTCTCAGCTCAGTAATGCTGAATTACCTATATACCTTTAAGATATTGATCGGGTTACAAAGCAATATGCATATGGAGGCCCCACCTAAAAACCTATGGTATATTTTCCTGTTATGCAATTTCTCCAGAATTTAATATGCCACTTTAACATTTATATTTTGTATCTGCTTTGATCCAGGCTATTACTTAGTTTTAATTTCCGCAATCCTAATCTTATTACACTATTTATTTTATGTCCTCTCCTATTAACTGCATTGATTTACACTGCATAATCTCCCCTGAGTAACAGTGAGAAAGATAATATAAATTAAAAAATAAATAAGCACAGCTGAGCATGTAATCTTAATTATATTTCACAATGTTCAAACCATGCATAAGAGCACAGCCATATATTTACTGATTTTATGTATACCACCATTCAGTAAAGTGGCACAGAACTGCATAACCAAAAACCACCACCCCCACCCCCCATTTTCTAGGTCTTTATGCATGTTTACATACATGTTTATAAAAGCTCAAGACAGCCCAGTGAGATTAATGGAAGAACCGGTGTTGGTTGGGTTAGCAAACTAATTTATTTACTGCATTTATATTCTACCTTTCTTACCACACTGAGTCTTACTTCAAAATAAATGTATTATTATTGAATTTGCAGACTCTGTATTTGATTTCTGCTGGTTTTAAATCTTTGCAAATTTGTATACGCCCTTTTAAACAAATAAAAAAACCACAACTGAACTTTGTTCATTGGGGAGCAGAAGTAACTATTTTATTGTAGCAATGCTTAAGTCAAGGCGTTGTTGTTTTTTAAAAGAAAAATTATACGCTCAATCATGTGCAAAACTATAGTCAGCATAAGGTTTGAACCTGCATTTTTACAACGGCCAGCACCGTACGGCATGCCCCATAATTTATGCCCAGTTATATCAAAACCAATTCTAGAATTAAAACTATTATTTTTTTAAGGCGCAAAGAACTGACGTTTTAAAGATTGCAGCTTTTTTGCGCGTGCGTGACCGTAGCATAAAAAAGGGGTTAAGTAAAACGTTTCACAACTTCATACGTCACATATGGGGAGTCCATAAAAGGCATGGTGATGACGTCACTCTCTATGTCCAATTCAGGTACAGTCTAAGAAGAACTCTAAAGAGCCAATGAAAGAGATCTTGAGGTAGGGGGAAGGAAGGAATCTCCAGCCAATGGGCGCGGCGTTCGATGACGTTTCAACCTGTTTCACCCAATAGGACCTAAGCATGGCTTTGCCCATGAGAAGACGGTTGCTTTATTAGAAACAACCCCTCCCTTCCCAATGGGTCCAATAGGAATCCGGGACGCCTCTCGCAATCAACCACTCTTTGCACACAAACAGAAACCTATGAACAGCAAGGAGCTAGCCCGCTCGTGACGGCCATCCTATCAACGTGAGGCGGAGGCGGGACGCTGTGGAGAGGCGAGGGGGAAATGCTCACTAAGGAAGCCCAAGGAAGGGGCGGGTCACCGAACATGCTAACTGAAGAGGCGGGGAAAGGGGGCGTGTCTCTCAGGACGAGGCGGGAGCCAATCGGAAGGGCTGGGGGCGGGGCCGGAGGGTTCTAGCAGGTTCCAGAAGGCGGGGTGGGAAAAGGAAAGGCGGGCGCAGGGAGCGAGGGAGGGGGGGAAGGCTTAAGTAGAGGCGGCGGCAGTGGTGGCGCGGAGACCTGGCCGGCGCCATGGAGAAGGTGGGGAGGAGGAAAGAAAAAGCAGGGCTTGCATCTTGCGCAAAGGCTCATGGGAAGGGGGTCCTGAGGGAATGTGGTTTTGTGAGAGAAATTTGAGGCCCTTGCCTTTCTCAGGGAGCTTGAGAGGAAGGGGGACCCTGGGGGGTGATCCATGGTGGAGAAAAGCAAGGGACTCTGGGAAGAGGGGTGGTTAGGAGAGGAGGGGGTCTCCGAGGGGCTGTCTGTGTGCAAAGGATTGTGGGAAAGTGAGTCTCAGGGGGTCCTTGAATGGGGGGGGTTGAGAATATGGTGTAGCACGAGGCAAGGGATTGTGGGTAGAGCTCAGGAAGGGAGAGGGTCTTGAAAGAGGGCTTTCTGGGCAAGGGATTCTGGGAAGGTTAGGCCCAGGGGGTGTCAGAATTTGGGGGTCTTGAGGGTGGAAAGTGTGGCAGGTTTGAAGGCTGGTAAGGTGTGTGTCATTGAGGGAGCTGCTGTAGCAGTGATTGGGTGGTGAATCAGAACTCTGCTGGTTCAAATCCCACTACTGCCACGAGCTCAGCAGGTGGCCTTGGGTAAGCCTCTCAGCCCCAGCTCCCTTACTGTGTTGTGGGAATAACAACAACACTGATTTTGTTTATAGATTCTGCTCTTCTATCCAGAGTGATCTTTAATCACAGTTATTGCTTGGGTAGGGGCTGTTAAGGTGGGTTTGAGGGCCTTGAGGAAAAAATGCAACAGGACACCTTTGGTATCTTGAAAGACAGACATAGTTTTGTTCTGGTGCAAATAGTAGTTTGCCTTTAAGGTGCCACAGCAGGACTCTTGTGTATTTTGACTGGCAGAAGGACTAATATGCCCTCCCCTAGACTTATTAAGGGGGAAAAGTCTAACTATGGGATGGTATCATGCGAAGGTGAGGAGACTAGAAGGTAATAGGTACACGAAGGATAATATAATATGAGATGGTAGGGAAGGAGGTGCTACAACTGTGCAAGGGACATTGGGGTTTGAGCAAGTAGTACTGTGGGGTAGTGGGTGGGTGGACCTGGAGGGGTAATATGGACTGAAATGGTGTAGATGGAGAAAAAGTGGGACATGTGTGAGGGTCTTGCCTGTGGGCTAGGGTTAGCTATGTAAAATTACTCAAATGTAACCAAAAATGAACAATAGGCTACTAGTATTAATGTTTTATGGTATATTTGAATACTTAGATTGTTTTGCATATCTTACAATAGCCCTGTCTTAGCGTTCTGCTTTTATTCTTTGCAGGCCAAACTAGATTGGAGATCGGTACATTCATCTTCCACTTTTTAAAAACTATGCAGAATACGTGATGCCCTGATTTAGATGGGTTTATCACACTCCTCCCTGTCTTGACTGTTTGTCCTACAAGGGGGTGAGGGTGGGGTACTGTTGCTGTAGGAGTACGTGCATTTTCCACCCTGAGGAGCTGTGAGGATCATTGGATGGCCTGATGCCACTGTATTTTAATATTTGAAACTTGCTGCAAAGGTGTTCATCATAGAGCTCTCGTTAGTGTATCTAGGCTTGCTCTCAGAATTTGCCCCTAGGAGGTAAGGTTTTAGAAGAGAGTACCTCAGAAGGGGGTGTCCAGTAGGTACCTTGCATGGGAAATGGCAATGTGTCTATCGGATTTGGAATGAGTATCCTGCAGCACGGGTCCAATACAGAGCATTATTTTTGGAAAGTGTATCTTTCAAGTATTATATGGGATCTTGATCTAGGGTTGTGATTTTGAAATTCTGAATTGTGCTGGGAAAGATACACAATTTAGGAAGGTGTCTATGGAGGGCTTTGGAGATGCAGAGTCATCTCTTAAGAGTGAGACCAAGAAATTGAAATGCATATGCGGAACAGTTTCTGAAGCTTGATGTTGTATACTGTTTCATGGGGTGTGTGTTGTATTTTGCTTTGAGGTGATTTATGTGGGTGCCGCAACACATGGATTGAAGCAGAAGCTGTTCCCTGGTTGGGTTGCTTGTGGTTTGATGGGACTCTATAGCTCTTAAAGGCATGCTTGTTCTCGGGTGCCTTCTGGGCTTACCTCAGTCGGCAAGTTGCAGCATGTTTGGCAGCTGCTAGAGGGAAACTTTGAGAGAGGCATTTCAGCTGTCCTGTTTCAGGGGAAGTTTTGCATCACCATAGCAAAGGGAGGGCTCTATTGGTCCTCTGCACTCATGCTTGGTGGTGTTGATCTTGATGTAGTTTTGTGCAGTATTGGAATCACTGTGCAAACGTAAATTTCTCTGGTGAAAAGGGCTCAGTGATGAATTAGTATAAAAACAGGAAGTTGCATTGAGCTGGATCTGTGGTCCATCTGAGGCTGTATTGCCCTACTCAGATTAACAGCTGTTTCTCCAGTCTCTAACTGTGGCACTTTCCCAGCTCTGCTGCTAGAAATAGTTTTTTAAATTGTTATGGTATTCATAGGAACTTATTTTAGTGTTTTGATGTCTGCCATTGTTTAATAATAATAATAATAACAACAACATTTGATTTATATACCGCACTTCAGGACAGCTTAATGCCCACTCAGAACAGTTTACAAAGTATGTCATTATCCTCACAACAGTAATCACCCTGTGAGGTGGGTGGGGCTGAGAGAGCTCCTAGAAGCTGTGACTGACCCAAGGTCACCCAGCTGACTATAAGTGGAGGAGTGGGGAATCAAACCTGGTTCTCCAGATTAGAGTCCCTTGCTTTTAAGCACTACACCAAACAGGCTGGTGTAGGACCCTATTTGGGTGGAAAGGCAGCCCTGAAATGTTTTAAATAAATAAGCTTCTGCATGCAAAGCATCAGCTTTGCCACTGAACTTATAGCCCTGTCTGACCTCACACTAAATATAGGCACTGAATTCCAACATTAATTGCAAAAGAAACCCATCGTTACCTTAGTGTGTGAAAATGGAATGTGTGGAAAGTTACTGCCTTTTTAAACAAGGCTAGCAAGGTGCCATTTTTCTGTTTGCAAGGGGGAAATTGTGGGCACGTAGGGGAGGCGAAGTAAATCTGTCACGAGTCTCTGCCAAGGTTGAGCTATGGCAACCTGGCTGTAGTCCACTGGCTTCTCTTCACAAAACCCTGGGTTCAGTTCTGGTTCTCTCGTCTCCCACCAGTTGTGTGACAAGAGTAATGAGAGCTCTACTTCTGGACTTGTTTGCAGATTATTTCGCCCTTTGTAGGTGCGCACGTTAATCTTGCCACAATTTAATGTGCAGCTGTTCTTCCTCTCGAAGTAGCGTCACAAGGGCCCTAGGCCTCTGCATGTATAGTCCAAATGTTCCAATTCAGTGCTGTTGAAAATGGTGATTATTCTCCTTTTCGCTGTCTGTAATTTCGGCAATCAGTCCCCATCTGAACGGAGCTGTGATTCAGCCGCCTTCGCTTTCCTCTCATTCCAGGAGCGGCCTTGAATGTGATGGGGACGTTGTCCTCCTGTTTTGCCCTGGCAGATCATGGGCTGCCCGTTTGTGCTGGCAGTGAATGCTGCACTCTCTGCTCCTCTTCCTCTGGAGCTCATTAGAGGGAGATGCTACCTGTGGAAGCAGTGAGTCATACCTGGAGGCCTGTTTGTCCCTCAGGATCTTGCTGCATTTCTTCCTAGGGTGAAGCCTGGTGTGCTGACAGTTTCAGAGGGAGGGTGGTTCAGTGGCAGAACATCTGCTTGGCGTTCCAAAGGCCCCAGGTTCAATTCCCGACATCTCCAGTTAAAAGGATCAAACAGTACGTGATGTGAAAGATCTCTGCATAAGACCCTGGAGAGCCGCTGTCAGTCTGAGTAAACAGTCCTGACCTTGATGGGCTGATTCCGTATAGGGGCAGCTTCGTGTGTTTGGGTTGGATCGTTAACTGAGGGCTGATGGGCTGGAGGAGGTTACCCCGTGACAGTTACGTTTGACCCTTAATTAACCAAATGTTGATTAAGGTTTTGCAGAAAGTTCTTCCTGCTGTTGTCACTGATGGGATGAAAAATCTTTCTGACTTGTAAGAAATGGAGGGTCTGTATATTGATTGATCCTGTAAAATAAAACAATGCACGATGTATGTAATATATTAATAGGGTTCAGTAGGCTTGTGCTGCATCACTGAAAAGCAATTAGATGGAGCCAGTTAAATTGAACCGGCTGTATATTGAACTAGGCATATGGTTCATCAAAATCAGCGTTGTCTACTCAGACTGGCAGCTGCTCTCCAGGGTCTCAGGCAGAGGTCTTTCGCATTGTGTGCTATTTAACTGGAGATGCTGGGGATTGAACCTGGGGCCTTCTACATGTCAGGCAGATGCTCTCTACCAATGACCCGTGGCCCCCTCTCCTCACAAGCTCCACAATCAACTTTCAGGGCCCCCCCCTCCTCCCCAGGTTGTCCCCTGGAGAGCAGAGCAAGCCCTACGAATTAAGAAGGGAGCTTCTGCTGTCCCCCCATTTGAGTGCTACATCTGGGTTATATGAAAAGCAAACCTGGACCAGTTTTCAACTGCCACCCACATCACTGTGCAGACTGGCTGGTTAAAGGGATTTCTTTTTGGTTGGTATTCCTGCCTGCCTTGCATATTTGGCTCAATTTCAGCATGACGCTGGCTGAAGTAGCTGTTTTGCTTGGGTAGGAGCCTAGTTAAAATGAGGTGCTGTGTGGGTGCAGGATCCCACGGGAGATGTTCAAATTGAGCCTTAGGTGATCAGTTGCAAGTGTGTGTCTTTAAGTGACGACCAGCTTAGGAAGGCCAGGTTCTTTTCAAAACATCGAGAGCTTTAGTAGGAAGAACATTCTTTTGTCTTTATAAACCCAAGCTCTAGTTCATGAAAGCAAAAATGTAGGTCTGGATGCAGGTTATAATAGAGTAACTAATCCAGGGTGCTCATTATTTTATAAGAAATAGTGCAGTGGGGAAATAGGTTCCTTTACTGGGTTACTAGCACACAGAATCCTTAACAAGCCTTTGAGGGGTTTTTCTCTCTTTTTTGATGCTTCTCAGGTGAACCAGTTGAAGGAGAAAGGTAACAAAGCCCTGAGCTCAGGAAACACAGCTGAAGCTATCAAGCACTACTCTGAGGCCATTAAGTTGGACTCTTCCAACCACGTGCTGTACAGCAACAGGTCTGCGGCTTACGCCAAAAAGGGGGAATATCAGAAAGCCTTGGAAGATGCTTGCAAGACCGTCGAGCTGAAGCCGGAGTGGGGCAAGGTGAGAGGATCTTTCTAGCTGAGACTCTTTTCAGGGCAGGGAAATCCTCTGTGTGGTTGGGAGTCCCTGTACCTCTTTTAGACTCACTTGGTTGACTCCACCAGAGAGTACTGCTCGTCCCTGAACAGTTTCAGCAAAAGAATTCTGTAGCTGGCACCTTGCAGAAGTCTAGTCCAGATATAGGCAACCCTCAGCAAGTACGTGCCAGACAGGCACATCTGGACCATTTTTCTCTCCCCACAGGGCTGAATTCTGTCTAGTGGTCTAAGGGGACCATGAATCCCTGAGGCAGCTGGACTGCTGCTGGGGCTCAGCCTGCTCCCAATGTGTCTGGCCACACACAGCATGTATCTCTCTTCACAGCACGCCAACATCTTGACATGTAGGCATTACGGGATTTTTCTCACTCATGCCGAAAAAGTTGCCTGCTGCTGATCTAGTCTGTTTGCTCATATGAATACGTGAAACTGCCTTAGTGTTATCAACTCTGGAAGTGGCTCTCAAGGTTAAAGGCAGAAAGAGGCCTTTCCCATTATCTGCTTCCTGAGAGGCCAGGGACTGAATCTGGGACCTTGTGCATGCTGAGCAGGTGCTCCGTTTCTGATCCATGACCCTTGCTCATAGCTGTCCATGTCGTTGGTGAGAATGTGTTTATATTCAACAATTCTGGACTAAAGTGGTTAAACATATCAAAGTCATAACTAACTATTCAGTCCCACTGATGCCGGAAACCATTCTCCTAAATGATTGGCAAGATGACTCGCTCCCAAATGTACACAAAAATTTGATTGGAAATTTTTTATTGGCTGCTAAATCAACAGTTGCCTCATTGTGGAAGGAAAATGGAACCCCAACCATTTCAAATTGGCTTACCCGAGTGTGAGACCAATTTACTATGGAAAAACTCACCGACCAAATAAAAACCATCAGGATGACCAAATCATAAATCACATTTCATAGAGCAGTGGTAAAAAGATTTTGTAAAAAAGCTTTTGCCAACCCAGGACTATTATAGTTTGCTTACTATTTTTGATAACTCTTGAAAAGGCATTAGGAAAATATATACTCAACATCATCGTCAGAGAGCAATAAAAGCATCAGGGAAGATATTTTTTATTCAGAAACTCTTAACCTGAATGTAAATAACAACAATTGTGTTAATAGGTTATTGGAAGAATGATACCAAATATGTTTCTTGTTCATAGTATAAGATTTTGCAACTAAAATTAAATTTAAAAAAAAACTGTTCACATCCAGCTTATTGCTTCCTTGCCTTTAATAACACCTTCCAACTGTCCTCAGTTCAGGGCCCTTTTTCCAAGGGAAATGCCACTTTCAAACAATCTCAGATCTCAAGCCACATCTGGAGTGAGGGCTGATCTGAAGCCCTGGAAGTAGCTGTCACTGATACTGAATGTCATATTTTGTGGAAGTGCCAGTAGCATTCTCTGCTTCCTGGCAGCCTCACTGACATCACCTCTTTTCTCTTGCCCATAGGGCTATTCCCGAAAGGCAGCTGCCTTGGAATTCCTGAACCGCTTTGAAGAGGCCAAGAAAACTTACGAAGAAGGCCTGAAACATGAGCCAGGCAATGCACAGTTGAAGGAAGGCCTCCATAACATGGAAGCCAGGCTGGCAGGTAAGGTATGCTTCCATCCTTGTGGCACCTGAACGTGTGCTGTTCCTAGTTCTGCAGCTGAATTGAAAAAAAGTTTGACATTATTCCAAAGGAGGAGTCCACTAAGCCCTGGCCTAGTGGGACCTTGCTAGCAGCTGCAGGAATCAAATGGGGGAATATCCAATATTTGTCTGATCTGTCGGTTTGTGTACAGTCCTCCCCAATTATTTTCCAATAAAGAAATCTCTCATTCTCAGTGGTGAGCCCCTTCTGAATGTTTTGGTAGCTTGAATTGAGTTGGAAGATGGAACGGACTTGTTTTGTACACGCTAGGCATAGTTGCAAGTGGAGGGCATTGAGGAACGAATGAATTCATCCTCGCACACCCGGAAAAGCGAGAACAGTTTTAAAAACAAAATCTGGGCGTATGGGTTATTCAGATGGTGTTCTGTCTGTGGCCTTTGAATGGCTGTTGCCAGGCGATGCGTGCCCTAGCCCCTCCTTCCCAGGACTGGACGTCTTTAATGCCCTGGGAGCCATGCAGGGAGGAGTTCAGTGCTGCTCTGCCTCAGGTCTTCAATCACTGATGGTTTCCAAGCACTGTCATTGAAGAGGGCCTCCAGCTTGACAGAAAAAGTTCTTATCAGATGTCATAAGAACGTAAGAAGAGCCCCGCTGGATCGGACCAGTGGTCCATCTAGTCCAGCATTCTGTCATACACAGTGGCTAGCCAGTTGTTATTGAGGGTCAGCAGGGCGTAGAGGCTGAAACCCTCCCCTGACGTTGCCTCCTGGCAATGACATTCAGAGATAGACTGCCTCTGGATGTGGAGGTTCCCTATAGTCACCTTAGCTAGGTGCCACTGATAGACCTGTTCTCCATGACTATATAATCTAATGCCACACAAAGCTAAACTACGGTTAGTATGATCATCCAAACACAGGCTGCTTCATTGACTGTTAGTTGAGGTACATTATACCAGGACCTGAAACAATGTTTGGACGCTGGTCTATTAACTGCAGCTAGTTTAAGCTATGGTTTTGCATGACATACAAGTGCTGCTTTCCTAGCTTGTTCCCCTACGCCACCCTCACAGCAGTACAGACTAGAGTACCAGCCGGATCATTGCAGGGGAGGCGGAGGAATGTGCCAAAGGGATGAAACCAACAAATTTGAGGCAAACCAAGGTTGACTGATTGCTGTGAGCCAAAACCTTGTTTTACAAAACTAACCACAGTCCTGATTTACATCTGAACTGGCCCTAAGTGTTATTGTTTCCAGCGGCCAAGGTTCTTTGTGGTTCTGACAATCTCACTAGGAGTACACTTGGCATATTTGCTTTGTCATATTTTCGTCCGTATAAATGCAAATAAATCCAGATGAGGGATATGGAATCACTTGCATTTATCCTAAAAACTCTTTAAAGTAGTCGGTGCGAACACCAGAGAAGTTAGTTATGCCTTAGGAAGAAAATAAGATTGCCGTACAAAACACCAGACTGGTGTACCGGCAAAGCCACCTCCTGGATTGATTCCTTTCCACAGCACCTTGCCCAGGTGACCTCCGATCCCTGTACTGCATGCCCAAAAGGGGGGAAGCTGTGGCAGAGATAGTTGGACTCAAAGCTCATTGCTTTGAGACAGCACTGAAGGGCTGGGCCTCCTTTGAGATTCCAGGCTGAAAAGTCAGGAACTTGTATTTCCACACAGGCTGGCTCTTGAAAGACACACACGTGGTGCAGCTAGGTGTTGGCCAGGAGCATCACACCTTGCATGAGGCACTCCTCTTCCTGGTCTTCGCCAGGATTGGCAGGTGTGGTTGACAGAAACGATCCTGTTACCAAGAGTGGCGCTGCACGTTGCTTAAAGAAATCTCACTTTTCTCTCGTTCATCCCTTCAGAAAGGAATCTCATGAACCCTTTCAACATGCCTAACCTGTACCAGAAACTGGAGAGCGACCCCCGCACAAGAAGCTTGCTCAGCGACCCGAGCTACAGAGACCTGATCGAACAGCTCCGCAACAAGCCCTCGGAGCTGGGGACGTAAGTGCCCGTCCAGTCCAGTATTCTGTCTTCAGCAGCAAGGCGGTTTCTGGAGAGCTTCTTAATATGGTGTGAGATACATAGCCTTCACTTTGTTTGTCACCAGGATCTGATATTCAGAGGGAGACTGCCTGTATGCGGCAGCTACCACATTCAGCTACCACAGCTTTGTTTGTCACCTTGAAAGAGGGCAGAGATGGGGCAGTTGAGGGTATCATCGGCCCTGGAAACGGCACCACTTGCAGGAAACTTGGACACTTGGAGGCAGAATCCGGAGGTGGATTTGTAGTTAGGTCTGGTGATAGCAGCCCAAGTAGCCCAGCTTAGCCGAGGGTCATCAGAGCCTAGGAGCTAAGCAGGGTCAGCCATAGTTAGTACATTGGTGGGAGACCACCAAGGATGACTTAGGTTGCTATGCAAAGGAATGCAATGGCAAACTACCTGTGCTTGTCTCTCACCTGGAATGCCCTGTGGGTGGGATCACCGTAGGTCAGTTACAGCTTGAGGGCACAGCCTTCTTCTGGTGGTAGCCATGTAATAGCCTTGATGCCTCCGTTGCCTTGGGCATTGGTGCCTGCATCCATTGGTGGTGCGCCAGACAACATTTGTTCTGCATTATGACTCAAACACAGAATGAAAATGGGATATGTAGCTTGCAGAGGCCAGGTGTCCGTGCCACCAGCTGAGGGCAAGGTTTGGATGCAGAGTTCCAGAACAGTTGGAGACAGAAATATGAGAGCAACCCACGGCCCCTGGGTTTCACTTGGTTTGGGAAATCCATCGGTTTCTGCACAAAGTGCCTGCTGGAAAGGGGTCAGATGTGACTGGTGATGCACATGTCAGCTTTGAAGTGCTAGGGTGCTGCTGTGCATGTGTATATTAACTGCATGGTGGCATGCTGAAAGACGCACATATGAAGCTGGTTTACAGTGAATCGGACCATGGAATTCTCTATTGTAGTGTTGCCTACTTCATCAGATCCAATACAGATGTTCTGACAAGTTTACTTAAACCTGAGGTATCAGGAATTGCGCCCAGGCCATTCAGATTTGTTAAATTCTATCATACTGGCACAAAGCAGCTTGAAATAGTTTTTGTCCCAAGTGCATGCACTTCTCTTCCCTAGCGGCTTGGATCAAAGTAATTAAATGGCTAGTCCGTTAGGGGATAAATTAAATTAAATAGTCAATGCTTTGTAGCTGTCGAGTCTATTTTAGAAAAAAATGGCCCCTATACCCTTACTACACCATACATAACTAGTTCCAACATCCATCAAAAGAACAGAGCCTTTCTGCATTGTAAAATTCTGGAAACGGCAGGGAGCAGAACTCGGTCCCAGCTGTGGCATTGACTGTGTGGCTGTTACTGGATTCCTCCTTGGGGGAAAGTAGATCTTTACTCTCAGGGTTTGGAGGGGGAGCTCAGGAATGTTACCCCAGCAACACAGGGACTTGTCAGAGCAGCTCCTTGAACCAACCCATAAGAGATTTGTTTGGGGAAAGAGTGATGGGGGAAGGTTTAGTCAGTTTGGTTTTGGAGGATTGAGAGTTAGAAGTTGGAAGTTGTCAGTGGGAGAGTTAGAAGGCTTAGTTTAATGGGAAAGAGAACTAAAGATCTATGGAAATATCAGATCTTTGGTTAAGTTTCACTTTCTGGAGGGCTGAGGTGTTGTGCAACTTAACTGTAGCAAAGTGCTGTATTTTCTGTGCTATAAACCTGCCTGAGAGAAACTTTTCCTTGGGCCCATACAGTCTGAAATGTAATGTCCCACAACTCCTGATTAAGCATTAAAGTTTACCACAGTCTTTGTCTAAATAAACGTTATGCTAGTTCACTTTTCAAAAGTAAACCATCTTCGTTCCCAGTCCTTTGCCTCCTTGGCCCTCAGTTTATTGATCTAGATTTTTATACCCAAGCCCAGAGTCTGTCCACTCAAACCTTTATACAGTTGCACTGGGAACTCTGGTCCAGTGGGCTTGGCAGGAAATTCTGTGACAGGAAGAAGTCGTTTATAGTGGTGTTCGGCCCCCTAGGAAATCTCTGGTACTACATCCTTTGGAGAAGGTGCTGCCAGGAGCAGTGGGCTGGCTGGAGACCAGAGCACAGTGAATGCTTTTATCACTGTGCTGTATTTGATCCCCCCTCTCAAGTTCTAACTTTAATCTGTCTTCAACTGCAACAACTTTATATGTTATTTTAAAAAAAAAAATTTTTAAGGTAAAGGTGCAAGCACCGAGTCTTTACTGACCCATGGGGGGAGTCACATCACGACATTGTCTTGGCAGACTTTTTGTTACGGGGTGGTTTGCCATTGCCGTTAGCATTAGATTTGCCCTCCAATGGATGCCTCTTAAAGGGTCTAATTCCCATTACAGGGCCTCAAAGGAGTCCTTATATAGTTGTGGTTTCCAGCCATCTCCCCAGGGAGGAAATTGGCGTGTGTGTCTGCTGGCTTCCTTGGAGGGTGAGCCCATCTCTCAGGCTCTCTCTCCAAAACTCAACCCCAGTGCCTCATTGCCTGCAGTCCTCAAGGTAGGCGCAGGAAGTACCATTGGATATTGATAGGACAGCCCTTCAGGTGGGTTTTTGGCATCTCAAAGGCACAAGTGCTCTACGGACTTCGAAAGGACTAACAGAGTTGATGATCTTGTGATGAAGATTTCCTTTGTTTAGATTTTTACAGAGGAGGAACTTAGACTAATAGTGACTGGGCACCCATGGGCTCTGTAGCATCGTAGGTAATCCTGAGCAATGGTATTATGTGGATTGTGTCTTAATTCGGGATAAGAGTGGCTGTAAACAATGCTTGTGTGTAGAAGAGGCAAAGGTAGACCCTTTGTCTCCAGGCCTCTGGATCCTGCTGTCTCCAGCACGTAACTTGTTTGTTCCGTGCTCTGCTTCATGACAGGAAATTGAAGGACCCACGCGTGATGACAACCCTGGGGGTGCTGCTTGGAGTAGACTTGGCTGGTGCAGATGATGACGATGAAGCGATGTCTCCCCCACCACCTCCGCCTCCCCCCAAGAAGGAACAGAAACCGGAGCCCATGGAGGAAGACCTCCCAGAGAACAAGAAGCAGGTACTGCCTGCTGAATGCAGAGATTCAGAGGCCATTAGCTTATACTGCCACGTAAACTTGCCTCACGTCTGGGCAGTGGTGCAGCATGGGAAGCAGCTCCAGGGCAGGCTACGATGCTTCTAACGTGCCGGAGCACCCTTTGGCTGTGATTCTTGAGGACTGTGTTTTGCAGCCGTAGATCCTTATACTAACTGGGCAGACTCCCATCTCTCTGTGCACAAGAAGGTGTATAGTCTTCCCGTTTTCGTCTCCTTGGCTGCAGCTTTTTCCCCACCCCAGGAAGATCATTCGCAGGATCCATGCAAAGGAACAGCCAGGCAGGTGGAGGCGCTGGAGTGAGGAATGGTCAAGGAGTTGGTCGTCACCGCTTCTGTAAAGGACTATTTGTGTTATCCTTTGCAAAAAATCTAAGATCTTTTTTCATGTGATAGCATAGATCAACTATGATTGGTTTAAGATTTAATTGATTCATATTTTCAGTCACGTAACATTAGCCAAAAAGTAACACTGTGTCCAGCGGCAAGATAAAAAATATAAATCAATAAAGAGGACAGGAAAGTGAGCAGATCATCATTGGTCCATCATTGGTCCATTCTGCAATTAGAGAGTGTTTATCTGATCCTGTCCACTACTCCTTCCCCTTCTGCAAGAGCAGGTCAGCTGAGGGAGGGAGCAGTTTCATCCCCTCCTTGCTCCAGCGTGCCAGTCCTCACAGTTGTTCCTGAGCACGGATCCCGTGACCCAAAAGAGCTGCAGCAATGGAGAGGAATGTGGGGGAAACTCCATATGCTTTCTACCCAGGGAAGGTAGGTTACTGCCCATTGTCCTCGTTCTTGATGTTCACTATTCATCATGATTCATCCCTGGTTGGGGTTAGTGCGCATTCACTGTGAGATTTTTTTCTCTGGATCTTGTCCTTTGAATTCTGCATAGGAATGCTGCACACCTGTTTCGTAGATTGCTGGGCCCCCTGTAATGTTCTCTCCTCTTCCTCCTTCTGTTTGCATACACACTTTATCCAAGTGGTATCTTCCGTTTCTCCTGCAGTAAACGTCTTCATCCTTGAAGGGTCCTAAATCTCCCCTTGACTCTGGAATATGTCTTTAAAGACATCTTGATTGCTTTTCAGGCTCTTAAGGAGAAAGAGTTGGGGAATGAGGCCTACAAGAAGAAAGACTTTGAAACAGCCCTGAAGCATTATGACAAAGCCAAGGAGCTGGATCCGACCAACATGACATATATCACTAATCAAGCAGGTAAGATGAAAGAAGATCCTTTTCCTTTCCCAAAGGCAGGTGAGAGGTTCCCAGCAGTTTTTAGCAGATGTAAAAAGCCACGCCAGGGAAGGAGGCCAGAATGGGAATATTAGCGCTGGAGTGGTGCCAGGTTAGTAGCTTATTTCCCAGTTGCAAGCAGTGAAGCATAGCATTCAGTCATCCTTTTGCCAAGAAGATACTGGCAAAAGAAGATGACACTTCTGCCCAGGACCTGATTCGATTTAATAGTAACTTATAAAATAGTACTGTTGACACACCCACACACGTTCTCAGTAATCCTCACAACATCTGGTAAGGCAGGACTAATGTCTTTATCCCTCTAGTGCAGAGGCAGGGCTGAAGCTGAGAGCAAGTAGCTTACCTCCTCTCAAAGACGAGGGCTGAAACGGGCACTTCCCAGCTGACACTTAGCCATTATGCCACATCTTTTTTTCTCAGTTCAAGAACATAAAATTGGCACAGGGTTATTGCAGCTAAGGAGGCTTAAGCCAAAACTCTAGTTCTTGGGCATCATGATTGGCTGTCTTTCTCCCCTGTTGTCTGGCAGTCTCCTTCCCTACCAAAACAAAACCTAACGGACAAGAATGCATTTTCCTCCTTTTTTATCTCTCCCTTTTGTTTGAAATTCCAGTTTATAAGCTCCTTGAGGCAGAGACTCAAATGTCATATAATTTGTTGTGGTTTTGTATAAGTGCCGGAATTTGTGCTTTCTTGCCTATCAGACAACTGTATCTATAAAGACCTTGTTGCTTATAGCTGTTGTGGTTTTAGGATTGTCGGGGCTCACTGCTTTATCTCTCTTCATCCACCTTCCTCTTTCAGCGGTGTATTTTGAAAAGGCGGATTACAATAAGTGCCGGGAGCTGTGTGAGCAGGCCATCGAGGTGGGGCGAGAGAACCGAGAGGACTACCGCCAGATTGCCAAGTAAGCAGCAAGCATCTCCTGAGAGCCATCCTCTGTTGCTGGGGGCTGTTGTGTGTCTTTAGCAAACCTGTTTGGATGGGACATCTGTTTCTTTGGGGATCCTTCGTGGCTTTTCCGCCCATTGTTGTTGAGGGGGAGGGGAGGTGTTGCAGTCCCATACCATATGCTGTTGAGCTCCTACATACTTCTCAGGAAACTCTTTTGCCAACCCAGACACCTGATCTATACATCATAGACCTTTCTTTATTTTGGAGCGAAGGAAGTGGTTTGGATTATTCTGGCTTTCTAGGATAATCCAAAACTGAATTATTCAGGAGGGCTTTCTGTACAGATGATAGGGCTGTGTCATAAGCAGTAGGTCAGAAGATGCATTGGTAGGGACATGAACTATATGCTGCTCTGTTGGGTACTGTCTGCTGATATAAACATGTACCTATTAGACAGTTTTCCACGTTGCTAAGCATGCCATATAAATGAGTTATGCTTTGTTTCAGAAAGATTTCATCATTGTGCTTGGCTTTATGCTTGTCTTTCAAATGTTCTGCTACCATACCATATTGTATCTTTTTCACTGAATGTCCAGACTGTTGTTCATTATAGTATTTTCACTTGTACTGTGTCATACGTCTTGGATCTCAGTGGGAAAGGTGGACCATAAACGTTGTTGTTGTTATGCACTCAGAATCTTCCTTGAGCAGTCGGTTAAGACTTCTAGAAAGCGAATGCTGCAGGTAAGGAAGGCAGAATTGGGGGAGCCTTATTGGATAGGTTGTTGAACTCAGGTAGGGGATTTGAGCAAATCAGCCTTTTCTCTCAGCACCAGCGCAAAACATGTGCCGTGAGTTGGGGGTGGCTGTGTCCGAGTTCCTGCATCAGTGTGTGCCACGTCTTGTTATCTAAGAGGCTCCCATTATTCCCACCAGCGGCTTCTAGTGTGTCTTAGGAGACTGCTGGGGAAGGGGAAAAAACAATGAATGAAAGCTCTGCCTCTAAGTGCCTTATACTTCCAGTTGGAAGGGCCCAGCCCATTAATTTGCTTGCTCTCTTCAGGATTTTTTCTTTGCAAACAGAAGCCAGTCTGTTATAAGGCTTTGAGAACTTTTTATCTGTGAACTGTACGGAAGCTGAAATGTGATTGCTTGAAACGTCCTCTTGTGAATGGCAGAGAGTGCTGCTGAGCCCTAAGATCACACCCTCTTTCTCTCTGGGGAACCAGCCTCTGTTTACGTGTTGCTTGATTCTCCCTGTCCTCCCCAACAAAACCGCATGGGAGTTTGTAGCTCAGGGACCTGCACTTAACTCATTCTAAGCATGTTCTCTTCTGTCTAGAGCTTACGCCCGAATTGGCAACTCTTTCTTCAAGGAGGAAAAGTACAAGGAAGCTACTCAGTTTTACAATAAGTCTCTGGCTGAGCACCGCACTCCAGATGTGTTGAAAAAGTGTCAGCAGGCAAGTGCTGCATTCCTTAACCTTCTCCTACTGGGTGCAGGGTGGATAAAAATCAATGATTTTTTTTTAAAAAAATCAAAAAATCTGATTTTTTTATTTAAATCGGATTTTTTTTATTTAAATTGGATTTTTTAAAATAAAATGCTTTTTGAGGAAAATATATTACCATCCAAAGGTTATTCCATCATGAAATAAAGATTAGTTTTTAATTATGTAGAATAAGGCTGTATATGTTTAATTTTTTTGGTAAATAAATTCCATTAATCCATTCACAATGTCATGCTCTTCCAGAGGTTTTTGTAAGATTATTGGGCAGTTTCTCTGCCTACAAGATATTATCACAGATGCTTGGTTTTGCAGTTCTCAAAACTGAATTTGTGTCAGCTCAGCAGAGATCACATGCCTCTTCTTCACAGCAAAAATGTTATAACATGAACAGAGTTGAGAAAAAGACCTTAATCCTATTGTTCTACAAACCTATGAAGACAGAATCAACCCCTCCAGTGCTAAGTTTCAAGAAGTTCAGTGAAGAGAAACAGTATTTTTCTGATTTATTGTCGAAGGCTTTCACGGCTGGAGAACGATGGTTGTTGTGGGTTTCCCGGGACTGTACACAAACCCACAACAACCAATATTTTTCTGATTGTTTGGAATGGAATAGATCTGCACAAGAAGAAACTAAGTGTGAGGAGGGAGGGGCAAGCAGTACAAAATGAAAGTGAAACTTTTTGAGCACAATACTGCACAAGTATTTGGATCTTTTGTGTGTATGGCCTGAGGTTTATCACATTCTTTCCTTGGAGGAAAAAACCTATAATGGCAGCAGGCCGTAAAAGAGACCCAGTTTGGGAATACTTTAATGAAGTTCCTTTACCTATTGGTAAGGCAGGCATCTACTTGCATATTAAAGTTATACCAGCAAGAATTAGTCTTTATGTAGAAAACTATGATTTAAATCAAGCCTTAATGACTAGTGATTTAAATCGTGACTTAAATCAAATCCACCCTGACTGGGGGCAATTTGATCCTGTCCCTCTGCGCCCCCCACCCCCAACTCCAGACTCTCCAAAAGCATCTGCGGTCTCCGGCTGCCTTTGCTGTCCTGCCTCCCTCACTACAAGCATCCAGTCTTCTTCATACAACTCCTGCAGGAATTTGTGATGCTGAGTGACTGCAGAAATCCTGCAGTGTAATTTTAAGAGCAAAGAGGCAGCATAACCTGAGACGGATGTCACACCCTGAAAATCCAGTTGATCTCTAAGGTGCAACTGGACTTGAATCATTTTCCTTGTTCAGGAGCTCCTTATCTAAGGCTCGGATGTGGCCAATAGGGGAGAAAGTGCTGGAACTCTGTCTTTCCTGCCACATCCCTTGAATACTCTCCTTAGCTGTCATTAATGACCATAATGCATGCGTTCACTTTACTGGGGTTTACATAGAGCATAGGGGCTTAGGTTCAGCGTTAAAGCCTTTGATTTGGCTGGATTTCCAGAAGTGATACGGGCTGGTGATGGTATTTTTGTTTCTAAACGCAACTTCCTTCTGCAGGCTGAAAAAATACTGAAAGAGCAGGAGCGACTCGCCTACATTGATCCTGAGCTGGCTTTGGAGGAGAAGAACAAAGGCAACGAGTGTTTCCAGAAAGGTGAGAGAGTCTGCACTCAGCCGCACCTTTGCCCGTTCATTGAGCCACTGAACATAACACAGCTGCCTTAGGCTGAGTGACGCACCTTCGGTCCATCTGGTTTGGTGTTGTCTGACAGGCAGCAGTTCACCGGTCTTTGGTCAAGGAGGGCCTTTTGTGCGCCTTGTGATCCTGTGGATTCTGTGGGTGCTTTTGAGCAGAGGACTGTTCTGTAAGTGCAGGTGTATTTGCTGTGGTGTTCTGTGGCAGCAGACCCATGGAAGCTAGCTGCTGCTGCTATATATTACTTTAACATTTATCCTGATTTTTTTTTTATCTAAGAAGCTTGGAGTGGCACTCAGGGTTTTTCCTCCCAGTTAACCACTGTAGATTGTCACATGTGCCTTGATGACATCTAAATTAGATTATTGTAATGGGCTGGATGTGGGGGCTGCCTTTGAAAAAAAATTGGAAACTTAATACAGACCGTGCCTGCCAGAGCAATCTCAAAATCTCACTCCAAGTATGTTATGCCAATATTTTGCTTGCTTCCTGTTCGTTTCCAGGCCCAGTTCAAAGACTTGAGTGATTTTTGGACCTGGATATTTCAAGGGCTGCCCCACACTCTAGCCGTCATGCTTAGATCATCAAGAGTCTGCTTTGTGTCTCATTGCCATCAGAGGTTTAGTGGCTAGATCTGTGTGGTGGACAGTGGAACCTGTCCCTTGGAATTTCTTGCCTAGGGTTGTCATTCCCTCGCTGGACAATGAAGAAAGCCAACAGGAAGAAAATTGATTCATTTGAAATGTGGTTGATGGAAGAGAGTTTTACAGATAACGTGAATGGCCGAAAAGACAAGTAAATGGGTTCTAGATCAATTCAAGCTCAAATGACAAAACTGGCTGTCATACTTTGGTCATATTGTGAAAAGACAACACTCACTGGAAAAGACAATAATGCTAGAAAAAGTTGAAGGCAATAAGAAAAGACGAAGACGGAAAATGAAAATGTAATCAGTCTTCAGTTTCCAAGACCAGAGCAAGGCTATCAGTGATAGGACATTTTGGAGTTCATAGGGTCACCGTAAATTGGAAATGACTCGATGGCACATCACACACACGTGTGGTTTTAAATTTTTGATAGTTAAGCATTTTCTTATACCAAACACAGGACCCTATTGGGATGGAAAGATGGGTTTAAAACAAACAGAGCCGATTTTGACTTATAAAGCTCTAAAGTCTGGCACAATGATATCTGAAGTATTAGAAACCAGATTTTCTCCAGTGCTGCCGCTTTGGGTTCTTCCCACTGAGGTGGAGTGGGGGTACCAGAACTAGGACCTTCTTGGTTGTGGCATCACAACTAGGGGAACACTCTCCCATGCAGAGTCACTGATTGAAGAAGGTGGGGCCATGGATCTCCATGGCATGCAGAAAATTCCAGACTCAATCCCCAGCAGTTCCAGTCAAGTGAATCCGATAGCAGGAGATGTAAAGGTCCTCAGCCTGAGGAGTGTTTACCCTTAGAGGAGACCGTGATAGCCCAGTGGTTTTCCTTATATAAAGCAGTTTAATTTCTTCACTATCCTTCCGACTTAACTGAACATATCCAAGGTTATTTAAATTGTTTTTTTCTGTGACATACCTGCTGCTGATCTTACCTTTCCGGTGTGTCATGTTTTAACTAGTCCTGTTGTTCCGTTCTAGTGTTTTGTTGATTAAGAATTGGCCGGACGGAGCGACTAAAAGCAAGATGTAAATTTTTAATATGAGCTGGCTCTCTGTTTTTTCCTTACAGGGGACTACCCTCAAGCAATGAAACACTACACAGAAGCCATCAGACGCAACCCCAACGATGCCAAACTCTACAGCAACAGAGCTGCCTGCTACACCAAACTGCTGGAGTTCCAGTTAGCACTGAAGGTAACCGAGTCTCCTGGAGTGGGGGGCTTTTGAACTGTATTCTGGGGGACCCTGGAGCCCCTTTGAAGCTGATTGGTGTTCCTTATGAGATCAGCAAAAGTGGATAAGCTTCCTTAAAAGACATGTTGGCCACAGTAGCTGGTCTCGGGGAGGGGGGGGGCACGCATTCATAGAGAAACTCCGTCAACAGTGCGTATCTTGGAAAATGGCCCAGAGTCCTCTGCAAAGCACGCATTTCTGTGGCATACAAGAGTTGACCAAGCAAAGTGGGCAGAAGTATCAGCCATGCTCCAGGGTAGTCTCCAGATCTCCTCTCTGCTGCACTCATAGTCCTAATTGAGACGTTTGTCTCAACTCCGTGCCTGCAATATAGGGACAATACCAGCCCATGTAACGTATGTAACAGTGTGTGTGAAGTGCTTTGACCATTGCATGTTTTCTGTAAATACTAGGTAGTTGATACTGTTGATTTGGCCAGCTGTTTCTTGAAGGTAGAAAGATTGAAAACTGGTGTCAAAGCATTGTGCATTGATTTTGAGGAGCAATTTCCACATCGGTTTTTGCCCTGGAGCCTGGAACTTGGCTCCATTTGTTCTGTGCGTGCGTGCGCACGTGCACACTTCTTGGGCGCCCGCATGGGGGAAACATTCAGCTGTGGGATATTCCATTTGCAGTGTAAATTGGTGCAGTACAGAAACAGACTTACTACCTCCTCTTTACTAGCTGCAAATGCTTACAACTTAAATCTGGTGTCTGGCCAAGCTTCTGTTCCCCTCATCTGCTACCAGCTTCAGGTTCACCTAATGGTCTGGAACGGCTTAGGGCCAATTCCCAGTTCTTTTGTAGTTCGGTCACCCCTACGGTAGGTCCTTCAATTTTACAAATACACGCCTACATCTTCTCCAGAATTGAACAAGTAAACGTAACACTTAATTTTAAATTCTGGGTTCTTCCTTCCTCTACTGTCAGGTTGTTTTGCTTGAAACAAGTAGCTAGACTGGCTTTGAAGGCTTAGGAAAGGTTTGCATTGGAGTGAGCGGCAAGCTCCATTATTTAGAAATGTTATGTACTCCCTCTCTAGAGATCTCCTTGAGGCAACTCACAAAATAAAAACGATATAATAAGATCATAAACTATAGAATTATGAATAACAGAACAACATTTAGCAGACTACCTTAGGCTAGAAGTAGTGCATAAAACCCCTAAAAAATAGTTGGAATCTCTCTTAAAAGCCAGGGTAAAAAGATGGCTTTTCCCAGGTGCCTATAAGACAGTAAGTTTGGCATCAGGCAAGCCTTGGGGTGGGGTGGGGAGCATGCTGAAGCCACTGGGACAGGGTGCTATCTGGTTGCTGTCTTCTGCAGGCAGGGGCCTAGAGAGTAGGCCTTGTGAGGAGGATTGTAACCAGTGGCCCACACAGTATGGAGAGAAAGTGGTCTTTTAAAAGTGATTTCTCTTTCCACAGGACTGTGAAGAATGTATCCGTCTAGAACCCACCTTCAGTAAGTTTGTGATCTTGAGAATGCTAACTTTGAAAAGGGGATTAGGGGAAGGTAAAAGGTGATGAAACAGCACATCATGAAAGAGTTCTGGTAATGGGGAAGGGCCCAGAGGCTGATCTGGTTACAAGCTGCCTGGAAATTTCCGAGGGGCTACAGCTTATTCCAAGCCACCACACCTAGGTCCATATGTTAAAAACCGAACCATGGCTTGCTGCTAATGAATGGGTGGCATTCAAGCTCACTCTCCTTAAGTTCACACTGTAAAATGCTTAGCTGTAGCCAGTAGTGTTGGACAGTGGCTTTCTTCTCTTAACGAGATAACTTAGATCGGGGAACACAGACTAGTAATTCATGATTTGGTGGAGACCAATGGTTTTCTGTTGGCTTGCAGTTAAGGGCTACACACGCAAAGCAGCAGCGCTGGAAGCAATGAAAGATTATACCAAAGCCATGGATGTCTATCAGAAGGCACTTGAGTTTGACTCAAACTGCAAGGTGAGTGCGCATTTGCTAGATGAGGCTGCTGTAACCAAGGCAACAGGGTCGGAGGACTCTTCCCTTACAGAGTCAAGAAATGTTAGGAGGAGTGTTATGGGGTGGGTGCCCTTCTCCTGCTCCCCAAGAATGAAAAATTGGCCTTGTGATTGCCTTCCTAGTGGAACCAGCTTTTCTCTTCTAGAAAAGGGACATTCCTAAGCATTAAGCTTGTTTGCCTTCATATGCACATGTACATGTACATATGCCCCCCTAGCCAGTCATATTCTTCTCCCAGCTGTGTATGCTGAGCTGTTTGCAATCCCCCAAGAAATCGAGTGTCTCTCCAACATGTTCCAGTAGGGGGCGAGAAGCTATTGCAGAGAAATACAGAGCTTTGTAGATCTTGCCAAGTTCACACGCTAGCGTGCAGGGGCAAGGTGCACCCCCATCTCCAGGCACACTCCCTCATGCCACTGCCTCCAACCCCGCAGGAAGCCTCAGAGGGTTACCAGCGCTGCCTCATGTCTCAGTACAACCGCAATGACAACCCCGAGGACGTGAAGCGCCGTGCCATGGCTGATCCCGAGGTGCAGCAGATCATGAGTGATCCAGCCATGAGGCTGATCCTTGAGCAGATGCAGAAAGATCCACAGGCGCTAAGCGAGTAAGTGAGGGCAGGGAGATGAGTGGGGGAAGGGGCTGGATTAGTGTGGTCAGCTTGGGCAAACTGGTCTGGGTTGTCCACGGAGATCCGGGGTGAGGGGGCTGCTGGTCTGAATGGAAGAAGGGGTGTTCTGGTTTCAAGTTCCTTTACCTTTAGTCTGGCAACTCCTATATAGTGCCAGATTATACTAGTGATGCTGCAGTTCTAAACACCAGAGCATCAGTCCCATTGAGCTTGATGGGACATCACTGGCAGTCAGTCATGTAGCAGCGCATCTTTTGAACAACATCTCGTGCTCTGAACAGTCAAAAGATGATGTGAAAAAATGAGCTGGCGCTAAAATTGGTAACGGCATGCATGGGTATAGAAAAAGCCCTTAAAGCAAAGAGCATTTGCGATCCAGGTTTTACTCTGAATAAATGCAGATCAGCATTGCGTACACTGATCAGTGCCTTGACTAGATTCTGATTTTGCAAGCCTTATTCTGGACAGTTTCTGAGTTCTGGGCTTTTAAAGTTCCTGTAAATTCTCTCGTGTGCTGTGGCATCAGGAGAGATACAGAGAAGGGCTGGAAATGGTTTGACATCTGTGGCAGGTGGCCATGTGCAGGGCCGGCGCGCCCATGGAGGCCAGGTAGGCGGTGGCCTCGGGAGCGTGTGCACGGGAGGGGCGCTGGAGGGGGTGTTGGGGGTGGAGGCGCGCGCAGCGAAGCTGGAGTGACTGAGCTGCCTTCAGCTACTGCTGCCGCCGCCGCCGCCACACACGCCAGCCGGGCACAGCCTCTGTGCGCCGCTCAAGCAGCGGCTCGCGGCTTCTGCGCCCAGCTGGGGCGTGCGGCGGCGGCGGCACGGAGCTGGCTGGATGGCTGCAGCAGCAGCTGTAGCCAGCCCACGCCAGCTCCGCTGCGCGCTCCTCCACCCCAGCTGGGCGCAGAAACCGTGAGCTGCTGCTGGGGTGACGCACGGAGCAGCCTCCGCGCGCCTCCCCAGCCCCGGCTCGCAGCTTCTGCGCTCGACTGGGGCATGTGGCGGCGGCAGCACGGGGCAGCCTGGCTGGCTGCAGCTACTGCTGCAGCCAGCCACCTCAGCTCCGCCACGCACTCCTCCGCCCCGGCAACCCTCTCCCACAAGGCCTTCCTGCAGTTTGCTCTGCCGGTAGCCCTGTAGTTTCTGAAATCCCCATGTAAATTGTTTTCAACAAAGTGTAAATCTTTATTTTGTTTATTTCATTTATTCTCCCCCCCCCTTTCTCCCCAGTGGGGACCCAAGGTGTCTTACATCTTCCTGCTCCCGTTCACGTTGTTCTCTACAACCATGTGAGAGAGGTTAGGCTGAGGGTGAGGTACTGGCCCAAGGTCACCCAACAAGCTTCTGTGACAGAGTGGGGATTCGAACCTGGGTCTTCAAGATCCTAGTCCAATGCAGTAAGCGCTACACAGGCCCCCACATTGTCTCTGTGCTGTCAGAAGGCTCTCTCTGCAACTCAGTGGGAACACAGTAACTGTTCGGCCATTTTGGGAGGCAGCCACCCTGATGCCAGTTCCTTCGTTTCCTCTCTCTCCACAGACACTTGAAGAATCCTGTCATCGCTCAGAAAATCCAGAAGCTTATGGATGTTGGTTTGATTGCGATTCGGTGATGATTTTGACTCCACCCTCCCTCTCCCGGTTGAAAAGGGCAGCTGGGACTTTTGGGGTGCTGGCAAAGGCAGTCCGAGGACGCCTCCGCTCTGCCGGAGGCAGAGACTTGTACAGTCAAGCGGTGTGTCAGTCTCTCTCTCTCGCACATACACGTGTGTGTGTGTGTGTGTGCTCACGCCAAACACCCTGTCAGCATAGGGGACTGGCCCATCGACCATCCTGCCCCGTTGCTCTGCCTCTTGGCATTTGTTCCCATTTGTACGCTGCCCTCTTCTTTCCCCTCCGCCCCTTGCAATTTTAATCCTCTTCGCCGGTGGCCCTGGCGTGGGGAAGGCTCATCGCTTGTTGGTTGTCTGGTTTCTTTTTTGGCTGTGAGACTGCGTTTTGTCTACTGCACACCCAATAAAACAAAAGCAAAGTTACTGGCTTTGGCTTCCTGCGTTGCCTCTCTTCCTCCAAGAATCGTGTCTTGTCTACTCCACAGCATGCATGCTGATTTTGCCATTGGTTACACAAACACAACACGAAGCGGGCGAAGCATATTCTGCAGTCATTTGTGGGCTAGTCATGTGGCTAGATTGTCTCCTCTCCCTGCTAATTTTCTAGTGCTCACGCCAGTCAAAACTACACAGCCCAGAACCATCTTGACAAAACAGTCACTCTGCGCTTCACATCTGGCAACCGGAATAAGTTAGGCAAATATGCAGAGAGTCTTATTTTGCATAATTCTGTTAGGAGTGGGAAGAGTAAGATTTCCCTCCCAACTACTGGACATCGTCTTCAGCCCCTTGTCTTCAGATTTTAAATACATTTTAAGATATTTATATGCTACCTTTCCATTCAGATAGGCTCCCAACGGCGGCATTTCACCAAGCGTTACCTAAACACTTCACAGCATATCTTTGCAACCATAAGGTCTAGTAAGTTGAGTTTTCATGGGTTTTCTCTTCTAAAGGAAAACTAATTCTGCACTTAAATGCAGCCCTGAAGATAGCCAAGCTAGTTTATTCTCCGTGTCGAGCATCAGTGGGACAATCCTTTTTTTATATATTGTTGCAAATTTATTTTCTCTTATCTGCTCCCAAATATTATCGTGACTAGATCCAGGAAACACTGTCCATTGGACTTTATTCTCTCCTTTTTAATACACTGTAGATGCTTCGTGTGGAACACTGCCTGCTTAGTGCTTTGGGGGACTTTAGTTCTAGTTTTTCAGCCTTGAAGATGGTTACCTGCAATCTAGCAATGCAGTCATTTATGTCCATGGCCATCCCTCGCAGGCGGAGCGTGAGCTAAACAAGACTTCAATCAGGGACTTCCTAGTTTGTGCTCATAACAAAACTCTGCTCCTGAAGAGAACCTGCATTGCTGACTGGCGCGATAGCGGTCCTTAAAGTTAATTTAATTTTGATTTGTTCCCTCCTGTCAGTCAGGTTTCACCATGATTGAGAGAGGGCGCTAGAACAACTGCTGCAGGTGAAATGTGTGACGAGTGTGCTGAACTGCAGAGAATACTGATCTATGGTCTGGAAGAGGTGTTTTTGGCGACAGCTGTCTGATGCAGCTGTTCATATGCTCTAAGCCTAGGGTGGTTCGGTAGAGAAGCTTTTCCGGTTGCTTTCCCCACTGGTTCCCCTTTCTCTCCTTAGCTGCTAATTCAGCCTCAGAAATCCTTATTGCAACAGCACCGGGAAGTTCAGGGCCTCCGAAGGGGGATACAGTCACTGCTTCACGCTTCCCTGTGAAGAGAAGCAGAACTGCGAGAGTATCCACTGGCTATCCAGTCAAGGGTTGAAGAACACATGAGCCTTTGGTGATCTAGAGCTTGGGGAAAGCAACAGAAATGATTGTGTATCCTTTGCTTTCGAGTAAAATAAAATTCAGAAGCAAAGTAAGTCTTCACGCTTTGCACACGTGCCAACAAAGTGTGAGGTTAGGGCGGAGAGTCTTGGAGAAGTAAAGACATGAGAGGTGGCGGGGGGGGTGAGTCTGCATTGACATCGACCCTGTTTAGAGGGAGGTGCTGATGGGCAGGGGAAGCGGCTTAGCTCCCAACAGCCTAGCCACCTCCCCTCCAGAGCATTAGAGCAACCCCAAGGCAGGGCTTCTAAGTAGAAAACCTTCCAGTGTAGTCACAGAAACAGGAAACGGTGGGGTCAGAAGGGGAACCGCAGTCAAAGCTGTAATTCTTCCAACTCCTCCCAATTCTCAGTCACAGGCCTTTTGCAACTCACAAACATGTCTGCGCTGTGCCCTTGTGTGTGTCATCCGCAAGCGTCCAGGTCGGTATGGAGCAGCGGTGCAGAGGAGAAAAACCCTGGCTTCACCCCCCCAAAACACACACTTGCTGCAGCCCTGAGTCGGCTTCTGTGCCACTTAGCAATTAGTCATGATGGCTGAGTGAGATCTTAGTGTGCAGAGACCATGTTCTTCAAATGCCAGCGGCGCAGAGGATGTGCCCTTGAAAGCAATTGGCCTTTGTGACCAGTTTTGATCCTCCTGAGCTCATCAGTAGGTAGCAGGATGCTGGACTAGTTGAATAGTTGGTCTAGTCTAAGGGTGTTCTTCGTATCACTTCCCTTGCAGTCACAACCAGTGATGCCCGTTTTGTCGATTAAAATTCTCCAGACTGGTATAGTTATTCTGCATAGTCCTGCTGCTGTGCGCAGTTTTGCAAAACGTTCTATTAGCTATCAGCACGCAGTTGATGCTGGGCACGGAGACCCTGCCTTTGGCTCCTGACAGTTACCCAACTCCTTTGGCTCGTGACCATTCCACATGTTTTCAAGCTCTTTCTGTAGCCGCGAGGGTTATAGCCTTGTTCTATTTTCGTTTTAAGTGACCTAAGGTTTTTGAGGAAGCTGGATTTAGATGAGATCACACAGAAGGGACATGGGTTGCTCCTTTGGGATTTCAGCATCTGTAAAACCTCTCCACGAATAACCGCTGTGCCAAATGCCACAAATGGGGCGGTGTGGCCTTTTAAGGAGCATTAGACCTCATAGGCGTAGTTTTGCATAAAACGGGTTTCCACTACCCAGATAAAATGGGATGACTATAAAATGCAGCCTAGGATGGATATGGGAAACGTTGACATAGATGCACAGTGGTGGGTTTCATGGATCTCTGCTGCTACACTTGTCCCTGGCTTACGGAGTCGCCCGTTCCCCAGAAGGCCAGGGGCTCTCTTGTCTTGTTGGTCAAAGACTCGTTGCAGCGAGGTGAAGTGCTTCCCTTAGCAAATCCCTTGGATTTGCAGGGTGCAGCCCCATTGTACTATGGCTGCATAATCTGGCGAGGTGTGTGCAGCTGCAGTGTATACAGAATTGCTAATCTTTATAAGCTGCAAAAGAATGAATCCAGTCCCCTTATAAAGAACTAAAATACATACTTACAGTCTAAAAGGCCAGAGTTGAACTAGTATTTTTTTAAAACAGTTCAGAAGTAGCGTTCTGAAACCCATGCTGTTTTGTCTTTTAAAGCAAATTTCAAGTCCTTCTGGCTGCAAGGGAATGCTTGAGGATGTGAGATAATATCATGAGGACCTACGGAAGATGGTAGGAGCTTTCTTGCCTGCATGGCTTTGTACCTCAAAGTGCAATACAAAGAACAATTTAATCAAACTGTACCTCACTAACAACCATGTGTAAACTTATTTTGAATTTCTCCAGCTTCCCCCTTTGCAGAGTACGCAGTTGAGTCCTGCAGATCTATCCCACTAATAGCTGTGCATTTTCCCCAATACAAGAAACTTCACCTGATGCGAAAGACAGTTTAACTTGGATGGTTCAGTATCATTCCAATTTTCGTATATGTGCTGCTGAAGTGAGCACTTTATCCTTGGATCAGTGAAGCATTGTGTACATTTATTTACTTCATTGATCTCTTACCTTTCTTTTCAGCGGGGGCCCAAAGCAGTTATGTCATTCTCCTCCTCTGTTTTATCCTCACAACAGCCCTGTGAGGTAGGTTAACCTGAGGCTGTGTGACTGGCCTAAAGTCACCCCACAACCTTCCATGTCAAAGTGGGGATTGGAACTTGGGTCTCCCAGGTTTTATCCTAGCACTAAGTACAACACCAGTCTGGTTCTTTGACATACCCGTACTCCATGATGTGCCTCTTCCTTGGAGTCATGTTCACGTAAACCTTTTCACTCTCAAGACACTGGATGCAGATTGACAGAATATTGTGGTGGGTGGGTGTTGGGGCAGGATACTATTTTAGTGTTCTGTGTAAAGGAATGTGGAAGAAACCCCCTGCAAGCATAAGATTATCACAGCTGAGAAGTTCTAATTCAGCTCTCCTTGCTGTGCTAGTTTTCTACTTGCAGGGAACTGGAGGGTGGTGTTAACCACATTCAAAAATGGGATTTTCTTCTTCCCTGTCTATCCTCCCATTTAACATCCATTGGTGCAGCTGCTGGTAAGTTTTTAAGCATTTTCCAGCTGTCCACATGTATGGGGGTGGGCATCTCCTTTGGCCAACAGGATGCAGGCTGTTGCACAATGCCTCTGTTAGTTAAACAATAGATTAGCCAACTTTCTGTTCTGAGGTGTACATAGGTGTGATTATAATGTGAGATATGGCTATAAAGAACGGTGGCAGGTGCTCCCCACTGGGCACAGCCAACTGGAGGAGCTGTACAGTTTCCTGGGCGAGTTTGTTCAAAAGTGGAAGTCTTGTATTGCAAGGGGGTGGATTCAAGCATGTGACGTGCACAGTGAGGAAGTTGATAAGGGAGGGGGAGGAGAACGCCCTGAACTCGGAGCAGGGTGGCGGCTCTAGAAGCATGCTGTGACTACCTCTGGACGCCTGGACCCACATTCTAATCCACAGCAGTGACACCGAGGTCTTGGAGGCAAGACCAGTGCCTAAAGGTATGTTTCCAGTTTCCTTCTAAGGACGCAGCCACAAGATTAGGAAGTTCCTCTTTTTTGTACCTGTTCCTAGGCAAGACTACTTGGTAAAGTTATCATAGTTTAAATTCTCTGCTTTGGGATCTCACTGGAGAAGAGTGCCAGGCTGGGGAAAGGGGAGTCTGTTACGGCAGAGGGTCTTGGGGCACCTCTGTAGTCTAAATTACAATAAAGGCTAAAGGCTTGTAGTTCAGAATATAATTCATTGGCTGCATAAAGGGTTCAGACGGACACAGACACACACGAAAAATGGTTAACAGTGAGGTCAAACGTATTCTGTGTAATGTATGCTAATCCGGACATCTTGCATTTTGTGCCCTATTTAAGAGAATTACGGTTTGTGCCGTTTCTCTGTGAATCTTAAAAGATACTCAAGATAAGGGCAATCACTGGTGGTTTTAAGATAAACACCTGTGCTGGGAAATAAAGCCACGCTCTTCAAGAAGTCCTAAATGATTTGAATCAAACTCGGTGACACTAGTCAAGCAATTTCCTGTTGGAGCTCCCGTTTGAAATTCGGTTGTTGTAAAATGGTAATTTCTGAGTCAGAAGCAGCATGGCCTGGGGGGACTGAAATATACCCCTGCTGTTTTCTGAAGGTTGCAAATTTGACATAAAAACGGCATTTGTGTGATTCTGCCCCCGCCCCCCCCCAACAATGCTAGGGGACCATCCGCAGGCTTCAGTTTTTGGGGTGTTCCACAGTTCAGTATTGATGAACAAACACACAGTTGTCTTATACGGAATCAGAAAATTGGTCAATCAAGGTCAGTGTTGTCTTAGACTGGCAGCAGCTTTCCAGGGTCTCAGGTTGAAGTTTTTCACATCACTACCTGATCCTTGCAATTGGAAATTCCAGGGATTGAATCTGGGACCTTCTGCAAGCCAAACAGATGCTCTGCGGCTGAGCCATGCCCACGGCCCCTCCCAGCAGCAGGCACGCTCATTTTATTTTTTTGTTTACTATTAAATTTTAAATTAATATTTTAAAATCGGTTGCTTTGACTACAAAGTGAAAAGCAGTTCTTCTGACCTCACTCCCTCATGCAGGGAACACTAACTTATAATTAACCATTGATTCAGAAGCTAAGAGTAAGCAGTCAAGTTCTAAGGGAAGGGATGAAACAAAAGGAAATGCAGCAAGAAATGGAAACTTTGCTAAAAAGGGACTTGCGTATGAGTAACAGTAGAATCTGGCCAGTGGGAATGGATACTGCTGGATTTGAAAGGGAGATGACAGCTGCGTTGGAACCCTGGTTGCGATGCTACTCGCAGCTCATTATTAAATAGAACTTAATAACCAGAACAATTACAACCAAGGAAAAAAGCCTTTAGCCTGGAAGCAAACCTTGAGCAATGAGAGTAGTGACCAACGAACGGGTCCTTTTCCTGCTATTTCAGGAAACGTCACAGATTCGGTGTAAGCATAAAATTATTGGTATTGACAGAATTACCAAATAGCCTTAAGTAACATCATTCCTGAACCCTGCCTCCCTGCCCCACCATTAAAAAGATAGCGTGCTTTGTCTCAAGTATTTTCACAACAGCCTTTGGCACCTCCTTGAATCTAGGAATTGCTCATCAACTCCCTTCAGCATGTTTATTGTACCACTTTTCTCAAGAAAAAGGCTATCTGAAGTCTTGAGCCCAACAATAGTTTCTAGGGTTGCCAACTCTGAATTGGGAAATTCTTAGTGATTTGGAGGCTGAAAGTTGCAGAGTTTGGGAAAGGCAGGGCTACAACAGGGAGGTGATGCCATACAGTCCATCCTCCAAAGGTACCATTTTCTGTGGGAGAACTGATCCCTGTAGTCAAGATCAGGTGTAATTCCCAGAGAGCTCCAGCCCCCACCTGGAGGCTGGCAACTCTAGTAGTTCCTAAGGACTAGGAACTTGGCAGGCAAACCTGCAGGCAGTTCACGCATGGATTTTTATGGCAATCATGACTCATAAGTGTTTGGAGTAGATGATGAATATAAGCTGAGGCCAGAGAGAGGAGCTTACACACAGTAGGAGAAAAGGATGTGATGCATAGGGTTTCACAGTTGTCTAGACCAGAGAGAGCCACACCAGCACTTCACAGGAAGTATGGAAGGGAGATGGAATAGAAGATGTGGTAACTAATCTTTATTGCAGCAGATCTTTGATTGCAGGCATTACTATGGATCTGTACATGCATAAACAGTGCTGCTTTAGACAGCTGTACATATAATTTTTAATACTTTATTTAACATTTACTTAGAAGTTTATCACAGTGAAGAAGAAACCTGGCCAGTTTCTCATTATGCTGGTTTTCCAGAGTTCTCAGACCTTCAGTCTGAAGTGATATAGTCTATTCCCCAACCTCAGCACTCTGTTGTCTCATTCCCACCTCATCCTGCTTGTGTGTGTGAACCATTTCTAGCAGGGCTTTTTTTCTGGGAAAAGAGATGGTGGAACTCAGTGGGTTGCCCTCGGAGAAAATGGTCACATGGCTGGTGGCCCCCGCCCCCTGATCTCCAGACAGAGGGGAGTTTAGATTGCCCTCCGCGCCGCTCCAGCGGCGCGGAGGGCAATCTAAACTCCCCTCTGTCTGGAGATCAGGGGCCGGGGGCCACCAGCCATGTGACCATTTTCTCCAAGGGCGACTTAAACTTTAAAAAACTCCCCCCTTCTTCCAGCTGACCCAAAGTGACGTCATTGTGCGGTCCTGAGTTCCACCACTGAGTTCCACCACCTCTTTTCCCAGAGAAAAAGCCCTGGCAAAAAACATCCAATAAACATCGCAGTAGGCAGATTACAGAACTTGTATTGAGCCTTGCACTCAAGTGATTTCAGTCAGCAATGATTTCAGCTCAGAGCAACATGTTTATTGACCACCAGAACAGACAGCTAACTTAAGCTCAAATGCGAGCCCAAATATATATACACACAAACCCCGCCCTGATGATAACCAATAACCAGTAACACGCACCCTAGAATACCATCATTTGCATCAACTATATACAATGTAACATTTTTACAGAGCTTGTGATTGGACTTTATTATACATAGTGGATTGGAGGCAGCCTGCAGAAAAAACAACCAATAGGAATGAGAGCTTTTGGAGCCTAGGCTCAGACTGACCCTCAGCCAGCACATAACAGAACTGAAAATACAATGTACACAAAAACTAGTCTAAAGCATAGTTTCAGGTGGGTAGTTGTGCTGGTCTGCTGTAGAAAAGCAAGATTTGGTTCCCGTAGCACCTTAAAGACTGACTAGATTGCCAGAGTATGAGCTTTTGAGAGTCAGGCAGTCCCTTCTTCTGAAATGTAGTTGGTCTTTAGTCTAAAGTCCTAGTCTAACCATTACATACCATGATTTATTTTATTGTCGAAGGCTTTCACGGCCAGAGAACGATGGTTGTTGTGGATTTTCCGGGCTGTATAGCTGTGGTCTTGGCATTGTAGTTCCTGACGTTTCGCCAGCACAGCTGCTGGCGAAACGTCAGGAACTACAATGCCAAGACCACGGCTATACAGCCCGGAAAATCCACAACAACCATTATTTGTTTGTTTGTCATTTATATTTCACCTTTCTCACTGAGACTCAAGGCAGATTATAGTGTGAGATTAGTACAGTCAATATCAAGGTCATCTCAATAAACAATGCCATAAGGTAAGTAAAATGCAAGTTTACAAGGAACGTTAGCAAAAGTCCAATGCAGAGTTGAAGAAATGCTGTGACGGAGCATAAGCAATTAGACAACACACAACTACCCAGCAGGGACGGGTCATACTCAAAGCAACAGGTTGCACATAGGAACACATACTTAAAGCAACTGCAACATAGCAGCAAAGTCTACGGTCCCTAACTCATTAGCGAAGCATCTCTTTGAGACCACCTCCCTACAATACTGCTCTCCTATCTGATTACAAAGATAAAGGATGATGCAGTAAAAAGGGAGTTGGTACATATAATAAAAGATGCAATAGGCTACATTACAGGGGCCTTCCTATGCTGTTCCATTATTTCTATTCTCTGAAAAGACAACAGTGACCTTAATGGTCTGGTTCAGTACAAGACAGCTTCGTGTGTGTTCACGTGTGGTTGCTGCTTGTAAGGGGTCACTTGCAGTTCAGGTCATACAAGAATCAGTCCTGAGGCCACGGCTAGTATGTGTTGACTTGAACTTGTATCCTAGGGTTCCCAGCAATTTGAGTAGATTCAGAGCAGACACAAGGAAGTTTTTCCTCACAAGACACACAATTCACTTATGACTTCACTGTCACAAGATATGACTGCCACTACCTTAGTAGGCAGTTATAAAAATGCATGGAAGAGAGCTCTATCAATGGCCATTAGCCCTGATAGCTAGATGGAACCTCCATGTAAAGAGGCAGTGTACCTCTTTTAATATCAGATACTGGTGAGAAATAGAGGAATGTCATTTCCTGTATATTTGGACTAGACGGACCTTTTGATTCAATTCAGCAGGATGCCTCTCTCAACCTATTGCCTTTTCTTGCCTCTCCAGGAGTTACCATGGCTGGTATAAAGACAGCCACTGGGGAATATATCGATGACTCTTGGGAGCTCAGCGTGTTCGTGGAAGATCTGGGGCCTCAGGCTGACCCCGTCCCCCTCCGGGTCTCTGGTAGCATGCATATCGGAGGCGTCATGCTCCAAATAGTAGATAAATTAAGTAAGTCCCCAACATGGTTTTTCCCCCACTTATCTGAAAACTATAGAACAAGCTTGTGGATACATAAATGTTTTTAAAGATATTTTATTGGTTACAAGGGGGGATTCAAGGGGTAGGGGGAATTCTACCCCTCCCAGACCGTTGTCCCCAATTTCCTACCTTGTTCCGGTTCTGTTTGTTGGCCCTTCCCCTCTCTGCTTCATTTTTTTCTCTCCCCTCACCCCATCTTCCTTCCTTTCCACCCTGTTTTCTTTACCCCTAGCCGCTTGTCCTCCTCGCTTACACTTTTGTCTCCCCTAACCCCCATCTTGTCTCCTCCCTCCATCACCTGCTTGCTCTTGCTCCCCTCCACGAATAATTTCTTCCTTATGGGCCACAGTTAATTGCCATTTGGGGATTCAGAAATGGCACGCAAAGTTCTGGGTAGTTGCTTTTTCCTGTGATGTTTGTGTATACTCAGATGGCATGGCTACCATTCCACGTAGTATTTTAGCTCCACCCCACATGACTTGTCCAGGATTGCAGAAACCTAGCTGTGTGTTGGTGGTTTGTGTAGATTTTTGGATGTTAGGTTGAAGGGGGGGGCACACTACAAAATGTACATAGATTTCTTCCAAATGGAGACATTGGGTTGGATCCAGACTAACGTTTCTGCCCCTGCACAGGGCCATATTATTCCTAAGACTGACTAGGCCAAAGCCTAGGGGCCCCCAGGGACTAGGCTTCGGCCTAGGGGTTTTTTTGCTGAGGCACAACCCCACATAAATTATAATTAATTGATTCTCTTATATAACTTCTAATAATAAGAAAATTAACTGCTTCCTTATTGAAGTGAAACAAATTGTCTCTTATATTAAAACAATTATCCATATATTATATATTTGAATAATTAATTAAAAAATCACTTCAAAATATTACAATATTGAACAATTATACCACTAAAATATGCTTTCCTGAGTTCTACTCGTGCAATAAAATATTTAAAAAAATTGTTAATAGAATTCTTCAGAAGACCCTCAAAATGGATATAGGGCTATATACTGTGGCCTAGTACGTACCATACCAAGGTCAGGCTGTCAACTGTAGTGGGGTGAAAGATTGAAGTGCCAGAGTAAGCCTGAAAGCCTAGGGGCCCGGCCATCAGTTAATACGGCCCTGCCCCTGCAAAGAACATGATTTTCCCATCTCCCCTTTTTAAAATTGTTCTGAAATACTTTCCTGAAATTCTCTTCCTGAGGAGAGAGGGACCCCCAAGAACAGAATCTCAGGGGGCATTTCGGGCTGTTATGGGAAGGGAGAGGTAGGAAAATCACATAATGTAGGAAGAAACATCTAGTCTGGTTCCAACTTTATCCTCGTTTCCCTCCTTTTACCCAAGCAATAGTCATGAATTTTACTGTCTGCATTTTGACACTTTACTGTATGTTCCAGCAGTGTGCTTTACAGCACTTTTGGATCACTGTGCGTCAGCAAGAAACGCACTGCTTTCTGGACAGTACGCCATTGCTGTTCCATCTCAAAGTGAACCAGGTCCAAAGTCAAAACTAGAAATAAAAGCTTTGCTATCTCTTTTCACATCCTAAGTTTTTGCCTCAGATCTTCCAGAGTCACATAATGGAGGAAGTCACATAATGGAGGCAAATAAATAACTAAATGGTGCACCCAAGTATGTCTCTCTTTTGGTAGTTCACAAAACACAATGAAGATGCGCCTCTGTCCAGTTGCCTGTGTGTAAGGGAGGAATAGTGACTCAGCTAGCGGTTGTGGTCAGACCCCTTTTCCTCAGTGGGTTTCTGGAATCCTTCTGATAAACGTTATGACATTGTCATCCTTAGGGGATGGGACTAACCCCCCTTGCTCCTGCTTGGCCTAGGGTGTGATAACCAGACCAGGAAATGACCAAGCTGTTCAAAAAGGTAGTTCCCCTCTGGACATTTTATCACCCTGGTTCGGTCTTTGCAAAGGGACTATACTATGTGAATTTCAGAGGGGGGTCATTTGCATCAAAGTGGGAGAAATTGAACAATATCAGCCTTGTGTCTGTGGGAATGCTGATTCAGTAAAGGGAGGGGGAACCCCTTTGCTTAATAAGCAACTATTTATGACTGCCTTTATTTACCGGGGGCAGTCCCTACTTTTGAGTCCCTGTTTCCTGGGTAAATTGCTGTCCCTATTGTTGCCTGCTGGGGATGCTTCATAAGAATCTTAGTTGGAGGTGTCATTCTTCAAGGTTCACCCGTCTCTCCAGGTTTCATCTGGGTGCATTTTGCCCTTGCATGTAAATATGCGTGTGCATGAAACACTAAAGCACCACACTGTGCGCATCCTGCCCTTTTCACACCCTGCAGCTCCTGCGGTACATTTTGAGTTGCTGAGTGTATTGTAGAATAATTATGTTTTTCCGCTGTATCCACAAGCCAAAACCAAAAACCCTCTTGGCTTTTAAATCAACAGAGGACAGTAAATGTTCAGAGTATAGAGTCAGGGGCTGAAGAGTGACAGTGGATGCTACATATGTGCTTATGCAACGATCTTTGGTATGAGAATTTGAATGTTATGTGCAGAGCTTATTAAAAAAAGAAGAAGCACTGGTCCTTATGGTGTTCTTCCCTCTCAGCCCAAGTCCCAAATGCCCAAGAGGTGCTGGTACTCCATACTAACGCATGAAAATGAAATCCTGCCCTCAAGTCATAATTGACTTATGGTGACCCCTGGTGGGGTTTTCATGGCAAGAGGCTAACAGAGGTGGTTTACCATTGCCTGCCTCTGCAGCATCCAATTACTAACCAAGGCTGACCCGGCTTAGCTTCTGAGATCTGACGAGATCAGGCTCTCCTCTGGAAAAAAACAAAAAGCCCTGCTTACGTCCCTATTTTCATCTGTGAAATGCTGGTAGGTATCCTTATTTCCAAACACTGTCCGGAACATCTGCGGCAAAACATAGGTGTGATCAACAAAAACAAATTGCTGTTATTCCTGTTAAACTTTTGAACCTTGGGCCTCCTGTATCCTCCTGTATTAAAAGCAGCAACTGGCCATACTGAAAGCGATGTGGTAATGGCAGCGCTACAAAACTGTGGTAAAGTTGCTGAGAGCCAACCTACAAGTGTAATTCATCACTTGTAGCTTGGCTCTGAGGCTCAGTAGTCTTGATGTTCTGCTCTAAAGCACTGTGGCAGCTGAAACAGCAGTAAGACTCAATACCCGGATCGCTTGTTAAAGCCATCATTGAGCTCTCAGAGGTATTTTAAAGTTTTAATGGTTTCACTTGGCGGAACAGCTGAACAGAAATGTAATGCAAGAAACTGAGTGTTGGGGGGAAGTATGTTCCTTGCAAGAACTAGTTCTAGTATACCTTTACCTGATTTTAATCTCCCCTAAAGAACCACGAGAGTGGTCATTCTATGTGGATGGCAAGACAGGTGAGCAATGCCACAAATGCCCGGTCCTGTCTTGATATTCCTCAGTGGGGGAGAGCATCTGAGGGCTGCCAACACAAAAACGTTGGTGTCGGTCCTTTCTCTAAGGACGTTCTGCAGGGGGAAACGACAGCTCAGTCACAGAGGGCACAGCGAGCATCCATAGCAACATCCACCAATCAGGCAGTGCCAGAGTGGTACACACATGCATCCAATCAGTGCCCTTCGATTCTGCCACTGCCCCCTTAGCTCCACTACCCCCCCCCCAGAAGAGCCAAAGGGCATGGAGGAAAGAGCCATGGCAAGAGAAGTCCCCCCCCCACCCCCAGCCCATAGGCGAAAGCCATTCTTATTCTGAGCCACACTCACCATTCCCCGGAAAACGTGGAGGGGGGAAGCAAAAAAAGAAAACAGAGGGCAGGCTACAATACACAGCCCCACCACCAAGAACAGCATGCCACTGGGCCAAGAGGGTAGGTTCAAATGAGGGCATGCCAGCTTGCACTGGGCACTCCACGGCATCCCTTCTGTCACCACCAGCAGAGAACATTGCATGGCCCAATGAAAAGGCTCTGGGATAGCAGGGCCAGGGCTCCCTGCTGGATTCCCCCAGGGGCAAGCAAAAGCTTCAGAGTTGATGTTCAGTCCGCACAAATGACAAAAGGGGAAACAAGAACAGCCCAATTGATGGGCTGCCCCAGAGAGCCATTATTTTAGATGGGACACTGCTTCACAGCCCCTCCTCCACTTAGGGTTGCTAGCCTCCAGGTAGTAACTGGAGATCTCCCGGAATTACAACTGGTCTCCAGGCCACAGAGATCAGTTCACCTGGAGAAAATGGCTACCTTGGGGGGGGGTGGACTCTATGCAATTATGCCATGCCGTGTTGCCAAGTAGGCCCCCTCCCCTGCTTTAAGGCCTGCCATGAACTGTGTTAAAGTTTCCTGCATTACTGTTTCACTGCTGCACCAAAGACTGCTTTGCACGTGTGTGTTCTGGTACACGTGTCAGTTTCCTGTCTGCTGTTTTATTACCTTGCTGCTGCAATAGACTGTGTAGTTTACTGACTCCATGCTTGGATAACTGCACAAAGGACTCTTTTTCTGGGCAGCCCTGCCCCGACCTGTATCTGGAATTCCCAGTGTGTGTTTGGACTCCGTTACAAGTGTGCCCCGTGCCTGCATTGCCATCTGCCACGGACCGTGCCTGTTCCCTGCCTTGGACTGTGTTTTAAAGTGCTGTTCCCCCTGCCTCCATGGAAGCCTGCCTCATATGGGCCCAAGCCGCTGCTAGCAGCCGGGCGCCTGCCGGGGAAACCTCCAGCGAGCCTGGCTAGGCGCTCCCTGGTCAGTTCCCGCCTGGAGACTCCCGCGGGCCGGTCGCCGAGCTTGCCCTCGCTACCGGGCAGCCTGCTAACCAGCCCCAGCTATGCCCAGCCGGCATCCATGTTCTCAGGCACCCAGAAGACCCAGAGGAAAAGACTGCTTTGGGAAGCCATTTCGGCGAAGCGGACACACCACGTGTGAAGGATCTAAGTGTGAAGGATCTAAGTGCCGACCATCCCAAGCACTTAGAGAATGCATCTCAAAGAAACCTCCGCATTCCAGAGCTGATGACATCAGGACAAGCCCTGTCCGCTGGAACATCCTTTCAGCCCACTTGGATTTCCCCCTCCCTCTTTTGTCCCCTCTTCCTGAGGTGTCACTTATCGCAATCTGATTACCAAAGTGGCCCATCCAAGCCATTCAGTAACCCATTAGAACCTTTGTTTTAATCTGTGAGAACCACCAAGTACAGCACCAGCCCCAGGGTACATTTTGGGGTATTTAAGCTGGTCTCCCAGACCACTCGGTGCTCAGGCCATTCCCTATCCAGACCTCCTTGCTGTCCGTCTGTGGTCCCAGTGCTGGCATTGGGCCACCCTCGCTGCTGTGTCTCTGCTTCGCTCCAGGATTGTGAGTATTTCCCTTATCATCGTTGGGAACCCGCTAATGCGAAAGTCTCTATATTTCCTACTCTGTGTTTCTTAGGTCTTGTATGTTCTCTTGTATGCTTGTGCAAGTTTAGGCTTACGCCACACTGAATACACGTGTTTGGAACCTATTTGTTGTCTGCCTCTTTTTCACTAGAGTGTCTGGGATCGGGACCTCCGTATACATAGGTTATGATCCGCGCTTAATATTAAGTTACAGACTGCTATAGCTAATTCCCCATTATAATAAAGAGCAGTTCTGGTAACAGTTTACTGGTGGAGGATGCGGGCATAACCCAGTTCGTGTGAATGCACGTGAGTCGACACGCGTGTCTTCAGCGAACTGACTTAGAGGAAAATTTTCCAGACCTCAGTGTAAGGAGCGCAATTTAGCTCAGGGAATTAAAAGTGTGAGTGTGTGTGGCTCTAGCGAGCATTTCTATCTTGTGGGTTGGCTTTCCCCCATTTCCTCCTTCAGCCAGCTTTGGACTACTTGCCTTTTGTGGTGCACCGCGAGGCCCTCCAGCCGTTATAACCGGTGTACTGTGGGTGAGGACCTCTGAACTGGTGAAGTTCCTGGCCACCTTCGGGGCCGCCTAAACACGTCTATGTGGGTGGGATCCCAGAAGTAGGCTCTATAGATATATATACTTCCTGAAGCAGCACATATAAAATTCTCTTCCGCCCTCCCCCGTCTCTCCTAAGTCCGTCCAAACCCCGTTCCTGCCAGCACTTAGACTTCAATCCCCGCTCCGGAGGAAACGTGAAGGGATCGATAGTCCGTTCGTTCAGTTTAGCTTTGGGAATCTGAAGCCAGGTTCCTGAAGCCCCGCGGCAGCCGGCCGCACCGTGCTTAAGAGTTTTAAGTTAGACTCTTGGGTGCCTTTCCGCTTGCGAGTTTTAAGTCAGACTCGTGGGCGCACCTCGCTTGGGAGTCAGTAGGACTCTTGGGCACACTTTTGCTTGGGAGTTGTTAGAACTCTTGAGCGCACCTCGCTTGGGAGTACAGTAAATTTACTCCTGAGCACTTTGCTTGGGGACTTGCAGAGGCAGTCCTTGAGCGCATTTAGTCTTTTGGTCTAGGCTTGGAGACAGTTTAACCGTTTGTCTCTGAGCACGAGGCCTGGGGACACTTTTGAGTTTAGTTCTTGGGCAGAGAGCTTGAGAGCATTTGTAGCTTCTGAGCAGAGGCTTGGGAGCATTTCTGGTTGCCTAAGCATAGGCTTGGGAGACCCCTGAGCTTTGGTTTTCCGAGTATAGGCTTGGGAGACCCCTGAGCTTTAGCTTCTGAGCAGAGGCTTGGAAGCATTGAGCGTTTTGTTCTTGGGCTTAGAGAGCTTGAGAGCACCTTCTGAGCCAGTAAACTTTTCCTGGTCCCGTGGCTTGTAGGCAAGCTTGAAACGGGAATAGGAATTTTTCCTTCTCCCCCGGTGGAGAAGAACCGAGTGTAGGACCCTTAGAATACCTTTGTGAACCTAAAAGTAGGACCTTAAAACCCCCTGGTAAAAACCCTTGAGGACCTGAGGGAAGGATAAACCTCCCAAAAGGAACATAGAGAGGAAGAAGTTGTTAAAACCCCTGAGCAGCTTTAATCGCCCCACCCCTGGTGTCGCTGATCCACTCTTTAACCTCCCCCGAGATCAGCCCTAAACGAAAAGGAAAAAATGTACCGGGCAAACCCCACCGTGCCCCGCCTGGAGAAGTGGCTAGTGAAGAAGGGAGATTGCCCCTGGGAAGCCGGTTCCTTCAAGGGACCCGACCCGCTCCAGATAGTCAGAAGCGCCTTCCAAGATTTTTGTGAGAAGGAAAAACCCAAGTCGAGCAAGAAAGACAGATACGGAGCTTGGGCGCTTTTCACTGCCTTACAGGACAGCGTGTCCCTGATAAATAAATTACAGATAGCGCAGGAAGATAGTGAGCAGGAAATAGAGAGGCTCAGATTAGCCCAAGACAAAGAGAGGAAGGAGCTAGAGGAAAAAGCAAAGCGAGAACAGGACGCCCTGCATCTAGAAATCCAGAGTCTCAGGGCCAAACTAGCCGAACAGGAGAGAGACCATGAGGAAAAGGCAGTTGAGTGGCGCGCTGAACGCGTCAATTTCATATTAGAAAAGCAAGGATTAACTACCGCCCTCCAGGACGCCCAGCACAAGGCTGAAGTGGCCACCGCTCGTGCCGACATGGCTGAGCATGCAGTAATCGAGGGACAGGAAAGAATCGCTAAGCTAACCCATGCCGCCCAGTTCATGGCAGAGCATAACCACTCCAAGGTAACCTCCGCTGACCACTCCGCTTGTAAGAGGGAGCTAGAGGCCCTAAAGCAGCACCTGGGGATGCAACAGGCCGTAATTTCCGCCGTGCACCTCTCAGCCCTCTTGGCCCTCCCAGAAGATAGTAAGGATAGCTGGGCGTCTCAGTCGCCCCAGCCCGAGGAAGCCCCACAGCCCCTCCACCCAATAGCCACTAAAGAAATAGTATCCATGGACGAGGATGGCAGAAAGCCAGACCGGGTCGTTAAGGAAACCCGCAATTGGAGGCCCGACGAGCTCCAAGCCATAGCAGATCGTATGGGACCCCTAAACCGAGACACGGCTATCCAGTGGTTCACCCATGTGACCACCTCTCAGCCCTCCACTAGTGGTTCCGATGTAGCCCAACTGGCCCGCCACTGCGCCAGCCCCGAAATAGTCACAGCCCTTAATGCCTACGTTTCTAATCGAAAGTTAGCCACCCGCAGTCAGTATGGGTCCATCAAAGAATTGTGCGCATTCCTATGGCCCACTAAGAGTTTGAAGGCTCTGTACATTGCAGAGTCTCAAAAACCCGGAGAGGACCCAGAGGCATATCTAGCTAGAAAGCAGCTTCTCGCTGAGCTGGCAGACGAAGTGGACCTAGATGCCAGCGATGTACCCGACTTTGACGAGTTAGAGTTCAGGAGGGCAGTTATAGATGGACTCAACAGCACCACTCGCCTAGCCCTAGCAGGAGTAGAGCCTGGGAGCATCTCATGGGGAGACCTGGAAGCTCGCATCAGGAGCATTGCTGGCCTGTTGCGAGAAACCGGCGCCATCCGCCATGTGAAGTCCCCGGCCTCTCGTAGGAAGGAGAGCGAGCCGATAAGTGCAGTCACTTACGCCAATCATGGCCCCCACTCTCAGTACCGACCGCAGGGACGCAACTCGTACTCAGAGGCAAGGGGAGGAATCCTGAGGGGAAGGAGCAGCAGTTTCAACCGGGGGAGAGGGCCAAGGGACTACCGCCCGGGAGTTTCCTTTGCACCCACCCCGAGTTACGGTTCCTCCTCCCAGCAGGGACCCCACGAGCCCCGATCACAGGATGCGCCCCTAGCCCCTTCTCACTCGCGAGCATCACACCCGTACAACCATCAGGTTTACCCGCCTCCAGATCAGTCGAACGCTTGGGGAGCATCGCAGGGCAACCACGAGGGCTACCGGGACCGTGGCAGCACGCCCCAGTCCAGGGACCCCCTCCGTTGGGAACTGTGGATGCGCCTCAAAAACATTGGAGCGAACATGGAGCTATTCGATGGAAAGCCCACGTCCGTTCTGATGAAGGCGATCATGGAGTGGGAAGACCAGCAGCAGCCCCCAGTACCCCCGTCGGCGCCCCCTTTACCGCCAGACCCTCCCTTCTCGAGTCCCCCGATAGCTGCGGTCCGGGAACGCCCGAGCCCCAACAACCCCTTTAGAGGAAGCGCCGCTTCCACCGACCAGGGTGCAGGATCAGAATAGGGTCGCCCCGAGTCCCAGTCTCCTTCCGTGGGCATAGTTGCCAAACTAAAGCCGGACACATGGGGGAGACCAACAGTAAAGGCAGGGATCGGGACTCCCGGGGAAAAGAAGAAGCCTGCCACCCTCCTCATAGATACCGGAGCTTCGCTTAATATACTCCGGCCCACCTTAGTTACGAAGGGAACTCAGACCTCTACTACCATGCAGCTCGCCGGTTTTGGAGGCGGCATGCAGGAATCCCCGGTCTGGCAGGATATCCCCCTTTCCGTTGGGAACCTGGCCACCCGGATTTCGGCATGCGCAAACCGGGGAGAAGATGATGGACTTTTGGGCATGCCATTTTTCCGTGCCGAGGGACTGACCATTGACCTAGCAAATGGGCTCCTGTGGCGCATCCCAGGAGGCCCAGACTTTGTCAATGCAGTCCATCGATGTGCAGCCCTTAAGGCCCCCCTTCCTCTCGCCCCCATCGCAGGAGACCCCTGGGTTCAGGACTTTCCCGAAGTTTGGGTGACAGACAAGGCCGAGTGTGGGATAGTGAAGGGCGCCTGCGTCCTGATTGAAGGAAAGGACCCCCCTCCCCAGAGACAGTACAAGTACCCAGCGGAAGCTGAGGCAGGGATAGCCAAGACTATAGAAGGACTCCTTGAGTGGGACGTCATACTCCCGATGCAGTCCATCTGCAACGCCCCATTGTGGCCAGTTCTGAAAGCAGATGGAGTGACCTGGAGAATGACGGTCGACTTCCGTGCCCTGAATGCCACCACCCCTCCAGTTGCCCCGGTTGTGGCCAAGTACAACGAGATCCTGACGGCCATTGCCGCTGGGTCCCGGTTCTACTCGGTCATAGACCTGGCCAACGCTTTCCACTCCATCCGGTTGCATGAGTCTTGCTGGTACAAGTTCGCGTTCACCTTCCGCGGCCAGCAATACGCATTCAAGCGGACACCCCAGGGATTCCACTCCAGCCCCAGTATTTGTCATGCCCATGTAGTTCAGATGTGGGAACGCCTCCAACCCTCCTCGAGGCCCCACGTACTGAGCTACGTGGATGACATTTTAGTCCACACCCCTACGGAAGAATTAGCCCGCCAGATCACCAGGGAAGTCCTGGAACTCCTCCGCGAGACTGGGTTCAAGGCAAGCAGGGAAAAGGCCCAATTGGTTCAGACCAGCGTCAAGTACCTGGGTCTGACCCTGGGACCCGAGGGACGCACCCCGGATGCCCAGCGAATGGAGGTCATTTCCAAGCTGCCTGCACCCACCGATGTCCCCTCCCTCAGAGCCCTTCTAGGAACTTTTAACTTTTCCCGAGACTTCATCGAGTCCTTTGCAGACAAGGCTCGCCCCCTTTATGCTCTCCTCAAGAAGAACACTCCCTGGGAGTGGGGACCGGATCAACAGACAGCCTTAGCCGAGCTGAAGCGCAGCCTGGCCGCAGCCCCGGCCCTAGCCCATCCAGATGTTACCCAGCCATTCTTTATTCAGCTAGCCGTGTCAGACAAGAGCATAGGAGCCACGCTCACCCAGCAGCAAGCGGGAACCGCTAGAGTAGTAGCCTATGCCTCTCGCAACCTAACTTCAGTAGAGACCAAGTTCAGCCCATGCGAAAAGACGTGCCTTGCTCTAGTTTGGAGTCTGACCCATTGGGAATTTATCATAGGAGGCTCACGCACAATAGTTCAAACCACTCACACGCCCCTCAAATATATTCTGTCTGGCAAAATACAAGATGGACAAGTCTCAAACGCCCGCATAGCACAGTGGACCCTGGCCCTGGTCAACCGCGGAGTAGAGTTTAAAAAGGAAACCACTGAGCCACCAGCTCCCTACGGCCTGTTAGTGACCGGGACCGAGCACGAGTGCCCCCTGGACCCGCCACCGCAGGTTGTTTGGCCAGTCACTTGGGGAGTCCCGCTAGAGGAAGCCCGACTGAATGGCTTCACATGCTGGTTCTGCGACGGCTCCTCCTTTCACGTTGGAGGCTCCCCTCGGACAGGCTACGGCGCCGTGCGAGTGAGCGACGCATGCACTCTAAAGGGTCCAGCCCGCCCCCATTCCAGCCAAGCGGCTGAGGTGCAAGCGCTTCTGGCAGTGCTTGAGTTCGAGCCCCCAGAAAGCCCACTTGCCATTTACACAGACTCGGATTGGACGGCCAAAGCCGCCACGGTCTGGCTCCCGGTATGGCAGAATCAGGGGTGGAGAGCTAGTGATGGGAAACCCGTAGCCCACCTACAGCTATGGCAGCAAGTAGCCGCGCTCCTTCAGTCCCGCTCAGGCCCAACGCAGGTTACCCATGTCAAAGGACACCAAAAGACAAACTCAGAGACCGCTTATTGGAATGACCAGGCAGACCTCGCAGCCAAGGCAGCCGCCACTGAAAATGCTCCCTTACCGGAACCAGCCACCGATTGTCCTCTCCACCCTGTCACCACCCGCGCACAAGCCCGCAGCCAGGCTCAGGGAATCGCAGGAACACTAGACCTAGCACAACTGCAGATATCTGACCCAGAAGTAGCTGACCTCCTAGCCGCAGGAAGAGATCAGACAGGAAGACTAATGATCCGAGAAGAGGAAGGCATAGTTTGGGCAGTAGATACAGCCGGTGAACGCCACTGGGTAGTGCCATTGGAAGTCAGGGCCGACTTGATTCAGTTTGTCCACGAGCAGGGACACCGAGGCAAGGACCTGACTCTGGAGAGGGTCAAAGAGGTTGGATGGTGGCCTGGCATGCGCACCGAAGTAGCGCAATGGGTAGACAACTGTCTGTCCTGCGCTATGGTCAATGCAGACCCCACCGGACCTAGAGCTCCCCTCCAGCATCAGAGAATTGACGGACCCTGGGCTCGCATCCAGATTGATTTTATCGGCCCCCTTCCCCCCACTCCTCGCGGCAATCGCTACTGTCTCACTGTCATAGATCCCTTTAGCAAATGGGTCGAAGCGTTTCCTTGTAAGCGCAACAATGCAGCCACCACCGCCAAACTACTGTTTAATAATGTTTTTTCAAGATGGGGCATTGTGAGAGTCATGGACTCTGATTTAGGCTCACACTTCATCGGAGAAGTCACCCAGGAGCTTTGCAAGGCGCTAGGCATCCAGCAACGCTTCCACATAGCCGGCCACCCTCAAGCTTCAGGCGCCATAGAAAGAACCAACCGGACCCTCAAGGAGGCCCTCCGCAAAATGGTTCGCTCCTCCGGGAGAGATTGGGATGAAAAACTCCCCATAATCCTAATGGCCATCAGAGGCACCACCGCAGTTCACGGGCTCACACCCCATATGGTAATGACAGGGCGAAGGATGCAGCTCCCGGAAGCCTTCTGGCTAGATACGCAGCTCCCTTCTGATATGCAGCCCGTAGTGATTAATGACGCTTGGGTCCAGGACCTGCTCTCATCCATACACGCCGTCCACATGCAAGTGGCCCAGAAGTTGGGCGCAGCCCAGAAAGATATGGACCGCAAATAAGGATGGGTCAGGAACCCAAGGCAGTGGGAGGAAGGACAGCTCGTTCTGTACAGGAAGTTTTCGCAAAAGGCGCATTCACTAGCAGCCAAATGGTCAGGCCCAGTCCCCATCACGAAAAGAGTCTCCCCAGCCGTCTATCAGGTAGCTATCCAGAGGAAGACAGGAGGCACTTGGCTAAAATACTTTCATGCCTCTCAATTAAAGGAATGGAAAGGGAAGCCGCTCCAAACCGCCCCTCCTGTGTATGACCCTGGGGGAGCCGCCACCAGCCCAGCCCCCCTCTGCCCAGTGATTCGCCAGATATCCCTTCACCCTGGGCCAGAGATACCCTGTGTCCCCTTAGACCAGACCTTTGTAGCCTTAGTATAAAAGAAACAGTAGAATATGTAGATGTAGGTGTGAATGTCAAAAGTTTTTCCAGTTCTATTCTTTAACTTCATTAGGCGGGCCCCACAGTTGGGACCCTTGGGGAAGACACGGCAACCAAAGCCAAATAGGACCACCACCGAGAGTGATTCTTAATTGGATTTTTAAGCCGCATGTTCGGAAAAAAATTGCACAGGCAAAAGAGATTTGCTGTGTGTGAAAGTGTTTGGAGAGGCTTTAGCCCAAAAGTGAATGCATTTCCAATATTAGAGACACACCAATAAAGGTGATCTCTGTATTTGAAAACATTTCACCCGCCGTGCTGGTGAAGATCCCGCATCTACGTAGATTCGGGGTCTCACCTGCCAGACCCACGCTTTCGCATGATGGTCGGCTTTGGCTTTGAGGGCCGTGCCTCCCCTGGAAAAGAACCCCCAGATAGCCCAACATCCCTCTTTTACTAATGTTCATATTCGTCATGGTGAGTTGCTATACGGTGCCACCATCCAGTACGCTTTAGTGCAAAGGTAAAAGACCCGCCAGTATTTTGTAAATATGTTACCCCTGGAATATGTTATTGAGGTGCGTTCGCTACGCACAAGGGGCAGCGTGCCTCATTTACATAGCCAGGATCCCCCACGCCAAGATGACCCCCGAACAACCCAGACACAGTGGCGCCGGCAGATCTCGGCCGCCTCCGCCGCTTTTCGATAAACGCTGCCGAGCACCTTCGGCTCCACTTCGGCCCTTTCCGCCAGCAGCCGCTCGCCCCACGTACTGAAATCTTTTCCCTTGCCCGTACCGTATAAGGGAAAAGAAGGGGGGGAGACATATTGAAGTTATAGTGAAGCCCTGCCAGGCCTTCCAAGTGAGGGCAACCTGAAAGTAACCCACGCCCGTGTGCTTTTGCTTTGTGTGTTTCTTTCTTTTAACATGAAATTGGGGCCTCCCGAAGGAGTCCCTCCAAAAATTGATCCTAGGAAAAAAATGGTCCGCTGAAATACATACATGAGGTCCTGCAAAAAAGCAGAGGGAAGGAGGCAAAGCGGAAGCGAACCATCATGAAACATACCTTCAACCCTAACCTCATCTACTTAAAAATTATTTTAGAAAAATAGAACGAAGGTCTCCTTTAGCAGCAACCCTTATAGTTAATGGAAACCGCTCTCTAGTTTTTTTTCTTTTTAAAACGGCAAGGCCAGGCCAAGCCGGACCGATAGCTCTCAGCCCGCAAAATAAAAATAACCCGCCACCGAGCAAGGGGCACCTGAAGGCCACATAGTCTAGGCACCCAGGGACCCCTGGGGCGAGTTTGCATAATCCCGCCTAACGTACAGCCGACCCTTGCTCGACGCAAAGACGTTCCCCCTGAAATATACATGCTTGAGAAAGAAACCTTCGCACAGGAGTTCCCCAGAGCAACAAGCTGGAAGGCTCGCTTAGTGCCCCTGGGACTTCTCGTTCGAACCCCGCTTAACATACAGTGCTGGCAGAAAAACGCCCTCCTTTTCCCTGCTTCACTTTATTTTATTTTGCTGCAAGAAACTCAGGGAACCTGTACTTATATCCGCAGGTCTCCCCAGGATATTTTCACCACAAAAGGAAAAGGAAGGCCAGGAGATGAGGCACCTGGCTACTCTGTGTTTGCTCGTGCTAGCAGGCACCCTAACAGAGGGACGCCCGTCCAAACTAATGCCCTACCCCCACTGGAGATGTATAAATACACTAGCTGGAAATGAAATGATGGTCTGCAAAGTTGTACAGCAGAGTAATATGACCACCCCCACGGATCGCACAAACTTCCGCAGTTGCGAAGAGCAGTGGATCCGACCCCCAGAGCTTGTTATTTTATGTGTGGGAGTGAAAACTATGTCCCAAGAGCTAGTGTGCTACTCGCCTACTGATACGGTTTCACCACTTGCTCCAATTCCATGTATGTTTCTTCCCCGTATCAGGCCAGCCCCCACCGCAGTCCCGGTGGTAGACAAATATACCACCCCTGTCAACTTCGAGACCTCGCCATTTGTCACTGAGGCTTTCGGACCATATTGTGAAGTTATTTTAGTGTCGGCCGCAGTATGGAAGGCAGGAGACCCCTTTAGAATGACCATCTTACTAGGCACTACTACCACTGAATCCGCATCAGTCACTATCATGCCCCCTTCAGGCGCAGTTCTCTCCTTTGCTATAGAACGCTGGGAGAACCTGACCTGGATTGTAAAAGAGGAAGACCTAGCCAAACACGGCCCACCTGATTGGATACTGGTTCAGCAGACGCCCGAATGCCAAACCAAGCCCCTAGTAGAGAAATTTCACCGGCTTGGGCTGCTCTTTGTAAATTTGACTCATGAACCAGGCAATTATTCCCTGCTGATCCGGACCCAGGAGACCCACACCATCCAAATTGACCCTTTGATTGCTAGCAATGAACAATTAAGCCAAGGCGGCACGCATATAGTGGGCTCCCATGTTTTGAAAACTGACATTCGAGAGAGAGTTCTAGTCCGCCCGCAAATGTCTTTAAAAGAGATCCGCATAGACTTAGCTGAGCTAAATGTAACCCAGAGGCTGCCGCAGTGCGCTCCCTATCTGGAGGCCGGTAGCAAGGGTTGGAATGCATGGCTACAACTGTGGATCGATCCCTCTCCCTCTCTCTCGCGTGCCAGACGAAGCATTGCCGACTGGACTGCTCCTGCAGCCGGAGGCTTAGCAATCATGGATTCGGTCAATATTGAGACTCTCGCTAATAAGTTTGCCCATGTCACGACTAGCATCTCCGACTTAGGTAAACCGGTGGTGCAGTCCCTAAATTCCATTTCGAATGGGCAACACGAGATCAGCTCCATTTTAGTTAACTGGGAGAGTCAAATTGAAAGAGATTTTTCTCTGCTGCTCAAAGGAACACAGTCTTTTGAACGCAACGTGTCGATAGCCATGGCATGTATGCAAGCCCAACAATTAAACCAGGCTGTGGCCATGGGGCTAATTCGGCAAGCCACGGACGGGCACTTGCCCCTGGAAATTAAAAGATTGATTATGCCCAAATTGTCACCCATAGAACTGGAGCTTGAATCCTGGTGGTCTCTTGTAAATTCCTCGTTCTCACCGACCACCCAGGAGCTTAAATTATTTTTATTAACGGCCAGTGCGCACGAGTCATTCCATGTGTATCCAGTCGTGCCTCTGGGACTCCAAGTCAGCGACACCGAAGTCCTCTACGCCCGCCACCCCGACCATTGGGCCCGCTTCACCCCGACCGGATGGCAGCTCGTCAGCCTCCAAGGGTGCCAGCATCGAGACCAGACCGGCTTCATCTGCCAAGACCAAGCCTTTGCACCTCATCACCCCTGTGTAGCCCCGCAAGTCGACGCCCTCAATGAGTGCCCTTTCGAGGTCGTCCAGGAGAACGGCTCCGCTATGGTCTACATTGGGAAAGGATGTGCCTGCGTGCGAACGGCCTGCGACTTTGTGATCCTGAACTCGTTCCAGCTCAAGCCCGTGATCCCGGGAGTCAACCGCTGCTTTTGCAACCTGTCTTCGGTGGCAGCCTGCGACTTCACCTACACGGTACCGGTCTGGACCCAAGAAGAGATCCTGGTGGCACCCTCCATCTATCGTTATGTGAAGCCAGTCTCCCTTGGCATCGGTCTGGAATTAATCCACGAGCTCCTGACCCACCCCCAGCTCCACCGCACCCTCCAGAGCATCCAGAGGGGCGGAGACACTACTGCTTTGGTTGTGTCCCACAACGGCAAGGAGATTTTGGATCTTGCCCAGCGGATCAAGACCACCGGTGAGCACTCGTGGTGGGAGACCCTCTTTGGCTGGAGCCCCACTGCCACTGGAATTTACAATTTGGCTTTGCACCCGATCGTCGTTATTTTGGCTTTTCAAGTTTTGTTGTGTGCCTCACTACTTTATTTGGGCTGTTGGAGCCGCCGACAGCTCCAGCAACTCCAACTGTCCTACCGTTTGGATCATTACAATCCCGACCTCCTTCTGCCTTAAGGGTTATTCTTGGCGCCCCATTCGTTTTATTTATCCCTTGCTTGTTTCGTCAGTTATGAACTATGCTTGTATTTTATTATGTGTACGGATCCTGAACCGGCCCCATGGACGCTTTGCTGCCGGACACCGCTCCGAGGCCCTCTTGTGGACTAGGGGGGGTCATATTACTCAGCCTCCCCGCCCACGGCCCGTCTCCAAATGACCGCCAGCAGCGCCACCTCCATGAGGACTAGAACTGTGTGCCTGGAGCCCTTCTCGCCGCCTGCCGACCCTGCTCTGCGGATTGACGCAGACAGCAAGGGGGGGTGGAAGTGTGTTTTGGAACACATGGACTAAGCTTGCTTGTTTCTGTAAATATGCAACCCAGTCCAGCAGCTGTACTGCGGACTGAGCCATCTGTGATCATTGTTGCCCTATTGTTTTATGAATTTCTTGCCATTGCTTTTCATGAATTTTACTCCCATGAATTTAGCCCCGAACTAGTCCCTCCCTCTATCTACTGCAAGTGCGCCCATGATCTTCCCATGAACTGGGACCCCTTTTATCACCCCCTATTAACTTTATCCCTATGAATTTGATTTTAACCTTGTGAATTGCCTTTTTAACCTGACTCCCTCCGCCGAGGTAATTCTAGCATATCTATTATTTTATGAATTTGGGTTTTAACTGAGACCCCTCCTGTGCTGCCTCTTTTACTGGGTATTTAAACATTGGTTTTAGCCTGTATGAATTTGGTTTTAATTTGACTGTATGAATTGGTCTTTTAATTGCGGAGTTTATTTTTCTGCCCCTATGAGCCCCTCCGCCGCTTACCCCTCATGAATTGTTTCCCCGCACTTGCTTTTACTATTGCTTCTTTTATCTATGAAATTGGTTTTAACTTCCTGAATTATTGTTTTAATCCTATATATGTATTTATGATTTTAACCATTTATGAATTGCTCCACCCTCTATGAATTGGTCCATGCCTGACTTGCACTTTCCTATATGAATTATTCCCTCACCTATGAATTCTGCTTTTAACTTCCTATGAAGTAGCCTGCTTTTATTCTTACATTCATGAATTGTATCCATGAATTGCCTTTGCTTTTAATTCTATGCCTATGAATTAATCCATGTATATGAATTGCCCCTGGTTTTTAGTGCTTTTAATCCACCATGAATTACGTATGAATTACCTTCATCCATGTATTGATCAATGTACACAAATATGAATTATTGCTATTTATATGCATGAATTGCTCATTGCTGCCTATATCACTATGAATTACTATTGCTACTATGTATTCTGACGATTGCACTTAGCACACCCCCTGGTGTGAACCCAGAGACCTGCAGCCCATTGGCTGATCTAAATTGCACTTATTCGGTTAGGTGGTTCTCCAAACTAAATTTTTGAGTGACGCCTCCTCCCCCTTCCCTTCCCACTCCTTCTCCGCTCGAAGCTCGACCACCGGACATTGCCGACCACCTCGCCTTTGAAGTCAAGTTCGGAGACCCGCGCGCCTGACGTCACGGGGTCTCCGAGGGGGGGAATTGTTGCCAAGTAGGCCCCCTCCCCTGCTTTAAAGCCTGCTATGAACTGTGTTAAAGTTTCCTGCATTACTGTTTCACTGCTGCACCAAAGACTGCTTTGCACGTGTGTGCTCTAGTACACGTGCCAGTTTCCTGTCTGCTGTTTTATTACCTTGCTGCTGCAATAGACTGTGTAGTTCACTGACTCCATGTTTGGATAACTGCACAAAAGGACTCTCTTTCTGGGCAGCCCTGCCCTGACCTGTATCTGGATTTCCCAGTGTGAGCTTTGGACTCTGTTACAAGTGTGCCCCGTGCCTGCATTGCCATCTGCCACGGACCGCGCCTGTTCCCTGCTTTGGACTGTGTTAAAGTTTCCTGCATTACTGTTTCACTGCTACACCAAAGACTGCTTTGCACGTGTGTGTTCTGGTACACGTGCCAGTTTCCTGTCTGCTGTTTTATTACCTTGCTGCTGCAATAGACTGTGCAGTTTACTGACTCCATGTTTGGATAACTGCACAAAAGGACTCTCTTTCTGGGCAGCCCTGCCCTGCCCTGTATCTGGAATTCCCAGTGTGTGTTTGGACTCCGTTACAAGTGTGCCCCGTGCCTGCATTGCCATCTGCCACGGACCGTGCCTGTTCCCTGCCTTGGACTGTGTTTTAAGTGTTGTTCCCCCTGCCTCCATGGAAGCCTGCCTCATATGGGCCCAAGCCGCTGCTAGCAGCCGGGCGCCTGCCGGGGAAACCTCCAGCGAGCCTGGCTAGGCGCTCCCTGGTCAGTTCCCGCCTGGAGACTCCCGCGGGCCGGTCGCCGAGCTTGCCCTCGCTACCGGGCAGCCTGCTAACCAGCCCCAGCTATGCCCAGCCGGCATCCATGTTCTCAGGCACCCAGAAGACCCAGAGGAAAAGACTGCTTTGGGAAGCCATTTCGGCGAAGCAGACACACCACGTCCGCAGTGAGAGTACCTCGCCCCGCTCTGCATATCTTAGGAGCCGCCCCGGAGAAGGATCTAAGTGCCGACCATCCCAAGCACTTAGAGAATGCATCTCAAAGAAACCTCCGCATTCCAGAGCTGATGACATCAGGACAAGCCCTGTCCGCTGGAACATCCTTTCAGCCCACTTGGATTTCCCCCTCCCTCTTTTGTCCCCTCTTCCTGAGGTGTCACTTATCGCAATCTGATTACCAAAGTGGCCCATCCAAGCCATTCAGTAACCCATTAGAACCTTTGTTTTAATCTGTGAGAACCACCAAGTACAGCACCAGCCCCAGGGTACATTTTGGGGTATTTAAGCTGGTCTCCCAGACCACTCGGTGCTCAGGCCATTCCCTATCCAGACCTCCTTGCTGTCCGTCTGTGGTCCCAGTGCTGGCATTGGGCCACCCTCGCTGCTGTGTCTCTGCTTCGCCCCAGGATTGTGAGTATTTCCCTTATCATCGTTGGGAACCCGCTAATGCGAAAGTCTCTATATTTCCTACTCTGTGTTTCTTAGGTCTTGTATGTTCTCTTGTATGCTTGTGCAAGTTTAGGCTTACGCCACACTGAATACACGTGTTTGGAACCTATTTGTTGTCTGCCTCTTTTTCACTAGAGTGTCTGGGATCGGGACCTCCGTATACATAGGATATGATCCGCGCTTAATATTAAGTTACAGACTGCTATAGCTAATTCCCCATTATAATAAAGAGCAGTTCTGGTAACAGCCGAGGTCCTTTCCCTCCCCAAACTCCACTTTCTCCAGGTTTCACTACCCAGATCTCCAGGAATTTCCCACCTTGGAGCTGGCAACCCTACCTCTACTGCCCCCAAGGCGGCAGCTCCCATGCACCCACCCTGATGCCAGCAGTGCAGTGGGGGACTGTGGGACCCAGAGCGAGTTACCCCCCCCCCATGCCAGAGCAGCCACACAAGCCCTCAGACTACACACCAGCAGGTTACCCATGCAAACTGCACACAGCAGCCAACAGTGTGTGCGGAGGGGAAGGGGGTGGAGTCCAATAATGTGGGGTCAGCCTCCAAAGTGCCCTGAGACCCCTCCTATGTTTTGCACTGAACAAAGCAATTCAGGAGTCCAGTGTCACCAGAAAGACCAACAACGGTGATCCCAGCATGGCATCCTTGAGTCAGAAGCCACCCTCTAGGACATGAGAAGGGGCAGCTCTAGGTAGAATCCCCAGATGGGATGGAGGTGGGGCAGGGAGGGTTTTGGAACATCCGTGGAGCTAGTCTCATCCAATCACAAACCTACAGACAGGGAGAGAGTTGTAGAACACCCCAGATTTTACTGAACAGCATATCCTGAAAAAGTCCTGATGAACTGAGTTGCCATTATGCAGTGGGAAAGCAGGAAATACATCCAATAATAATATCCAAGCCTGTCCAAATAACACACATTAGTGATCAAAATCGGGATTGTTCAAAGTGTTTCATTTGCATAATCTCGATCATTGTTACAACATCCTTGTAAGGCAAGCCAGGGTGGTAGTAGTCCCCTGTAGCACAGATGGGGAGCTAAGAACATGACAGAGTGATTGCCCAAGGCCCTCAAATGGATCTGTGGCTGAGGCAACCCAGGTTTTCCTCACATCTTCAGATGACACACAAAACCTGAGTTTAAGTAACTGTGATCAATGGGATTGTCCATGTGTGGGTCACTGGTTAGGGTTTGTCAAACCAGAATTGGTTTGAAGTTGATTTATTAACCCTGGTTAATCTTAGATATGGTTTCACATGATGGTGGAATGCAGACATCTCCAGCTACAGAGATTATGAAACAAAGCATTTGCCAAGAAAAACCAAGATTTGAGTGATTGTGTGGGAAATGAATTCTGGGTTCACAAACTAACTGTACTTACACTAAGCCATGGCAGGGTATATTGTCTGAAACTGAGTTTCTGCCATTGCACAGCCCTCTATCTTGCCAGTATTGTGTACCCTCTCACAGGCTGCTGTTTGCTGGTGTTTACACAGGCACAGAATTTTGATCTTGCTTCTGTTTTGGTGGCCCCACAGATCTTTGGATCTCTGGCTTTTGCACTGATGCCACAGGGCCCTTGTATAAGGATTTATGAAGCTACATTATTCCAACTCAAAGTGCTGGTCAATCTAGTTGAGTGTTTTCTGCTCTTACTGGGAGAAGGAGCATTCCCAATGTCCGATCCTCAGCAGGGATAGAACCTGCTTTGCAAGAAAAGTACGTGCTCTGTCACTAAGTTTCTCCCCTTGCTTTCTCTTTCTCCTCTAGAGCTGCAGCGGGACTGGTCAGACCATGCCCTATGGTGGGAGCAGAAGAAAATGTGGCTCTTGAATACACACTGGAGTCTGGATAAATATGGGGTTTTGGCTGATGCCCGCTTGCTGTACACGCCGCAGCATAAACCAGTGCGTCTGTCCTTACCAAACCAGTGTGTCGTTCGTATCCGAGCCAACTTTGCCCGGCCCGTCTTCAGTGCAGTGATTGACATCTGCAGGGTACTTGGTGAGCACCCCGTGAGGTAGAGGGTGGCATGGGGGCATCGAACTGGGCGTTGAACATCCCTCCACAACTCTTTATTCCTATTCTACCCCAAGGGCTCCTATTTCAGGATCTGAGCACTTTACTTTCAGTGCTTCCAACTCTGGCATACCTTAACCCTTACAAAAGAAGCTTCCTGAACCTTGAACAGCTGAACAAATGACAGAAGTTGGCTTGTGGTGTGGGGGCAAGACAAGACATACCTCCCAGTACATCCTCTTGTAAAAAGCCAGCCATCCTAGCTCCATTCTCTTGTGCCCTGGTCACCTGCCCCCCCCAAAACTTTTCCTTACAATAATGAGGACTAGCAACTTAGCGAGCTGGAATTTTTAAGAAAAAGGATGGGTTTTAGCCAAGCTCTTTGCAGATTCATGTCCAGATCCCAAATTTGAGGCATGAAAGTTACAGGGAAAGATGGGGCAAGGGGGTAGTGTGGATTGCAGGAGACCAGGAAAGGATATAGCGATAAGTGTGATCAGCCAAGGGGTTAATACAGCCCCCCTGCAGGTATCCGTCATCCCGAGGAACTGTCGTTGCTACGTGCACCTGTGGAGAAGGACAAGCGGAAGCAGAAGGAGAAAGAAGGAACTGCCACACAGACCTATGACCTGACAGGAGTGCGGCTCCCAACAAGTGAGTAATTTGGAGGAGGCCAAGTGAGCATGTGCAATAGCTAATATTTATTTATGAATCTGAATCATGTCTATCCCGCTATTTCCACCAATGGTGTTCAAGGTGGCATACAGAGAATTAAAACGATATAAAAAAATTAAATGACAATATAGTAATTGCATATGCACATCGCATATTAATAATAATATCATAATGATAACATTCAATTTATAACAACTTAACGCCTGCTCAGAGCAGTTTACAAAGCCTGTTATTATTATCTCCACAATAACAATCACCCTGTGTGGTGGGTGGGGCTGAGAGAGCTCCGAGAGAGCTGTGACTGACCCAAGGTCACCCGGCTGGCTTTAAGCGGAGGAGTAGGGAATCAAACCCGGTTCTCCAGATTAGAGTCCTGCCGCTCTTAACCGCTACACCAAACTGGCTCCCTGCAGAGATCACAATGTCCACTTTCTAAGACAAGGACCATCTGGCAGTCCTTCTAGAGAGTACAGGTGAAACACACCGACTTCTTTGCCATCTCTGAACCTTCCCTCCAATTCATCCTGACACCAGATGCAGAACAGCAGCTCTTCCGCGGGATGCCTGCTCACTTTTCGGACAGCGCCAACACCGAAGCCTGTTACAGGATGCTGTCGGTCAGTCAGACCGGACTGACGCCAGAGCAGATCTTGCGCATGCACCGGCCAGGATCCTTAGTTGAGAAGACTCAGATTAACAGCAGGTAAGGAGGAGGAGTGGGGGGGAGGCATGGGGGGGGGATGAGGTAGGCATGGGAGGAACAGAGGGATGGGACAGACGCATTTTACGGGGGAAAGGGGCACCTATAGAACCTGCCACAGACTTGCCAGCTCATTGAACACAAGAACATGGATTGCTTTGCTAGATAAGAGACTAACGATCCTTCTTGTCTGGCGTTCTCTCTTTCACTGCAGCCAGCCAGTTCCCCCTTAGGAAGCTATCAAGAAACATGGAGACAGCCAATCCCCAGTTTGTTGGCTGTGTATTACGCTCTTTCAGCCAAAAATTGGCTGCCAGAGCAGCTTGTAGCAATTAAAAGATAACACCGTTATCAATTACGCTTGATTGTTAATGAGATCTTAATCCAAGCACTCTTTCATCATGCTGGGCCGTTGCCTCTTCTTCTTCTGGCCCCGGTGGTGGGAGGGAGCTGTCCATGCTGCCCCAAGCCTAGGTCTGAGTGGCCCCATTATCCCAGTGTGCCTCTTTTGCTTGGTTCACCAAGAGTCTCTCTGCACATTACTAAGTACCTAGAGACACTCAAGTGCAGTATTGTATGTCTATTCCTCAATTCAGGCGCAGGCTGTTCTTGCTCAATGCACACGAATGCCGATTTCAGGGGAGCTCCCTTTGTGTGCCGGCATCCGCAAGGGATTCTGAAGGGCAAAGCACCAATTCCGCGCTGTTTTTGTTGCGAGGACAAGTACTGTAGGCTCCTTTAAATTGCCAATTTGCATTTCTTTAAGGTGTGAGAAAGTGTCAAGATCTGCGTTTCAATGAATGGGTCTGGGGGAAACTGGGATACTTTTTGCAGTCGAGGAGGAACTGATATCAAACATGTGACACAGAGCAAATTCAAGTGTGACTGTGCACGCGAGTGCATGGAAGGTTGGAGGGGGACACATGAAACGAGGGTCACTTGAGTGTTCCTAGGTACTCAGTAATGTGTAGAGAGACTCTAACAGTGCAATCCTATAGAGAGTTACTCCAGTCTAATTCCGCTGACTTCAATGGGCTTAGACTGGAGTAACTCACCATAGGATTGCATTGTAAGTCAGGTTCCCATCAGTCATGCAGCAGCTGCATAGAATGGCTTTTAAAAAATAAAGGCGAGTGCAAATAGGCTTAGGATGCCACCACAGAGGGGAGGAAGGGCTCCTATCTTCCCCCCTCCAAGTTATTTACCCATGCAGAAACAGTCTGGGAGGAGCTATTTCCCTGTTTTAGCTGCTCCATGTGGAGTATTCTGTGTACGTGAGCAGCAAAAACCGGGAAATAACTCCCATGCCCGAGCACTGTTTCTGTGCCTTTGGGCTTTCCTTTATTTTTAAAAGCCGTTCTCCACAACTGCTGTGTGGCTGCGGGAACCCAAGTTGTGTTTGGGGAACCCAGACCCAACTCATTAAAAACCTAGATGTGTAGTTTGGCCCTTTTTGAAGAAATATTCCTCTTCTTCCTCACACTAGGAAAACCTGTTAGAGAGATCCTGTCATTGGTACGCATGGACATGATCTAGGAAGATGCATTCCCCTCATTTCTCTCACAGGAGTGCCTCTTCTGATACATTGCTTGTTGTGATATGTAAGGGCATGATCTAAGCAGAGGCATTCCCACCTCCTGCAAACAGAAGGGGATGTTGCTTCTAAGACTAATACATATGTGTAACAAAAAGGGGCTTTTTCTTCAGCATTGTTACTCATACAAATGTCTGCAGGATTAACTGATTAGTCAACTAAGATATCTTTAGTCACAGGAGATGAATTACACAAGGACATGCACGCGAAGGGAGTCGCAATGTTAGCTGGGAAGGTGAGTTTTAAAGGACAGATGGGAAAGCTTTGTCAATTTCCCCTCTCTACAGAGCCAGGGGAAAGGCATCCTCAGAGGGTTTGTTAATTTCATCTTTGCCTCCTAACTCAGCTTCAGCTAACATTGCAACTCCCTTCACAGCATGTCCTTGGCTGCTTCCACACAGGTTGGATAATCCACTTTCAATACTCTTTAGTGAACATTTGGAACTGCTTTTCCATTTGTGGAACAAAAAATTCACTTCCAAAGGATTGCTAAAGTGCGTTGAAAGTGCATTATTCAACGTGTGTGGAAATGGCCCTTGTGTAATTTGTCTCTTCTCGCTTAGCTCTAGCGAGATTACCAAATGCAAGCTGTGCGTGCTTTTCCTTACAAAGCAGACCCCTCAAAAAATGGGACGAAAAGTTGCAACAAAGCTAGTTCCTCAATCGGTCTTCATGTTTGCTCACTTCCTGCTTCCCCAGGTGGTTGGATTCCTCGCGGACCTTGCTGCAGCAAGATATCAAGGAAAACGATCATCTGTGGCTACGCTTCAAGTACTACAGTTTCTTTGACCTAGAACCAAAGGTCAGTGCCACCTCCCTCCCCACAGAAACAGGCCCCCAGTGTCAGACTATGGAATCCCAGTTATCCAAAGTTCGTCTCCCCACTCTGCAAGAAGCACAAGGTTTCTTGATTTCAAAAGGTTTATTGGAAGATTATGCTCAGGATACAGGTGTCCACATTCCAAGGGTTTGCGACTCTTGGCTGAACGAAAGCTTTGTTGAGAATGACACATGAAATGAAAGTAACAACATTTCAAACACCCATTCCCAGCCTCCCCCCTTAGTCCTGTCTGCGAAGGCATGGGAAGACGAGGACATCAAGGTCTTTGGCCGGAAGGGGCTGATAAGAATTCTTCGCTCCCATGGATATATGCGGCCTGGGCACCACCTGGGCCTAGAGGGAGGGAAACTAAACAACTATAGATTATAGCAAAGTAAAATGGCGTAACTCTGGCTAGAGGACTGACAAGCAAACTGACACTCTGACACCCAGTCTCGCTGCTTACGTCCTTATCACCTCCGCCCCAATTATTCTGAGCGTTTGTACAGAGGCCAAGTTGTATTTTATTTATTTAAAATATTGTCACCCAACACTGTTTTGAGGGCCGTGGCAGCATCATACATCAAGGAACATAGTGCTCAGCAGGTGTAAAATCAAGTTTTTTAATCTTCATGATTGTCAAGCTAAACGTGAAAACATGTTAAAAGAAAATTTTGTATAAGAGGAGCCTTGTTGGATCAAACCACTGGTTCATCTAGTCCAGTATTGTGTTTCATACAGTGGCCAAGCAGTTGCCCCAGAAGGCCAACAACAAGGCATAGAGGCTGAGGCCTTCCCCTGAAGTTGCCCAATGTGCCCCATCTCCTTTTAAAGCCATCAATGGCTGATTCCGCACATGTTGGATAATGCACTTTCAATGCACTTTAGCAATCATTTAGAAGTGGATTTTTTGTTTCACACATGAAAAGTTCAGTTCCAAATGGTTTATAAAGAGGATTGGAAGTGCATTATCCAATGTGTGCGGAATGCCTCTGTGTGATTCCGCACATGTTGGATAATGCACTTCCAATTCTCTTTATAGATCATTTGGAACAGATTTTGTTGTGTGCGGAACAAAAAATCCACCTCAAACGATTGATAAAGTGCATTGAAAGTGCATTATCCAACGTGTGCGGAATCAGCCTATGTTCAAGGCCATTGCTATAACCTCTGGCAGTGAATTTTGCAGAATTTTAAGTTGAAGATTTCAGACGGCTTTCTACTATCTCAGGACTGCCCGTTCTCGTAGCAAGCCATGCAACATCTCTGCTTCTAGGATCAACGCATATTAATTGTCCCCACCTGTAGACTAGTTAGGACAGTTTTATGGCAATGGAACAGACTTCCTGAAGTGGTTAGGATTAGGCTTCCACTTGGTTGAGATTCCAGAAGCTGCATAGGGCAGAATTATTCAGGAGGGCTTTTGACACTACCACCTAATTTTTAATTATAGAAGTCAGTTAGGGGTGTTGTTTTTTGGATTTATGAAAGAGTGGATGATCTAAGACTACCAGAAGACTCCAGAAGAAAGGTGACATTTGAAACAGGGATTGCCAGATTTTAGCCACTATGCTACATTTGACTGATGTCAACGTTTTTAGCACGTGGTGTTTCAAAACACACTTGGATTTGGGTACAGGCTACAGGCAGGGCTGCCAACTTCAGCTGGGGACATTCCGGGAGATTTGGGGCTGGTGCCTGGGGAGGAAGGAGTTTGGAGAGGGAGTTCAGCAGGGGAAGTGATCCCCTCCAAAGCTGCCATTTCCTTCAGGGGAACTGATCGCTGTAGGCTGGAGATCAGCAGGAGAACTCCTAGCCTCTCCTTGAGCTTGGTAAACCTAGCTACAGGCCCTGTAGTACAGGGAATCAGGGCTCATTTCGAGGGGGAACACGCAGGAACGCAGTTCCAGCAGTTCCCCAAAGAGGTCGCATGTCAGGTGGCCCCGCCCACCTGATTCTCAGCCATTTTGGGCCCGTTTCAGCCTGGATTGGGGCCGAAACGGCCCAGATCGGGCATCTGATGGGTGGTGGATCACTCTCCTGTTCAGCAGTGGCCCAATCCATTTTGGGCCCCTTTTCAGCCATTTTCAGCCCCTTTTTGCCATTTTGGGCCAATTTCGGTCCTGAATGGCCAGGATTGGGTCCAAAACAGCCAGGATAGATGATGTCAGGGGGTGTGGCATATGCAAATCAGTTATGCTAATGACACATTTCCAGTGATGTCAAGGGGTGTGGCATATGCTAATGATTTATGTTAATGAGTTATGCTAATGAGTTCCTCCAGCTCTTTTTCTCCGAAATGACCCCTGCAGGGACTGAATTACCAGTTTGCAAAGGTTCCTTGGAGTGTACATTTTCTCTTTCCAATGCGTAAGTCAGATGTTAGAAATCTTATATCTGCATGGGTTTGGACATGGGGAAGTGACCTTTCTCTGGCCTTTCTATGACCTCAAACAGTTGGTGTTAATCAGGTGAAAGTTCTACTGAACTAGGTGGACATAAAACTAGGCAGCTTTATGTATGTTTAGTGATAGGAAGGAAGAGTTTAGTGTGGCCATACGCCTGCCCACTTCTCTCCTGCTGGCACTCAGTTGGGTGGTTGGAGAAAAATGGGGAGGGCAGCATTGAAAGACTGTCCCACAATGCTGCAGCATCACTCCCCAGAGGCGTAAAAGGAAGTGATGTCACTGCACCATAGGATGCTCTAGGATTTATCCAAAACTCTGTGGTGTTTATGGGATGCTGTTACAGTACATTCCACTGCTGCTATTCTCCCAGGAGTTGCCAGTCCTGGGAGTTATCAAGGCTGGCTGCCCTAGAAAAAACTTCACCTTTGGGGATTTTCTTTACTGCTGAGCATTTAAAAGCAGGGCAGAGCATGTCATGTGTAAGTCATTCAGCCAAACCGTGGTGTTCTTCTTGCACCCAGTATGATGCTGTGCGGATCAACCAACTGTATGAACAGGCACGCTGGGCTGTGCTTCTAGAGGAGACAGATTGTACAGAGGAAGAGATGGTGGTCTTTGCTGCTTTGCAGGTAAGGTTCTCTTCTCCCTGCCACCCCAGAACGATTGACTGTGGAATGGCTAGCGGTTAATTCTGGGATTCTGGACCTTTATTTGAGAGGCCCGTTGAGTGTCAATCACTTGGTGCCAGCATGTCAAGCAGAACCTGTTTCTGTCATCCGTTCCAGTATCGGATCAACCAGCTGTCCCTGAACACCAACCCTGCAGACCACGCTGGAGACTCCGGCCTCGATGACTTGGACGCAGCTCTTGCCACACTGGAGGTCAAACTGGAAGGAAAATCAACAACTCTGAATGTTCTGGTGAGTTCTGATATAGGCGTGGTCTTCCTGTACGCTGAGCTGATGGAACAGGACATGCCTCCACCATAGCATTCCAAGGCCAAACTGTTGAAGTCCAACTGAAGGTCCTGAAGGTCACACAGAACAGCTAATACATTTTAAAACTGAAATAACAGGCAGAATCCATAGCTCAGCAGAGTATATGGGGGTCCCCCCCCTTGCCAAGGCCATTTGGAATTAAAGGGTACAAGCAGGGCTTTTTTCTGGGAAAAGAGGTGGTGGAACTCAGTGGGTTGCCCTCAGAGAAAATGGTCACATGGCTGGTGGCCCCGCCCCCTGATCTCCAGACAGAGGGGAGTTTAGATTGCCCTCTGCACCGCTTGGCGGTATGGAGGGCAATCTAAACTCCCCTCTGTCTGGAGATCAGGGGGCGGGGCCACCAGCCATGTGACCATTTTCAAGAGGTTCCAGAACTCCGTTCCTCCGCGTTCCCCCTGAAAAAAAGCCCTGGGTACAAGCGAATCTCCAAAATAACAAGAGCAAATAAGCCTGAAGAACTTCTTATGACAGGGTGTTCTGCAGAGAGGGGGACACCATGGAGAAGTTCTCAGTGGTGGCCTCTCATCTTTGGAATGCCTTCTCCGGGGGAACTGATCTCTGTCACCTGGAGATCAGTTGTAATTCCAGGAGATCTCCAGGTGGTGGCTGAAGATTTCTTGGAATTACAACTGATCTCCAGGTGACAGAGATCAGTTCCCCTGGAGAAAATGGCTGCTTTGGAGGGTGGACTGTATAGCATTACACCCTGCTCAGGTCCATCCCATCCTAAAACGTGCCCTCTCCAGGCTCTACCCACAAAATCTCCAGGAATTTCCCTTCCTGGAGCTGGCAACCCTACTTCCACTTGAGGCTCACCTGGCACCTACCCTACTCTGTTTTAGCACCAGAACAAAGCAGTTCTTTTTACCTAGGATTTTATCTGAAGTGCCAGCTTATCCTTATGGTGATTATAACATACTTTGTGTTGGATCTAGGACTGCCATTTTCCCACCAGGGGCGAGGGATCCCAGAAGTAAGGTAGGACCACGAGGTAGGGCTCTCCCCTGCACTACCTTCCTTTGGATCCTATCATTCTTACCAAGTCTTCTTCCAACAGAGAAAGACTTCCCTCTGTTAAAACTTTACTTCATCCAAAAAAAAATCATTCTTCCTTGGAAGCAGGCTTTCTCTGGTAAAGGAAGACTTAGCAAAGAGTAATAGGAACCAGCTTTGAGGAAGGAAGTCACAGGACCCAACCCTGATTTCTAAACACAGCAATATTGCATGAGGGAGTTGAACCTCTCTGACTGTAGGACACTTGTGGGCGGGGGGGATCTTTGCAGAAGGTCGTGGCATTTCCAGTTAAAAGGATTTTGTTTAGAATTTAGACCACTTTTCTCTGCCTTAGATCCTGGAGAACCAGCCAGAACAAATGATAGCTAGATGACTAATAGTACACTGAAGGACATGCTTTGCACACACAAGTCCTTTCTCTGCCCAAGTCCCTAGAAGAGTGCCTGCCTTTTAAATATTGAGCTAAATGTGCCAATGGTGTGACTTGATATAAGGCAAGTTTTTACTTGTGCGTGATTATATGCATTCTAAATTTGTTTAATATAATGTTCTAGAGGAGGGCTCAGAGCTGGCACAGGGTGAGAGGGGGGATTTGGGTGTAGCGTAATAGCATAGACCTGATTTGCTAACAGAAAGCGGAGGCTGCTTTAGGAATAAATTCCACACGAGGCTTATTGCTTTAGGAAAGAAAGGGATGTCCTTTATTGTTAAAGAACTCTGGACTAGGGCAGGAAAGGAAGAACAAGCTTTCAATATGGGTATCTTAAGACAGGACGCAGAATGATCCTGAGCGAGCCCATATTGATTTCATGGAGGTTAGACAGACAGGAAGATCAGGGGATTAGCAGGAAGGAAGGAAGTCCCTGAGAGTAGCACTCTGGGTAAACAAAGAGATGACAGCAGAGCAGACACGAGGGAAGGATACAGAGGAATTGGCACTATCTACCTTCAAGCCCTACTGCCCCTTCTGGAGTAGTGATGTGCTTGGACAAAGAGATACAGTACAGTCCTTCACCTCCAAGACTTGTGAAGTTGTTGTGACCCTTTTTCATCTTGCCGTTCTAGGACAGCCTCACAGCTATCCCAGAGTTGAAGGATTACCTCCGAATACTCAGGTGAGTCCGAAAACCGTAAGCTGGGAGTAGCTCTTAAATTGGTAATAGTCAGTGCTTTTTTTCAGCAGGAACATGGTGGGACGGAGTTCCGGAACCTCTTGAAAATGGTCACATGGCTGGTGGCCCCGCCCCCTGATCTCCAGACAGAGGGGAGTTTAGATTGCCCTCCGCGCCGCTCAGCAAATGGAGGACTATCGCTATCATTTGGAGATCAGTTGTAATTCCGGGAGATCTCTGGTCACCCCCTGGAATCTGGCAGCCATCAGCACGATAGTCATCCCTGTGCGATGATGTCACTTCTGGCACGACCCGGAAGTGATGGTGCCATTCCAGGGCTGATTCTTTAGCACTCAGCCAAAAGCACAGTTCCCTGATCATTGCCAAACCCTAACTATAAATAAAGCGGGTGGCTTGCATCAGTCATAAAAACGTCAGGAAATCCAGGCCATTTGCTTAGAAAGAGTTTCTACATGTTTGGAGCAGGGGAGGGGATCCACAGGTATTAAAAAAAGAATATTCCTTTGAAAATTAGCTGGGGGTAGGGGGACAGCTTGATGAAGAGGCCTGAGAGTGTTGCAGGAGGCATGTAGTGTTGAGAGTAAATTAAAGATGGAAACAGAAGGAGACTGGGAAATCGGCTTGCTGAAGCCTATGGGAGCCTATAACTTCCAGGAGAGGGAGGTTTGGGGAGTGGAGGACCAAATAATTTATCTCCCTCCCCTGGGTGATTCCTTGAAGGCGCTGAACTTTTTTTTTTATTTCTAAAGCGCCTATACAATACAAAACTCAATAATAAAGCAGCCAAGCTTATGAATAGAGATGGGCACGAACCTGAATTCGAACCAAAAACCCCCACGAACCAGCCCGGTTCATGGTTCGCGGAAGCTCGTTTCCACGAACTTCCACAAACTGGTCTACTGGTTTGTTTGGCTTGTATTAAAGGGCAGTTTAAATGGCCATTTCCCCGGGGAAATGGCCATTTAAACTTTTTCTGCTGCTTGCATGCGGCAAGTCCCATTAAACACCCAAACCCCACAAACAGAAGACTGTTCATAAGGCAGTTTACAACAATTTTTTTTTATAAAACTCACAAATGTAAATAATCATATGAAACAGAGGTCCCAAGAGCTATTAGGCATCTCAAAAAGAGAATTGGAGGAAGAGAATCCTCTCAGCCCAAATTGCTAAGTTGAAACTTCCAGGTTCAGAGGTGGGGTATCTCAATGCCAGTAGTGGGATGGGGCAACAGGGAGTGCTTTTGCCTTCGTGACCTGTTTGCAGGCTTCCTAAAACCAATCAAGCCTGCCATTGTTGGAAACAGAATGCTGGACGTTTGGTCTGGCCCAGCGGGATTCTTAGGATGAATTGAGAAAATGTGTGAACAGGTGTTTCTTAAGGAGGCTTAAAGGAAAAGAGGCTGGGCCGCCCAATGAGCTGCAAAGGAAAAGAGACACAGGAAAGAACTAGACAGAGCAGTCGTAGATTTAACTAGAAGATTTATAACTCCCTCAAGTGACGTTTCTGTGTACAGAGGACGAAACCCATGAAGCCGTTGGGAAAAAGTTACAAGGACATTGGTGTGGAAGTGAGAGAGGAAATCTGTGAAAGAGAAGAGTAAAAAAAGGAAGGAAAACTAAACAATGTCCTCTTTCCCTTTTCTGCTGTGGGCTTTCTGTGTGGGCTCATGGAAAGAGCAATTGGGGTTCTGACGACCTCCCTTGTTGCCCCACAGGCCTCGCAAGCTGACACTGAAAGGTTACAAGCAGTATTGGGTCACCTTCAAAGAGACCTCCATCTCCTACTACAAGAGTCCAGAGGAAGCCCTGGGGGAACCGGTGCAACAGCTCAACCTGAAGGGTGAGTGTGGTCACAAGGCCGGAGCTCCAGAGGCAGAGCTATGCTTCGTCTAAGTGCAGTCCCGTGTGTCTCCAGTTAAACAGAAACTGCGGAGCACAGCTTGGAAAGCTGCTGCTGGTCAGAGTAGGCAGTCCTGGATGTGGCTCTATCCATATAAGCCAGGGCTTTTTTTCAGCTGGAACGCGGTGGAACAGAGTTCCGGAACCTCTTGAAAATGGTCACATGGCTGGTGGCCCCGCCCCCTGATCTCCAGACAGAGGGGAGTTTAGATTGCCCTCCATGCCGCTGCCCTCTAAACTCCCCTCTGTCTGGAGATCAGGGGTGGGGCCACCAGCCACGTGACCATTTTCACCGAGGGCAATTTAAACTTTAAAAAACTCCCTCCTTGTTCCAGCTGACCGAAAGTGATGTCATTGGTCCTGGGAGCATGCACACACCTTGCGCGTTCACATGTGGTACCAGGGGCACCATCTCCCCCTCAAGAGTTGCCCTCTGTGCTGGCAACCCATGGAGTTCTACCACCTCTTTTCCCAGAAAAAAAGCCCTGCATATAAGATACCTTCAGAAGTTGTTACTGGAGAAGAGCCATAGTGGCAGACCCTGATAAAGCTGCTGGAAAACCCCTGGGTTCCCCAAAGCACAGCTTAGACTCACTTTCCTCAAGTGTATTGTGAGAGGGGCCACAGTCCAATTAATATGGCATGTGGTCTGCATACAGGAGGTCTTGGGTTCAGTCCCTGGTGACTCTAGATAAAGGATCTCTGGAAACAGCAGAAGACCTTTCTATGTTTCTATACCTGAAACCCTGTAGAGTCATTAGATGCTAATGAGTTCAGGTGGACCAATGGTTTGATTCAGTATAAGGCAGGTTCATATGGTCATGGGGAGGGGAGCCATGGCGCAGTGGTAGAGTGGGAAAGTCCCAGGTTCGATTCCCCGGCATTTCCAGTTAAAGGGTCTAGCAGAAGGTGATGTGATCGATCTCTGGATAGCCGCTGCCTGTCTGAGTAGACAATAACTTCAATAGAATTAGAGTGGAAATACATGTTGCGAATTACCTGAGGATGCTCAAGTGCAGGATTTTATGTGTGGTCCTCAATTCACGTGCATGCTGTTCTTGCTCGGCGTATGTGCATGCTGCTTTCACAGGAGCTCCCTTTGTGTGATTGCATCTGCAAGTGAGTCTGGAGGGCAGAGCATTAATTCAGCTATGTTTTTGCTGCAGCAGCAAGTACTGTACGCTTCTTTGACTTGCCAATTTGCATTTCTTTAAGGTGTGAGAAAATGTCAAGGTCTGCATTTCAATGAACGGAAGTGGGAGGTGGGGGAAACTGGGATACTTTTAGCAGTTGAGGAGGAACTGATATCCAACGTGTGAATGTATTCACAGGGAGCAAATTGAAGTGTGACTGTGTGAGCAAGTGCATGGGAAGTTGGAGGGGACACGTGTGAAATGAGGTTCACTTGAGGGTCCCTAGGTACTTGGTAATGTGTATTTCCACCCCAAGGCTCTGATTCGGTATAAGGTAGTTTCATATGTTTTGCATCCGTTATCTTCTCCATTTGTAATCTTATTTCTTTCCCATTCCAGGTTGTGAGGTAGTACCCGATGTCAATATCTCAGGGCAGAAATTCTGCATCAAGCTATTGGTTCCTTCACCGGATGGGATGAGTGAACTTCACTTGCGTTGTGCAGATGTGAGTACTGGGGTGCAGAAAAGAAACCAAGTTTTAAAAGGAAGCATCCTTTGTATGAACAAGCCAGTGATGCGGAAGCTCTGCCGACAAAGATTGCTTCCAGAAAGTTTTGCTGCAGTTTGGTATCAAAGATGGAGTAACTTTTTTTTTTTAAGTATCCACATTGCACTGTCCCCTAATTGTCCGCTTTCCAGATTCTCCCCTACTTTGATGTGACCTTTCCCAAACCTAGGTTGATGAATCAACTTGGAAAGATCTCCGTCAAAGTGCCTTTGCACTACATGTGGACAGGAAGATGCATACTTTTGAAGGTCCTCCCCCATTGGCGCCATTTTCCTTACCCCTGTCCCTGACATTTCCCCTACACTACCAGAGGACTTTTTTTCAGTGTTTTGTTTTTTTGAATGGCCGTCGTCACACGGCCATAAATTTAGTGCTTTGTGACTCTTTATGTCATCTTTATCCACTTCCATGTGAATGCCCTGGATCGACGATGGACGCTTTGCAACACCAAAACACTCACTCTCCCGATCATCTGTCTCACCTAACACTGATTCTCCTGCCCTACACTCCCACAATCCCCAGCGTGACCCGCAATTAAGCCTCAAAGTAATTTTTTTTAAAAACGTCAGCCTTATAGCGCTATAGCGCTATTCTGCCATGGGCGAGAAACCTCTGCTACCTATCACGGTTGGCTTTTGGGTTGGCCCAGCACAACATTGGTATAATAGAAGAGTAATATAGCGCAAATATGCAAAAAAAAAATTTTTTTAAGGGGCGGGATTTTAGGGCCCCGTTTCCGGAGGCACTTTGACTGACCATCGAATTGCGCTTTTCCCTGTTAATGTGACCGACTGGAAGCGCAAGCAGTCGTCAAAAGATGGGAGAATCTGTTTTAATAACGATAACAGAAGAAATGATTTCTAGTGCAAAACTGACGAAATAAGGGCCCGTGTGACGATGGCCAATGATTAGATCACTGCAACACATTAACATTATAATAATTGATTGCCGTGATCTACTAACCTCTCTAAACGTCCAGCTTTCATTTTTAAAAAGTCTCTACCCTTTTCATTATGGAATTATAAGGATAGTTTGGGGGTAGGTAGCCATATTGGTCTGCAGTATAACAGCAGGATTTGTGTCTAGAGGACCAACGAGATTTTCAGGGTATAAGCTTTCAAGAGTCAAAGCTATCTGAGCTTTGAATCTCAAAAGCTTATACCCCGAAAATCTTGTTGGCTCTTAGGTCCCACTGGACTCAAATCTTAACAACAACAACAACAACAACAACAACAACAGTGTGCTTATATACCACCCTTCTGGACAGATTATTGCCCACTCAAAGTGGTGAACAAACTCAGTGTTGTTATTATCCCCGCAATACAGCTGGGGAACTGGAGCTGAGTGGAGGGACTCAAATCTTAACAACAACAACAACAGTGTGCTTATATACCACCCTTCTGGACAGATTATTGCCTACTCAAAGTGGTGAACAAACTCAGTGTTGTTATTATCCCCGCAATACAGCTGGGGAACTGGAGCTGAGTGGAGGGGCTTACCCAAGGCCACCTGCAGAGCTCATGGCAGTAGAGTACTGATTTTGCAGCCCATACACTGAACTACTGTGCTACAGCAGGTATAAGGGGAAACCTTAGTTGAGCGCACTCATAAAGCTGCCTTATACTGAATCTGACCATCAAAGTTTGTACCGTCTACTCAGACCGACAGCAGCTCTCTAGGGTCTCAGGCAGAGGTCTTTCGTATTACTTACTACAACCTGATCCCCATAACTGGTGACTCTGGGGAATCGAACCTGGGACCTTCTGCATATGAAGCAGATGCTGTACCACTGAGCCACAGCCCCTTTGCTTGCACACTTAAAAAAATAAAGCTGGGAATTCAGAAGAGCAGATCAATAGATGTTTCCGGTGTTATTGTGCTATAGCAATCTAGCAACTGGTGATTTTTTTTTAACCATCCAGTAACAGGGGGAATGGCAGCTATGCAGAGGGAGGGAGTGTAAGGCAAGGAATGTGAAAGGACAACTGCTGTGGATGCCAGCGGGGGCAGCGAGAGCTCCAGGGCGAATTGTTGTGTAAAAGTGACACATCTTCCTCCTCTCTCTTCCACTAGGAGCAGCAGTATGCTCACTGGATGGCTGGCTGCCGGCTGGCAGCAAAGGGTAAAACCATGGCAGATGCATCGTACCAGGCTGAGGTGCAGAACATCCTATCCTTTCTACAGCTGCAGCGGGCCAACCCGGACGCACCCCTTGCCCCTGAAGCCGAGGGTGCCCAATGGCTGGTGTCGCCCCGTTACCAGAAGAAATTCAAACCCAAGCAGGTATCTCTGTGCTGCGTCCCCCTCCCCATATTGTTATCCTATGGTATCGCTCTACAGAGCTCTCCCATGCCTTGAGGGTACTCAAAGCCCTATTCATTAAACCATAAACCAGTGCCCATTTCCTCAGCATTGTAATGGCCAAATTCAGTGAGAAGGTTGGAATTCCATGACTGGATCACTTGCAAGGCTTTTTAAAAATTTGAAAGCACTCCTAGATAGAGAGGAAAATTGGTTCAGGGAAGCAGTGCTGGTAGGAGAGGGCTAACATTCTCCCTTTAGCCATTTTCCAGATCTCAGTCACCCAACCAAGGCTGTTATTTGCCCCATGGGAGGAAAAGCAACAGAGGTACCCCTGTGCAGCAAACTGCAAATTTAAGGGGGTGATTTAGATTGGGAAAACTGCAGCTAATTTTAATGCTTTTTTAAAAAAAGTTGGAGATCGTGAGGTTGGATTCTGTAGATCTGTTCAGCTATTTTATTTCTTTTTAAAAACCATTTATATGCCAACTTTCCACCCGAAAGAAGGTCCCCAAGGCGGTGATGCTTTCCTCTGGAGCAAAATGTTAATTAGGTTCCCCTGATGCAAGAGGCTTTGCTTCTTGTATCAGGGGAAAGCAGCACCATTAGTAAAGCAGGTCTGCAGGATTCAACCCGTGGGTCTCTTGCTGACTCTGTCTGATTTTCTCCCTAGAGGCACCTTTTCGCTGTTCCTTTTTGCCCAAGTGGAGGGTTTTTGGGGGGGTTGAACTACCACATCTGGATTCTATTTATCAGTTTGTTTGTAACAGAATAACTCCTAGGAACATTGAGATATCAGGATGAAATTTAGTACCTGAATTCAGAGCACATTTTGGGTTCCTAAAATAGTCCAACACGCCCACGGCCTTTTTCAAACAAGTAAAGGAAAATGCAAAATGCAGCCCCATGCAGTAAACCTCATGATTGTTGGGCCATCGGTTTGAAAGTCAGTGTACATCTGCAAGTCAAAATGTGGTGTTTCGAGTACAGTCAAACCAGCTTGACCCCTGTGCTCATTTCTAAGGGAAAGAGGTCACCATGACACAGTGCGATACTTCTCTTGACTATACAGGACCACCTCTCCTTATATGCACCCCAGAGGACATTTCCATCATCAGACAAACAGCTATGGGTGGTCCCTGACCCCAGCAAGGCCCATCTGGCCTCGACCAGGGCCAGGGCCTTTTCAGTCCTGGCTCCAGCCTAGTGGAACTCTCTGTCTCTTGAGATCAGAGCCCGGCAGGATTTGTTGTCCTTCTGCCAGGCCTGTAAGACGGAGGTGTTCCGCCAGGTGCAGGGCTCATTTCTAGGGGGAACGCGCCGGAACACAGTTCCGGCAGTTCCCCAAAGAGGTCACATGTCAGGTGGCCCCGCCCACCTGACTCTCGGCCATTTTGGGCCCGTTTCAGCCTGGATTAGGGCCGAAATGGCCCAGATTGGGCCTCTGATGGGTGGTGGATCACTCTGCCACTCAGCAGTGGCCTGATCCTGACCATTTTGGGCCCCTTTTTGGCCATTTTCGGCCCCTTTTTGCCATTTTGGGGCCAATTTCGGCCCTGAATGGCCAAGATTGGGTCCAAAAAAGCCAGGATAGGTGATGTCAGGGGGTGTGGCATGTGCAAATCAGTTATGCTAATGACACACTTCTGGTGATGTCAAGGGGCGTGGCATATGCTAATGAGTTATGCTAACGAGTTGTACTAATGAGTTCCTCCAGCTCTTTTTCTACAAAATAACCCCTGGCCGCCAGGCGTACGGTTGAGGCCAGGTCTGGCCTCCGCTGGCCATATGTGTGTGTGTGGGGGGGAGTCAATGAATGCTTAATGTTACTATCATTCTGCTTTAGAATATTGTCTTATTGAGCAAAGATAAGCTATACTGTGATTGCCGCCCTTTTGATGTCTTAATTATTTATATGTAACTGTGATTTTAATAAGTTTTATGAATTTGTAAATTTTGCTGTAGTTATGATTGTGTTTTAACTGATGTAATCCGCCCTAAGCCTGTTTGCGGGGAGGGCGGAATAGAAATATAATATAATAAAAATGAAATGTGGAGCTATCAGACTGGAGGCTGTCATGCACGTTTCAGATAATTGATCTTTTTGAAGTGCAAGCCCCTGGTTGACTCCCACACCCTCTTCCAGGGGGACCATTATGAATGAGCAAGTTTTTAAAAACACAACTGACAATAAAATAAATGTGCTTAGATTACTCCAATAATGGCTGATTCCTCACACATTGGATAATGCACTTCCAATCTTCTTTATAGATAATTTGGAATGGATTTTTTCGTGTGCAGAACAAAAAATCCACCTCAAACAATTGATAAAGTGCATTGAAAGTGCATTATCCAACGTGTGTGGAATCAGCCATTCTTTATTAGCTCTCTGGTACCGAATGGTTGTCATTTGGTCATTTGGTCCAGACGATATAATGTTCAGCCCGGTGCTTTTGGGGGGGGGGTACTTTTTCCCTTTTTTTTTTTCAGACCCTAGTTGTGGAAATGTTTACTTTCTACTTAAAAGGCATTTTTAAGTACAAATGCATTTTAAAATGCATTTCTCAAATAGCCAGTCTGGTGTAGTGGTTCGGATCTGGGAGAAACAGGTTCGAATCCCCACTCTGCTATGAAAGTTTGCTGAGTAGCCTTGGGCCAGTTGCACCCTTTCTGCCTAAACTACCTCACAGGCTTGTTGTGAGAATAAAATGGAGGAGAGGGGAATTGCGTAAGCCACCTAGGGTCCCCATTGGGGAGAAAGGTGGGGTATAAATAAAATAAACAAAATTTAAAAATGTGCAGTGGCAGCCCGTCCAGTGTGGACTGGCCATGTGCTATTCTAGCATTCTAGAGCTTCTGTCCCTTTAAATTTCGCTCCATTCTTCTTTGTTTCAGCTTCTTAATTCACTATTCTCCGATCACTTAGTAGCTGCAGTATATCTGAATGGATTCTTCCCCTAGAGGGGCTCTAATTAGTGTGTTGCTTTTGTAGCCAAATCCATTGCTTGATTTCCCCCCCCTGATATCATAATGTTGAAATCCAGCAATTAAAATGTAAAAAGAACAATAATGAGTGACAATTTGGGCTGCAAATGTGTAATAATAAAAGCTCTACCCCACTGGGGTTGCCGTCTGCCTGGATTAAAAAATATCCTCTCTCTTTAACAGAGGCTTAATGGCATATTATTTGCCTGGATTCAGCTGCCCATTTCCAATCATTAGGGTGTCTTTCTCCAAACCGGTTGGCGACCCTAGGCTGGCCACTGTGGGATACAAGTTGGACTAAATGGGACCTTTGGTCTCATTGGTTCATTCATTCATTTATTTGCATTATGCTTTTCCCTGCAATTTAAGGTGACTTACAATCTCTTCTGATATTTTCTGTTTGCAAATGTATAGTTAACCCCACGTATCCTGGAAGCCTATCAGAATGTGGCTCAGCTCTCGCTCACTGATGCCAAGATGAAATTTATCCAGGCCTGGCAGTCGCTCCCTGATTTTGGCATCTCTTACTTTGTGGTCAGGTAAGGACCCGTTCTGTTTCCCCAGTCTGGTTGTAAGCATATAGTCTCCTTTCTTGAACTAAGCCAAAGCTGACCTTTCAACTTGGATTTTTGCTCAGAAAGAATCCAGCTGCTAACGGCAATAGGCATGTTTAAGCTCTAATTTTATAATGATGGAGAACAAAATTAATAATTTTTAAAAGTCCCTCAAGGGAGAAAGTTAAGGACATACTGAGGTCCATTCTCACCCACTTAAATCAGTCAGATTTGAAAGTTTACAATGTTGACTGGATCATGTCTTAAAATGCCAGTTGCATAAAATATATTAACATAAATCAGTCTAGAAATATTCTAGAGACATGTCATGTTGCTGCCAAAATGGGAGTCTTAATAAATTTCTGGGATAAGGAACTCCTGGGAATCCCCCCCCCCCAAAATATGTTAAATGGTTTGGTGGAAGAAAAACTATCCCAGTGCCTAAACACACAGATTTCTAAGTCACCATATCTACTTTGTTGTTTACCGAAAGCAAACTGTAGGTGTAAACTAGGTATATGTTAGGGGCACAGGTGACAATGAACAGGTGCAGCCACTTTTCTTTGCATCCTACCGAAATATATACCCCAAGTGAATTTCCAGGACTAAGGCTCGGTTCAGACATGATGCAAAACCTAGGTTTAATTAAACTAGCTATGGTTAGTGTGCTTGTCATAACATGGGCTACTCCACTAACTATAGTTAGTTAGGATCTATAAAACTGGATTTGAAATCACAATCTGAAGGTGGCTTATTACCCATCACTTGTCTTAACTATGGTTTCATGTGACATACAAATGCGGACCTGGCTTAATAATGTTTTCTTCCGGTTGCCACCATCTTTCAGTCTCTGGCCAGAGGAAAGGGGTTGAATCTAGCATTTGTTGAGGCATATCAGGATTTGAGTGATCATCCATAGCCAAATCCTGGCTTCACAAGCTATAAAATAAACCGTGGTTTCACATTACATCTCAAGATCATACAGGCTCTCTAAGTTAGATACATGAATGTGTAATGGGAAAGAGAACCGTGATCTTGATTCAGTCCTAAATGAATAAAAATCAGACATGCCAGTCTTTTGGCACCTAAAAGGTTGACAGAAGTTTTCATGGGCCTCAAACCACTTTGCCAAAAGCATGAGTCAGATATCTCATGTCTGAAATCTTTTGGCCCACAAAAGCTTCATGCACCACAAATTTACTGTCCTTTATCTGGAAGTAAAAACCATTTTTTATTAAATACTGCAAGAAATTGTTGTTTCTCCCCGCACTTAAATGTTCCCTCTCCCATCCCAGAGCATGTGTATATTCTGCAATTTTTAGCCCTTGTGTTACTGCAATTTAAATTACTTAATTTCATAGGACAAAATTGAATTTTCTAAAATTGACAAGCATTCAGGCAATTTCAAATAATTCTGGTGTTTGGCACTCATTGGTAAGAACAACAGAAGGTGGGAAATGAGTTTCTCTCTTACCGGGCAATCAAGTAGCAAAAACAGCCTGTTTATTTTTATCACTATAAGTAAAAGTTCTAACAATTTTGTTAATAAAGATTGTAAATGTAGGGAAAGGGTATGGAATATCTCAGAAGGGACCCTGTAGCGGTCCTTGCTGGGGGCTATGTGACTTTTTTTTAAAAGCCAAAAGCCAAGGTCGAAAGCTGCAATTATTATTGAATGAGTAATTTCTGACGCATTCAGGCTGTTTTTATCAAGGGAGTTTATTCAGCAGCTCAACAAAATTACATCTCCTTCTAATATAAAATACGCAGAGGAGCTGTGATCACAGACACAGCTGCCGTAAGCGTGTAATATTTGAAGGAGATGCAATTCGTGCTTGGTGACTGATAAATAAATCCCTCTGGGGAAGACAACCGAAACGCATCAGAATATTCAGTCATAATTGCACTTTCTCAGTCTTTCTTTCCCCCAGTAATTGGTGCAGCTAAAGTTTATGGTATAATCTTTAGCTTTTTATTATTATTTTAAATAAATTACATTTTAATAGAATTTTTTTAAACAGTTTTGAAATATTTTTAGACAGAAACTAGTTTACAGTTTAACATTATAAAGCTTCAATAAAGTCCTAAAGCAAGCAACATTATAAACCTAAAAATGATAATAATAGAATGTCTCAGAAGCTCATTAAAGATTGAAATACACTTGACTTGGGTTGAAGGTTATTGCTTTCTATATATTCAAAACATGGATACCATTTCTCCAGAAAATTTGTGTTGTTGGGGTAACATTCTGCATGATAAAGTTTGTCATTTATTTTTTCCAAAATAAAGTGATCCCAGACTTTTAGAAACCAATTATCTTTTGTTGTTGTTTTTTTCCATTTCCAATACATCGCTATAGCGCTTCTGGCTGCTACTAACAAATTTGCTATAAGGTCTCTTCTAATTTTAGGAACAGAAATGTTATCCCATTGATCTAAAAAAATTGCTTCTGGTGCCAGGAGAACATCAAAGCCAGTCATTTCTTTAATTAGTTTTAAGACCTTTCTCCAGAATTTATTGATGTGGTGACATTCCCACCAACAGTGTGCAAAAGTTCCTTCTTTGCCACAACCTTTCCAACATTGCGTGGATGATGCCGAATAAATCACTGATTAATTTTTTCAGAGTCATCATCTTTAGCTTTATATAACATCCAAACCAGGTACAGACGGGGATAATTGAACCAGCCTGGAAACAAGCTGAGCTGAGCCCCCTACAGTGCCAGCTGCACTCCAGGGATTGGCTGCTCTGGACCGGCAGTGTTGACAAGTACAGACTCATCTGTTGCCTCTCTCTAAATTGTGCAGAGCAAGAATAGGCAACAGGCAAGCTTACGTCCATGGAGGCCACCACGGGCCGGATCCAGACCAGTCATACCCTGCAGTGCCCTCGGCTGAGCTCAGATCTTGCTGCCTGAGAAATTTCCCCAGGAACTCAAGGGCCTGTCTACCTTCAACCCACACCCTCCTGTACACCTTTTGCTGTCTTTGTGCAGGTTCAAGGGCAGCCGGAAGGACGAAATCCTGGGCATTGCCAATAACCGCTTGATCCGCATTGACCTGGCTGTCGGGGATGTGGTGAAGACGTGGCGGTACAGCAACATGCGCCAGTGGAATGTCAACTGGGATATCCGCCAGGTCAGCCCATGCAATGAGATGGGGGAGAGATTCCTGTGTTTTGAGTTCCCAGGACAAGCCTGAGTGGCTCTATGATCATCCCCCCCACCCTGGTTATTGTTTTTATTAAGTAAAAAGTACAGAAGATTCCAGTCTGTGGTCATTGTGCATTGTATAGTCCAGGGCTTTTTTTCAGGAGGAACGCGGTGGAACGGAGTTCAGGAACCTCTTGAAAATGGTCACATGGCTGGTGGCCCCACCCCCTGATCTCCAGAAAGAGGGGAGTTTAGATTGCCCTCCGCGCCAGCAGTAAACTTTCATCAATAATGTTTTTGTTCCTGGAGGAAAACATTATCTTGGATCTATTACTCTGAAATGAGAAAGCTCCTATTAACGGAGGATAAATTTGATTTTTGCTTTTAACATGTTAAAATTGTTAACTGGAAACAAAAAAACCCCAGCCTACATATCACTCACCGATTTTGGATTTCTGTTGCACTTTCAGTATCCAAAATATTTCACGTACGTTATCTCAGCAATCTGTACAACATCCTTGTATGGTAGGCCAGGTTTAATCAGCATCACCATATTATGGACTGGTAGGCTGATGTTAAGTAGCAGTAGTTTGCCGGAAGCCAAAACATGTGCAGCAGAATTTTTGCAAGTAGTAAACCTGCATCTGAAATGTGTTGTTTTAGACTGAAGGCTGGGGCTTGTGTGAATGTTCCTCCATGCAAAAATATCCCCCTCTTGTAGAAAACTAGCATGTCAGCAAAAAGCATTCTAGCCCCGTTTTCTCCCTGATACATGTGTGTACATGTGCAAGGTTTAAAGTGGGGACTTACAACTCACACAAGGTGGTAGACGTGTACTGGGCTATACCACTTACAGCCTGCTGATGGGGGCATGCGTGATGGAATGCACTTTGTAAGACAAAAAAAATCCTTTCACACAGAAGGTTAGATGTCCAAGGAAAAGATTGTAGTCTGTCCCTGTCCCTGACATGCTTCTTTTCAGCATGCATGGGATTTTTCTTTCTATGTATTAGAGAATTCAGTTGTGATTCCTTCAGTCAGAAGTACTGACTCCACAGAGTAGAGATGTCAGGTGTTTGCTGGGCCATGCAGCCTGTCAATAAATCCAAACTCTCAACAATGGCTGCCATTCTTTGTAATCAAAATAATCACAGGCAGTATGGGAAATTCTCAGGCCTCATCTTCTGCCTGTTCCAGGATAATGAGAGATGGCAATATCCCTTCTCCCCAATCCCCTGCCTGCTTCTTACCTTGGTGCAGTGTGCACAAACTTTGGTGTGTGTGTGTGTGTTTTTAAAGCTTAGCATTTTCAGTTGTGGGCCTCAGAAGAAATGCCGCAATCAAACTAGGCAATCTTCAGCTCCCCATCTGCCCTTTTGTTTCCATTGGCCTTGAAAATCAGCAATTTTTTTTACCAGCATACCTGATGCTACAGTGCATTTGTGGAGAAGAAGGGATGAGTTGGTGGGAAAGTTAAGATTTGCTTCTTGTTGACCTGGAAGAGAATTTCACTCACCACAGGTGATCAAGCAAGTTGCTATTTTAAAAGCTTGCCTTCTAGGCTTAAGAACATAAAAAGCGCTTTTCGGGGCAGTCTTAGCCATGGGGCCACCGGGGCAGTTGCAGCAGACCCTGCACTGAGTGTCCTTCACATTGGGAGGGGGGAGGGCTTGGACCACTGAGCTGCCCTGTTTGGGAGCCCCCTGCCCTGCTGATGCCTCCCACAGCAGGCAAGGGGCATTGCCCCCCCAGCTCAATTCCGCTTCACTGCCTGACTGTCAAGCAGCATTGGCAATGAACTGGGATGAGGGAGGGGCTGTGACATGTCATGTCATGCCCCCCCTCTCACCCAGTGATTCTGGGGCTCCGCCTGGAGCCCCAGACTCACTAAGAGCTAAACTACAAGAGATGAATTACACGAGGATGTGCTTGTGAAGGAAGTCGCAATGTTAGTGAGGAAGCCGAGTTTTAAAAGACATATCAAGAGGATTTGTCAGTTTCCCTCTCTACAGAGCCAGCTCTGATAAAGCTCTGATAAAGCTCTGATAGCTCTTTAGAGGGTTTGTTAATTTCCTCTTTGCCTCCAAAGGGTCATCAGTTTCACCCCCCCTTCTAGGAGGCGAAGAGGAAATAAACAAACCCTCTAAGGCAGGATCTTTGCTGGCTCTGTAGAGAGGGGAAATTGAGAAAGCCTTCCAATCTGTCTTTTAAAACTCAGCTTCCCAGCTAACATTGCGACTCCCTTCACGTGCAGGGCTGGCGCGCCCATTGAGGCCAGGTAGGCTGTGGCCTCAGGGCGCGAGGACACTGGAGAGGCGCTGGAGGGGGTATCAGGGGCGGAGGCGCGCACCGCAGAGCTGGCGTGGCTGGCCTGCAGCTGCTGCAGCCAGCCAGCCCCATGCTGCCGCCGCCACATGCCCCCAGCCGGCTGCAGCAGCCACGAGCCGCTGCCGGGGCAGCGTGCAGAGCGTGGAGCCATTCACCGGTGAATGCCCCCGGCTTGCGCTGCACAATGTCATTGCGCAGTCCATGGCGCGCGCGCACGCTGCGCACACGCATGGGGGGTTGCCGCAGGCGCTAGAACCCCTGGCGCCGGCAGTGTTCACATGAGTGTCCTTGTGTAATTTGCCTCTTACCGTTTAGCTCTAAGACTGCCTCTGGAGCTTTGGTGGAACAAGCCCAGGTGGAACAAGCCTCTCGTCCAGCAGCCAGTATCCATAGCAACTGAGTCCACAAGAAGAACAAGATGGCTGCAGCCTCCCCTTGTTCTTTGTCAAGCAACATCTGGTATTCTGAGGTAGACTTACCTCCATTAAGGTGTTGTGGTTAAGACAAAACCACAGAAAATGGGTCCAACCTTGTTTTCAACTCATCTAAGCCAGTGGCCACAACTATATCATGTTAATTAGGAGTTGTGTGAAGGACACCCCTCCATCTCTCCTGAATCTGCTGCCTATCCATTTCATTACATGACCCTCTCAAGAAGTTCTAGCATTTCGAGAGACGAGAAATTTCTCTCTCCACTTCTTCCGCACCATTTTAATAACCTCTTATCATGCCCACTGTTGCTTTTCTAAACTTAGCCCATCCACCCACAAAAAACATCAAACAATATTTTATTTGCCTCATTTATACCCCACCTTCCTCCCCAATGGGCACCCAAAGCAGCTTATGCCATTCTCCTGTCCTCCATTTTATCCTCACAACAAGCCTGTGAGGTAGGCTAGAATGAGAGTGTGTGACATGCCCTAAGATCACCCAGCAATCCATGGCAGAATGAGGATTTGCACCTGGGTCTCCCAGATCTTAGTCTTGACTATAGGATGGATTCTGAAAGTTCGTTCTACTAATGGTGACATTTGAACCATGTTCTGAGGGAAGGCACCACCCCAAAACAGACAGATCCATCCCTTTAACTTTTTCTTCGTAAAGAAGATGCTCTAACCCTGGAATGAATTTGTGCTTGCCCTTCTTCCCTAGGTGGCCATCGAGTTCGACGAACACATCAACGTGGCTTTCAGCTGCATTTCCGCCAGCTGCAAGATTGTGCATGAATATATTGGCGGCTACATCTTCCTGTCCACCCGCACGGCTGAAAGTGCCCAGGAGCTGAAAGAAGACCTTTTCCACAAGCTGACGGGTGGCCATGAAGCTCTCTGACCTGGCACTACCAAGCAACACTTCCTCCCCAGCAGCACACACGCTGGCCTGCCTTCTCAAGGAACGGTCTGGCCAGCGCTGATGGAAACCTGAGGTGCCCCCTAAAGACTTGAAAGGCCAAGCTATAACTGATGCTGGGGGCTAATGATCAGATTCCCCACCACCACCCAATTGACTTCTGTGTAGGTGCCTGTAGAGTTGCCAATTCTGGGTTGGGGAATTTCTGGAGATTTGAGGTTTGGAGTCTGGAGAAAGCAGGGTAAAAAGACAGTACTTGTAGTGTGTCTGTCTTTTCCCTCCATATTAGGGCTAAACACAGCCGAGGGGGCAAATTTCAGGGAAACTGCATTGAGTGGGGAGAGTTATTTCTCCTATTGGGTCCCCCCACAGCTGCTTTTGCATTTCACAGGCCTCATAATTACGTCTCAGGGATCTGATGTGGGGGAGCAGGGGGGAGTAGTCCATTTTATTTTAAAGGTATGGGATTTTTTTAAAAAATTCTGTTTTACTGAAGGCCCCTCAGCTGAGTTTTGCTTTTTGTATTCTTATCTACCCTAAAGAAATATAAATAAAAATGTTATTGATTCTCAATAATGTATCATGGTCTTTCTCTCTTGCTTTGCCCTGTGACCTGCACTGTCACTGTAAAAAAACCCTTTAATTGCATTGTCTAGAGAACTCATCATTGCACATTTTCGAGTGGCCCTTTTATTTGGTGAGGTTCTGTTCCTTTTCCTAGGTGGCTGACAGCCTATTATTTTGCTAGAGCACCTACAAGAGCTAAGTGCTGGGTCCCATGAACCAGATCAGAAATCCATATTCCAGCATGCTATCTTCCCCTCTCCAGCAAAGCTTATAAGTGTAGCATGAAGGCTAGAGTGTTCCCTTTGCTGATTGTTCCTAGCCACTTGTATTCAGATACAGACTGCTGCTGAACATGGAGGCTCAATTTAGCCATGTGGGCTACTGATAGACCTTCTCCCCCCCCCCCCCGCCCCATGAATTTGTCTAGGTGCTGTATGTAGAAAAAGAAAGTGCACATTCTATATTTAAATAGTGACATTTATTGTTTAGTAATAAATTATATGCACACCAGAAATTGTTATCTCCTGGGGGAAATGTAGAAGAGGGCAATCCTGGTGCAGAGGCAGGTCACTCAAGAGAAAGCCGGCATCCTTGGGAGAAAAAAAGGGGTGAGCAGAGAGGTTATCGTGGATTAGGCACGTTTCTACCTATGTGGTGGTCCTGTCCAGTTACACTAAGTTTCTGGGAATCAATATTTAGAGAGATTGTTAAATAACCTGGGAAAAAATAAAACTGACTGCTAAATTAACTCTGCTCAATTTATTTACCAATGAAGGTTTTCTATGTAAGCAAAAAACACTTAATAATTTTCTTTTAGTTGCCGTTAGGATACTTACTGCCCAGTGTTAGAAAAATGCTAAAGAGATTTCCTTGGATAGGTGCCGCTAAATTAAGAAATATAGCAGTACTTGAAAAACTAAATGAATAATTAAATAAGATTAGATTAATTCTGGGGAGAAAAAAAGAATGATGATTTTAAGATTATATGGAATGGTTTCATAACTTATCTAACGGAATTTCCAGAATATAGCTCTTTTAAAAATGTTCTTTTATTGGATGGAGACCCTTTCCTGAAATTTGACTAAGGTATTGAATAGTTCTTTTTCAGAATATTATTATTTAGAAATGGATTTAATGAATGTATGTTAAATTGTAGCTAAGTTGGATGGAAGCTGTTTCCTCTCCCCACCACATGAAACATGAAACAAAAGGGTATATGAAAAAAGGGGGGTGGGATCTGGTACTACACAAATGTAAACAAAATAATCTTTTAAAATGGGTAGAAGTGACACATGTCTATTTCATAAGCAGTATTCTTGGTATACAGCTGCTGAATTACCTAAGTGTGAGGCTCTTTAGACAATCATAACTGAAGAGCATTCAGGGTGGGATCTGGGTGGGTGATAATGCATCCACCAAACCTAACGGGCACTAGAATGCAAAATGTGTTTGTAGGTTTAGTCTGACTATAAACTTACGGACAGGCCGGAGCTGCAGGGCTTCCTGGAAGTAGCGGGGAACAAGAAGCCCGTCGGCATTACCGGGTGTGAGGATGACACCATTAGCCGAGTGGTAAAAAGGAATTCCGTCTGCAAGAGAAGAAATCAGGTCTATAGCACTCCGCACACGTTGGATAATGCACTTCCAATCCTCTTTACAGATCATTTGGAACGGATTTTTTTGTGTGTGGAACAAAAAATCCACCTCAAACGATGGATAAAGTGCATTGAAAGTGCATTATCCAACGTGTGCGGAATCGGCAACGAACTGCTGTTCCTGGCCCCAGAAAGTAGTGCAATAGGATCCCCAAATTTCATATCCTTTTATTCTCAATTCAGGTTTTGTTGGTTTGAAGAATTCCTGAGATCCAGGGTGCCTGCGTTCTATTCCCTGTTCTCCAATGTGATGGTAAGGGGAGATCTAGAAAGTAAGAGCCAGAATAGTATAGAATACACAGCAGGAATCTCCAAACGGCACAGAAGTAGACCCACAAATGGCTCCTGCATGGTCAAAGTGCACGCTCTACAAAGGCAGCACACACCACTTCAACCCTACGTGATTCACTGCCTCCTTCCAAATTGGGTGGGACATGTTGTTGCACTTTGACCTCTGGTGCCTTGGCCTCAATGGCTCACTCAGTCCTTTCTGACGCAGCAGAATGGTTGCTCCCCAAAGGAGGCTTCCTGTTGCACTTCTGCACGAGTCCCAGTTCCAGGCTCGTTTTCTTCCAATTAGGAGGCAGGCCCAGGCAGAAACACACAGCGAAAGCACATAACTGTTATGCTTACACACTCTAAAAGTAAACCACTTTGGGTATAACCGTGAACAGTACTTCCCATTTTAATTTAGAAAAAAAAATCTCAGCTATCCAAAGTTTGAGAAACTCTGCTGGACCTGGGTTCAAATCTCAACTGAACTCTGAAACTCAATGAGTGAAGGAAATGAAGCCAGCCATGATCTCAAAAGCCAACCTTGATCGTTGTCTTGTCGCAAAGGTAAGATGGGATGAGCTTGTGGAAGGAGGAAAGGAGACAGGCAGTAATAGAGGAGGCAAAGAGTGAACGGAAAGGTCTGGGCTACAAACAGTGGCCTACCCCATTTCTTCTTTAACTGGGGGGTGGGCTCTGCTTCCTCCTCACTCACCTGCTAGAGCTTTGGCTGCATCGATGATTATGGCCACCTCACAGCTGTTTCTCATTCCTGCAGAGCAAAAACCACATAAGGGTCTGTCAGATACAGCTCCTGTCTTGCTGAGGACACTTATCTCAAGGGTAGGGGGGCAGGAAGGACAAGACCCCCCCATACATGCAGCTGAATGAGCCAGCTCTACTAATAACACCCTGTAAATGGAAAGCTAGTTCGGCCTGCTGAGAGCTAGACTAGAACCCTGACACGCTCATTTTTTTTAATCTGCAGGGAGTTTTTACACATGGGAAAGTAATTAAAACTGGGGCGCTTCCCAATTGCGGTCTAAAGTGGCACAGCCCATTTCTGCCACCTCAGGCCCACTTCACACATGCTGGGAAATGACCCACACCCTGTGGATCCAAAGCAGGAGCCCAACGCTGTTATGAACAAAAGTACTCCACGGCCCTTCCAAAACAGAAGGAGAGAAAAGACTTTCCCAGTCCCTCCAGAAGACTATTCAAAAATCAGAAGGGACAACCACAGAAAATGACACCTTTTGTACTTCAGTAGACAGTCTAGTGGAGAAAGAATGTTTAAGATTCCCTGTTGGATTGATCTCAGCCGGCAGTGGGGTGGACACAGAAAGAGGCAATACTGGAGAAATTCAGTGGAACAGGGCTGGGGCTTGTGTATTGTCCTAGGTTGGCCATTACAAAGTCACTAATTTCCCCTTTGTGTGTTAGGAGAAAGGAAGACTCACCGCTCAGGATAGCCCCGTCCCCTGGCAATCCTGGGGCCAAGTGGATGTGCGTTCTCCCCATCCGAGACAAGCCCGTACGTCGTATTGCTGGCCAGTGACGCAGATACGTACCATGTGCCACAGTGTCTGGGAAGTCTGCGGGGTCCAACAAAGGGACCAATTCCAACTCAGATACCTGCAGCACGGAATAACGGTCCAGATACCGATCCACTGGAAATAACCAACTCATTCCCACTTCCCCCCCATCCCAATTGTTCTGCCCCCTTTCTGCAGCCTTCCTTTTCCTTTTTTGCCCTATGACATCAGAGATGCTTAATATGATGAAGGCTATAAACTTTTAATAAGCTAAAGAGGTGCAACTAACTGGGCAGTTTAAAAAATAAATATATTATATTTAATATAAGTGCAATACAAAAACAACTAACAGCAGGTCCCTCCTTAGAAGTGACATTCCTACCCTCTCTCTCACTTTGAAGGGAATGCCTCTTCTGAGATGGTGCCTGCTGTGTGATCTCTGGGCATTATCTCAGAAGAGGCATCTCCTCTTCCTTTGTTGTGCTTGAGGTCCCTGCTGCAATATATGCAGGCATTGTCTCAGAAGAGACATTTCCCCTTGCACAGGAGGGGAATGCCTCTTCTGAAATGGTGCCTGCTATAATACGTGTGGGCATTATCAGAAATCCCACCCCCTTTTTTTTCTTGACCTGCAGGGAATACTTCTGTTAATACGATGCCACCTGTGATATATATAAATATAGCATTATCTAAGAAGAGGCATTCCTCAATCTCCCTCCCTCAGGAGGGAATGCCTCTTCTAACATGATGCTGGCTGAGATACACAAAAAGCATATTTTTTTCTCATTCTTGTGCAAATTTAATTAGTTAAAATTCCTATGCTTCATCCAGTATGGCTTCTTTACTCAGATGACAGCCCTAGACCAAGATGCTTCTTTCCATCAGCTGCACCTTTGCAATTCAGATTTCCTCCAGAATCTTGCTCCTCAAGCACCATCCCTCCCCCTATATCCAGTTACCCAGCTTGTATCTAGAGGGGTTACCAGGAGGAAGAGGGCACCTGGTATTTGGAAACGGACTACTTCTGCAGTCATTGAGCCATTGTAGCTAATAGTTGTTGACAAGAGACCTCTCCTCCATGAGTATACAACAGCATATCCTCCTGTGCTTTTAACCCTGTGCAATCCTGATATACACACAGCCCTTCCATTGATTTCCTACCCTGCCTGTCTTTGACGCATGCTCTGCTATCCCGTACTCACCCACCTGCAGTGAGTGCCCTTGATTGGCACGGATCTGGGGGTGTCCATCGGAAGGGTGCAGCCGCATAGCAAAACGCTGCTTGTCATTTGTCTCTACGACGCGTTGCACGTCACCCGGGGACCAAGCCTTAAACTGGGGCAAACAGAGGACTTCTGCTACGTCCACAAAACCATCTGCAGTCAGAGAAGAACAAGAGCATCATTTGACCACCCTGTTGCCAGCGAGACTGTGCGTACACAAAAGCCCGGCTAAACCATACCAAGGCTCTCTTCTGATGCTGCTCCCTAAGCACTGGAATTCAGAAGTTTACTTTTTAGAGGCAGTCCCACGATTATGGAACAACCTCCCCAGGGTGGAGGCATTTTTACGATTGTTGTTTTTACATTGTAAGCTACCTTGAGTGCCATAAAGTAGAAAGGCGGCTAATAAATATTTTAAATAAATATTCAAATAATAAACATGGAGGTTCCCTTTCCTCACCATGGCTAGTAGCCACTGATGGATCTGTCCCTTCTACCTTAGAGCTTGGCTCTGTTTCTTGGGTCGTTCAGAACTCTTGGTTCCACAGGTATCCTTTTATGTCCCTGCTCTCTGCACATGCCACGTTCACATTGGACTGAGTGTGCATATGTGTTTATTATAGGGAAGACTTGCATTTGGGAAGGGGGCTTGGACTGGGTTTGATTTATAATCTGCTTTCTCACCCAGCTGACTACAAAAATGCCAAATGTCCAAGTGGCCAACTGTCAGTCCCTGGCAGTTAGGTCCCTCAAGCTCTCCACAGTTAACACGCAGGTGTTCCCATTGAAGCAACTTTATTGAGAGCCATACAGTTCAGGATGTTCACACAAAGGTGGCAATTGGCAGAAGTGACAATTCAAACAAAGGCATTACTAATTATAGGGAAACTTCCCGCCCGTCGGGTTCGTTGACATTCTGGCGCGAAAACCCAAAGAAGTTACATGGGAACTGATTAGTTTAGACTAGACAGAGTACAAAGTGAAATCAGCCCAGTCTCTGGGAAAAGATACATTGCTGCATTCAGCAGCTCGCTCGAAAAGTGAAAGTAAATATTTTCAACAGATAAGGGAGAGGCCCCACTGGCTCACCTGCCTTTCATGTGAGCAGTTTACACACTCTCAGATGCTGTAACAGAATACAACTTTAGCAAAACAGTAATGACCAGTACAGAATGCAGAATACAGTAACGGCAGGTAGGCTGGCATACATGACACCAACTTTTCTTTCCACTGGGGCTTGTGTATTAATTAAACAAAAATGCAACTGGTGAGGCTTTTCCAGGCAGCGGGGGAGAAGACAGAGCAGAAACACTCACCAGGACCCATATGTAACCCCAGCTTGTCCGCACCGTGGCGGAGGGCATAAGAGAGCGCTTTGGACAGGCGAACATCAGCATCCTGTAACACATTTCGTAAAGAAACAGTCAGCAGGCCAGGGAGTAGACTATGGACAAGAAAGCAGGGCTCCAGCCAGGGAGTCTTCCAAAAATTGGGGCCATACGTAAAGGACTGTTGTAGCTACGGTCATCAACATCCTGGAGGGAAAAAGAGTCCTGTCTCTTTAACAGAGGAGGAATGTGAACCACGCAAATTCGTGGCCTGTTCTGCCTCAGGCCCAATTCAGAAGAAACAGACAGATAGAGTCCGATGAGGAGAGGAAACAGTTACTTTATTCGAATAGAGGGAAGACCGTGGATACAAGGGCAATAAAAGCCCAGTAAAACCAATCGTTCTTCCGAGGTTTGAGAAACATTACCATCAACTTTTATCACCTTGGGTTTATTATGTATTCAGTAAGTTATTGGTTGAGTTAGTTACGTGTACATATGACTTCGGATCATTCTATTGGTTTAGCATAATTAGGGGTTGTCCCCTTACTCAATTAACACTAGCCCGGATCTGTTCCCATCCTTGATGTAACTAGCAGGACAACTACCCATTGTTAATTTATTCCATTACATGATATAGGTGCTGGGCAAAGAACATTTCCCAGCATTCCTGAAACAAAGGCTTTAATGCAAGTGCCCCAATCTATGGCAGGATGATGACCATCTATCTCTTGCAATGTTGCCAAAGAGGGAACTCAGATTTTACAGGCCTGGATATTAATTGTTTTGTTCTCACAGATTCTAGAAATGCAGTTTCATTTTCTACCGTCAGCACTTTTGTTAGCTTGCAAGGACAAGAGAAAGATGGGTAAGGGGCTTCTCTTAGTGTGGCTGTGTAAAGACAAAAATCATAAAACATGATTACATCTACATTCGTATAGTTATCTTTCTGATACACGTTTGTGCTATATCTAGAGTTGCATAAAATATCACTCAGGGACTCTGGGGGACTCTGCTTACTAAGAATTTAGGGGGGGGGGTTCAGGGCTGCATCCCACAAATGGGATATTATTTACCAGGAGATGTTCTTTACCTCCGTGCCATTAAAAGCATCAGGTGCCAATTTCCACAATTTCTATTAAAGAGACAAGATTTTTTCCCAGGCCTGTTTAGCAACCAGGAGTATAACACAGTGATTAAAAGACTGGAAGGTGCTGTCAAGACACAGGTGACTTATGGCAACTTATGATTTTCAAAGCAAAGACGAAAAGAGATGGTTTCCCATCAGCAATAAGGAAACATGGTCACTGTATATGGAGAAAACACAACTCCTTTGTGGCCTATCTTATCAACTGACCCTCTATGTCTCCTCTTTGCAATCCAAACAGCATACAAATCAGGAAGTCCTTAGTTTGAATTTAACCTCCGCTGTGAATTCACTAGGTGGCCTCAGGACAGCCACGCTCTCAGGTTCAAGCCCCACTCTCTCCACACTTGCGATACAGAGATGAAAATGTCCTACCTCACTGGGCTGTTGTAAGCATTACAACCAGCTCATATAGGCAAAGAGCTCGGAACAATTGCAATTGCTACGTACACACCAATACATATTATTATTATCTCTATTTTCCACAATCCACCAGATGTTTGGGCTGGAATTTTTGGTCTCTCACCAACTCAGATTTTATCTAAGAATCTAGGAGTCAGTGAGGTATAATCTTAGGATCTGTCATGTTCCAAATAGTGCGACTGTCTGCAACTGTCCATGTGTTATCCTGTCTATGTCAATATTGCCTAGGTGTTCAGTTAATCCTTTTAGAATCGCACCTGTCATTCCTATCACTACTGGAATAATCACTGTATGTTTCTTCCAGAGATGATGAACTTCAAACCTTAGATCCTGACATTTTGATATCTTTTCAATCTCTTTTTCTTCAATTCGACTGTCACCTGAGATTGCCGCATCAATCATTTTGACCATTTTTTTACTTTCAACCACAGTAATATCCGGAGTATTATGTTCCAGCTTCTTATCTGTTTGGATTTTGAAACCCCACAAGATCTTAACTTTCTCATTTTCAACCACTTTCTCAGGCTTATGTTCCCACAGGTATTTTGCATCATTATTACTACAACATCGTGTTTAATAGAGCATAATATAAACCTGTGGAGATGTTGGCCATCCCCCAATATATTTATACCAAAAGCAGGAGAGCACGTAAGATGTCAAAATTCTGTATGTTGCTTCAATTATTCAGATTGTGAAGGCAGGAAAGGATGAGCCATGTGCTCAGCTCTCATGGCCCTTATACAGCCAGGGTAAGATCTCTGCTTTGGGGTTAGGAAGGAAATTTCCTCCAGGCCACATTGGCCAAGGATCCTGGAGTTTTTTGGCCTTCCTCTAGGTATTGAGCAGGGGTCATTGGGGCAGTGGGTGGGGATAGCTATGAATTTCCTGCACTGAGCATTGTGTTGGACTAGATGACTCTTGGGGGTACCTTCCAGCTCTGATTCTAGGATTCTAAATTCCCTTCGCTTTTATTTTTGCCAGAGGGGGGAAAAATAGCTTCTTAACACACAAAGCCTGACCCCTGAAGGGGCTTTTACAGTGGCACATAAGAGTTCATTTCTGTTGGTTCGGTAGCAATATTAAAGAAGCTGCACAATAGGAGAATCCCATCCACCCCAAGCCACTCTCAAAACAGCAGGACTTTCAAGGGACAAGAAACGTTGTGCCTCAAAGGCGGGTCTGACCGAGCAGAAGGAAGCGAGGAGCTTTGGCGGGGACGATCTCAGACCTGATCTCTGCGCCTTCTCCGGTTTGCCTGGTTTCGAGCTCTCCTTGCAGGGTTTTGGGGTGGCTGACCAATGCTGGACCCCTCTGCCTCCATAACAAGGATCCCACCAATGTTTGCAAAACCAAAGCCCCACTGGAAATCAGCCTGTTATCCCCCCCGCGCAGGTATTTATTGCAACTTTCTAAATTTACGCACACACCCCAGCCGCCCCCCCAAACCTTCCTGCCCTACTTGTATGCCATATAGCCCCTCCTCCCAGACCACAAGGAAACCAGAGTCGACGTGCCACAAAGGCTTCTGGGATTTGTAGTTTTCCGTCTCCACTGAGTCCCAACCCCTTTCTCCTTAAGCTGGCATTGCACCTTACAGTTAGGGAGCGCTTAACTGGAGTTAGGATCCAGCCCAATTCAACCTTCTCTGCTGTTTTCAGGCCCCTTCATTTCCTCCCGGTGAAAGTATTTGGGTTGCCACCTCCAAGGTGGGAAATTCCTGGAGATTTGGGGGTTGAGCATGGGGGAGGGCAAGGTTTGGAGAGACACTTCAGCGGGGTATTATGGCATAGCGTCTATCCTCCAAAGCCGCGATTATCTGCCAGGGAACTGATTTCTGTCATTTGGAGATCAGTTGTAATTCCTGAAGGTCTCCAGGCCCCAACTGGAAGTTGGCAATCCTTACGTGCATAGCGCATTGTGCATTTGGGAGCCAAATTCATTGCAAATGGAAGAGAGTCGAAAACGTTTTGCATCTGACGAAGAGAACTGTGATTCTCGAAAGCTTATGCTACAATAAAGTTGGTTAGTCTTAAAGGTGCTACTGGACTCTTTTTGATTTTGCTACTACAGACTAACACGGCTAACTCCTCTGGATCTATGAAAATGTTTTGTTGTCAGGTTTTTCTAGTAGGGTTTAGCCTCGGATTATGAGCGCACCCACCTCAGATTTCTATTTTTGATGCTCTTGGATCATTTGTACGCTTCCTCCATCACCCACCTTCGTCCCCAGTTGTCTGGGAGGAAAGCTGGCATGTAAAATATTGCACATAACAAACATAAATCACAGGGAAGATAAGGAGCGCGATAGGCACCGCGCATCTCTCTCAAATCATCCTTTGATTTTATTCCTAAAGCCGTTGCGGCACAAGACTTCAGAAGCATATAAACATATATATTTGATACAGACAGAAACTGGATTTCTCCCTCGCTGATGAATTGTCAACAAAGGATCCCCCTCCAGTGAGAATTTAATATTTCTTCATTTGGGGCTGTACTTATATTTCTTGCTCCGCCAGTGCATCTGAAAAAAGAGCTTTAACTCCCAAAAGCTCATTTTCTGCAAATCCTGTTAGTCCCTAAAGTGCCACTGGACTTTAAAAAAAAAAGTGCTATGCAAATTAAAAATCCAAGATCCGACGGGCAGCTATTGCGAAGTATGACCACTGAGTGGCGCTGTCTGCCTTATTTTTGCGCTCCCTTTTGGTCAGGTGAGGTTTGTGTATCCAGTTTCCTGCGCCCAGACTTGGGAAGGTCATTTCAAGAGCGAAGCGAGTTGAGATCGGGCGGGGGGGAAAGAAGCCTGAAATACCAAGGAGCGGGAGATGGGCTGCACTGGCAGTTGGGACAGGGAAATTGCAGCAATTTAAGGAGCGGGGGAGTCTGTAGACGTAAATGCCAGACAGAAGCTCCTATTAATGGCCATGGGGAGAATAAATAACCTTCCCCGACTCTTTCTCTTCCCTTCCGCAGTTGTCTGCTGAAATGTCGATTGTGATCTCCTTAGGGGCAGGGACCTACTTAAGATGCACAGCCGTCAAGGTCAGAAAAGCCCTGCTGGAGCAACTAAATGGTCCTCACAAATTCCCCCCAAAGTCTACAAGCTAGGTAGGAAGTCTCTTCTCTTCATTGCCCACCCCAACTGGTATATAAAGGTGGTAGAGAGTGCCCTCAAGTCATAGCTGACTTATGGTGACCCCTGCTGGGGTTTTCAAGGCAAGAGACTAACAGAGGTGGTTTGCCATTGCCTGCTTCTACAGCCCTGGTCTTCGTTGGAGGTCTGCCAGCCAGTTACTAACCAGTCCTTGTTTTCCAAGATCTGATGAGATCAGGCTCACCTGGGCAAAGGTACGCTACCTCTAAATATGGAGGTTCTGTTTAGCCATCCTGCTGTTCATAGACCTTCCCTCTGTTACTTGGTCTAGTTAGGCCTTATTAATACTGATCTTGTATTATTGGTAATTGTTTGTTCTTTTCAAATTATATGTACAGGAAAAAGGCAACATAAAGGGAAGGAGGGGTTGCCAGAAAAGCTCCGATCCTTTGACTTTAGCAGAGGTGGGCAGTGCAAAAATCAGCCCATGGAGATTTTCCCGCCATGGAATCTCTCTCTTTCTCTCTAGTATGTGTTGAACCTTACCTTCCTCCAAGCTCAGGGTGGCAATAAGCGTTTTATCTTCACAACACTCCTGTGAGGTACAGTTGGCTAAGAGTATGTGAACTGGCCCCAGGTTACCCAGCAAATGGCACGGCGGAGCAGGGGACTCAAAATCATCATCTGCTAACTGCTGCAACATTTATCTTGCCTTTCCTGTCATGAGCTTTGGCCACTGCACGTAATTTTTCCTTCCTCCAAGTTTATCCTCACAACAGCATGAAGCAGGTTAATCTGACAGTGTGCGACGGTCCCTAGGTCACTTGGCAAGCTTCATGGCTGAGCAGGAATTCGAACCCAGATCCTGGTTTGATACTCTGGGCTCATTTCGAGAGGGAACACACAGGAACGCAGTTCTGGCAGTTCCCCAAAGAGGTCACACGTCAGGTGGCCCCGTCCACCTCTCAGCCATTTTGGGCCCATTTCGGCCTCTGATGGGTGGTGCAGCGGCCTGATCCCAACCATTTTGGGCCCCTTTCCAGCCATTTTCAGCCCCTTTTTGCCATTTTGGGCCCCATTTGGGCCCTAAATGGCCAGGATTGGGTCCAGAAACAGCCAGAATAGGTGATGTCAGGGGGTGTGGCATATGCAAATACCAATGACACACTTCCAATGATGGCAAGAGACGTGGCATATGCTAATGAGTTCCTCCAGCTCTTTTTCTACGAAATGACCCCTGCTAATTACTATGCCATCCTGGCACACTGTTTCTGAGAAAGGAACAGCATCGGAGGGGCTGTGGCTCAGTGCCTGAGCATCTTCACGGCCTGCCTAAAGCTCAAGGTTCCATCCCCCGAATCTCGTTGCACAGACCCAGTCGTAAGCAATGCAAATGACCTTTGCTAAGACTGTGGAGCACTGCTGGCTGCCAGTTTGAGCAGACAATACTGACCTTCCTGTATCAGTGATGTGATTTGTTAGGAGGCAGCTTCACGTGTGTTGGAGTTGGAAGGCCAGTAAAGAGGTCAGTACCTGCGTGTGACAGCCCCTAAACTTTTGAACTCTTGAGAAGTTACTGCGTTGTGGGACTCGAGCACTGCCGGCCTTTTTTCACCAGCCCTGCTGCTCTATCTTAATACCATCTTGAAATGCGAACGTAAAGAACGTCAGTAGAACCTTGCTGAATCCAATCTGGAATCAAGTCCAGGGCACGGTCCGAGAATCAGTGCCACCCCTTCCTGCCACCCCACCGGGCCAAGCAAGGGGCAGCCGTCACCCTGTTTCCTGGTTGCTGCAAGTGGGCAACCCAAACTCCAAGATGGGGTAGGCGCAAGCGGCGGCAGGGAGGGCCTGCTGTTTTTCTTCTTTTTCCTGCACTCTGTCGGGGGTGGGTGGAGTGATGGGCACTTAGGTCTCCCCAAGCAATGGGCTAACAGAGGCAGCTGCCCAGCTAAGACTGTCCCCGGCTGTGAAATTTTGCTTGCCCCCTTTCTGCAGACCAAACTGCTCATAAATGCACAAAAGTGGGCCAGACTCGTACTTTTTCTGGACAGGCGGCAGTGTCAGGTGGATTGAAGCCACATCGCTGGTGTAAAAGGAAAGGGGGGGAGATGTCGCTTATAAACCAGAGGTAGTTGAGTAAATGCAGCAGCTGAGCCCCTCGGGTCACGGCTCAGACACTAAGCTGCTCAGGAGCGAGGTGACAGGCTCCTTGGATTGTGGGGTCCCGGATCCCGACTCATTAACTGCCTCCAAGCTGCCAATAATCCAGATAATGGCAGCTCAGGGAGAGGATCAACTCTTTCCTTGTAATGCGGCCCCTCTCACGCCACCCTTGCCCACCCCTCATTCACCCAACCCCTCCACCCCTGCGAGAGACACACTCTGGCTAGCCTCCAGAGTTACTTGCGTGCAAACACAGGGAAGAGACAGGCTTTGCCTGGAGCAACCCATTTACTTCTTGGAAGAGAGACACTTCTTTACTGCTGGCATGTGCTGCTCTTTGCACGCATATAATTTGCACAGGGATAAAGGGTAAGAATTTCCCAGAAGTAAGCCAGTGAAAGGCATAGCTGAGGCTATGTGCAGTACTCGCCTTCCCAATAATCTAAGCTTTTAAAAAAACACGTTTCTAGTCCTTATGTTTGGTTGATTTAAAAGCATGTAAGTGATGCCAGCTGTAATTCTGGACACTTGTAAAAGGGCTGCTGGCTGAGATTAACAATGGTTAGGGAGGGGGTTGCAAAGTTTCTGTGCCCTCCCCAGAACCAACAAGAGCATAAATTATGCCAAATCTGGATCACACAATTATATATATATAAATATACATTTTAAAAACACGGGTCGCAGGAAAAAGTAGCTAGTATTGCTGATTAGCAAGCGTGAGAAAAGCAAAGTGCAGTAAAGTAATGAATACTCAGAAAGTGAAGCCCAAATACCTGTAAGAAGTTTTTTAAAGATTTTATTGAGGTGGGTGACTAGTAGGCACGGCAGCGGTAGCAGCAGGACTGGCAAGGCACAAGGAAGAAGTTAGCCCATTCAGCTTCAAGGTGGCTGGAGGGGAGGCCCACTATACATACTCCTAGAGTAATATTCCAGCTGTGCCAACAAACAGCTGGCAATTCTGGGCCAGAAAACATAAAGAAATCCTGATTGGTCCCTGAGTCACTCGTTTCCTCCTACTGTTTCTTCTGGGTGGTCACGTCACTGGCACAGGCCCATCACTTCTGTGTAGAGTTTTATGGCCCCTTTGGCTGAAGGGCACAGTTCCTTCCACAGGTCCCCATTCTGCTCCGTCGTTAGGATGTTCTGCACAAAGAATTATAGAATTGGAAGGTACAGGCTGCTGCTGACTTCACCTGTGTGCAGCCTGGTACCTGCAGGAGACCCTGTTCAGATCCTCACGACAATCACCCTGTGAGTTGGGTGGGGCTGAGAGAGCTCTGGGAAGCTGTGACTGACCCAAGGTCACCCAGCTGGCTTCAAGTGGAGGAGCGGGGAATCAAACCCGGCTCTCCAGATTAGGGTCCCGTGCTCTTAACCACTACACCAAATTGGCGGCTTCCTGTATTCACTGTGGCAATAGTTAATAGGCTGATCTTGACCACATTCACTCACAAGTATCCCATTTATGACTGCAGGATGTCCTTGCTAATATGCATGCTGAGGACTGCAGCCTTAGAAATAATACACTGCAAGGCCTGGAAGATGTTTTAAGCAAAGGGGATGATCCATGATCAGGTACGCCTTCAGCCAAAAATCATTAATCCCATTTAGGATTGGTCCAAAATCTGAAAGCAAAATCCTTCCACTAATCATTTCCTCACTGCATGCCCGAAAGATATCGCACATGGACTCTGGGTATGGTGAATTTATGCCACTGCTGTTAAATGGCAGGGAAAGGTCCAGAATCATGGTCTCCAACAGTAATCTTATGCCTGCTTAATCGGGAAGTCCCATTGAATTCAGACACCTAGTTCTAAGTAAACACACTTAGAGTCTCTCTACATAAGACATCTCACACGAGTAGGATCAAGTGAAAGATCTTACACTTGTTGTCCCATTGTGGATACACATGCACTGCTAGGGAGACAGAGTACACTTGAATATAAGACCACTCAGAAAGTAAGAGCCAAGCTACAAGTGATGCCTTACACAGGTTGGACACTTGCCAGCTTCCCTTAAGTTTTGATGGGAAATGTAGGCGTCCTGGTTTTACAGCTTGGCTCTCCATTACAGCTGCAAGACCAGGATGCCTACATTTCCCATCAAAACTTGAAGGAAGCTGACAAGTGTCCAACCTGTGTCAGGCGTCACTTGTAGCTTGTCTCTCAGTCACTTGAGTGTCCCTGTGTAAGATGTCTCGTGTAGAGAGACTGGTCAATCAGGGTGTACTGTCCTGACAATTTGCTCGGAGAGCCACTAGCATACACTCTTTCTAAAGGCATCTGGTGCCCCCAATGCTGCTAGCCAGAAGGTGGTACTGCAGTGCTGGTACAGGAGTTGTCAGGTGACACAGACAGGCCAATGGGGTTTCACTTGAACCTATAAAGCCTCTGATTCTGCCCAGCTTGGCTCTTTTGCACGAGCAACTGATCCTTGGGTGAAGCCCTAACTCCATCCAGATAGGCCAGATCAGCTTTGCCTCTGGACTGCCACTTACCTCTCTCGTGACAAACATGGCGCTAGTCGACTCTTGGGCTTCAGGGCCCCCAATGGCATAGTTATGCTGCACTTCCTCAGAAGTAAGGCTACACCTGAAAAGCAGAAATAAAGACCCTATTAGTGGAAGTGAATAAAATCTGGGAGCTGACCAGAAAAACCTGACTCTGTAGATCTGTGGATCTAGAGGTAGGAATCCCATCCACAGTGACTGTTCTGTGGGCCAGACACCAGCCAGAATCAAAACTCGTGGAGCCAGTTCAGGCGCCCGACAAAGAGCAGGCAAAAGGAATATGGGAAGAAGGGCCATGAAGACTTTGTGGAAGAAGGCCTTGCTTTGTGGCCACAGCTGCTGGCACAACCTAACTATGTAGGGTTGCCAATTCTGGGTTTGAAAATTCCTAGAGATCTGGGGATAGAGCCCTGAGATGGCAGGGTTTGGGGAGGGACCTCATCAGAGGGATTTCTCCAGCAGAACTGATCTCTGGAGATCAGCTGTAATTCTGGGAGATCTCCAGGCCACATCTGGAAGTTGGCATCCCTATGACTACAATCGGCCACACCTCCAAAGGCTCTCAAGCAGTCACAGGTCTCGACTGGGAACCAATCAGAGCTTGGAAGAACCTACAGCCCTGAGAGAATAGAATTTTTATAAGGACTTGTAGGCTGGTCAACAACATGAAGAAACTCGGTTCTACTCATGTGAGGAACCAGAGCCTATCAGGTGGCATGAGGCCCAGCATTTGATAAATGGATAACATTATTTATATCATTTTCCCTCTCAGTCCTCAGAGTATTCATTAACATAATTTCCCCTCAAAACAACTCCCTGTATGGTTGGCCAGAATTATTAGCAGGTTTCTTGCCAGAGTAAAGGAATTTGAAATGACACGTCCACATGTCATAGAGGCATTCCTGTGAGGAAACGAAGGAATGCCTCGTTACATAATGCCCATACAAATCACAGCAAGCTTAGCCATAGAAGAGGGATTCCTCCCTCATGAGTTCGGCAGGTGGGGAATGCCTCTTCTTTCATAATCTCCACACATTTCACAGTAGCCACTTGCCCATAAGGGACACTTCTCCTCTAAATAGTTAATAAATTTTCTTTAAAAAACAAACTGCTGTTCAATTAATTGTGGGTGCTCTTCAAAAACCAATCGACTATATTGATTAAGGTTGGTTGTTGTAGGTTTTCTGGGCTGTATTGCCGTGGTCTTGGCGTTGTAGTTCCTGACGTTTCGCCAGCAGCTGTGGCTGGCATCTTCAGAGGTGTAGCACCAAAAGACAGAGATCTCTCAGAGATCTCTGTCTTTTGGTGCTACACCTCTGAAGATGCCAGCCACAGCTGCTGGCGAAACGTCAGGAACTACAACGCCAAGACCACGGCAATACAGCCCGGAAAACCCACAACAACCATCGTTCTCCGGCCGTGAAAGCCTTCAACAATATATTGATTAATCACTGCAGCCTTGACAATTTCTCTCCCTATTATAGGTTGGGGGCACAGAGGCCAAGAAGTGGTTGGGCCTAGTTCTTAACCGTGGCTCTTTGCCAGTTGGCCACCATGTTGACATCACATGTATTACCTGACGTAGAATTCGGCACTGGCCCGGCCCCCACTAGTCTCATTCCGAGCTATCCCCAGCAACACCGGGCTGCTCAGGGTGGGCAGGGGAAGGTTAACCTAGAAAGAAAATGGTGGTTCAGAGAGGAGGGAGGGAAACCCAGAAAATGGCCCAGCCCTGTCCTGCGGGTGTCTCACCTCATCCTGAATCTCCCGCAACACAGAGGAAAACAACTCTTTCACCACCAGTTCTTTCGGGAGGTCCTGATGGCAGATGGATCCCTCTGAGACAGCATTTCCAGCCACAACCTGAAAAACAGTTAGTGCAAGAGTGAAGAGAGGAAACCCAATTCTATTCTGTACAGCCCAAGCTTGTGTTGTCTCCCCCACCCCCATTTTGGGTTGTCTTGAATGGCAGCAGAATTGGAGAAGGCCAGGCCGGACCCATGACTCATGTGATTTCAACAGGACATATGCAGAAATCTCACTGGATGTGTCGAGTCAACTACTGAGGAGGCGAGCAGGAAAGGTATTTGATTTTTCTGCCACAGGCTCCACAATATCTTAAATTTACTTCCCCGCATTGATACGGACAATGACAGGATTTTCCCTGTTCTCACACACACAACCACTGGGCAATACCAACCTGTGGTTCAGGATGCCCCCCGGGAATGTCAACCTTCCCAGGTGCCTCTCCTACATGCAGACTGCGCCGCAACAAGACGAACTTATCATCCGTTGTGTGCAGCATGGCACCCACCCCCAGGGGGTCGGCAAGGTAGGCCTGGCTGTTACCAAAATCTTCATGCCCCTGTTGCCGCAACTGCTCAACTCTGTGGGCCAAATTGGTTCCCACAAAGTCCTTGTAGGAGGTGAGGCCGAGGCGAAAAACTAAGACACCTCCCTCCTGCTTGATCGAGTGGAGCCGGAATTTGGCCCCGTCGAAGAGCCACGGGTTCTGCTGCCGCCGTGCCGCCCAAGCAGTCTCAATCTGGACCCGGTCGCCAGGTAGCTGGTGTCGGTCATACTGAGGGGAAAGTTCAGCTTGGACTTGACACTCGGAGATGCCCACTGGGGCCGTACACTGGAACATGAGGGAGATATCGGGATCCATCTTCTAGCTGCCCCGCGTCCATCTAAAAGCAGTCCTCAGACGTCTGAAAGACAAAGAGGATAGCACTTGCCACTTATTTTGCCACAGAAATTAAAGGCGAATTTTCCAACAGGCAAGGAATTTGGCTTAGCACTGGAGCACTTGTTATTTATACTGAACATCCCAGGTTCAAATCTCCTTCCCCTTGTATCCCCTGTTAAAAGACAGCAGAGCAGATGATTTTGAACTAGATGGACTATCAATGGTCTCACATGGCATAATCTTAAGTTCTTAGAAGAATATAGGGTTTTTTTTCCCCTGGACCCATTCCAGTGCTATAACAGCTGCCTGATTTCTAGAAACGTAGTAGGCATTAAAGGCACAGGACTAAGGTTGCCATCTTTTTCACTAGTCTTGCTCCTCTACTTCCAAAACGAGCATCGACAACATGATCAAGAAGGCAAAGTTTCTCTAGACAGGGAAATCAATGACAACAGAGGCTTCACTAGCTGAATTTCTACTTGTTCCAGCTGCTGTTTAAAGACACAGAGTGATAAAGACAGCAGCAACTATACTCTTTTGAGATAGAAATTCAGCCACTAACGCTTTCTCCTGTCATTGCATGCTCCAAGTTCAGACAATACACAACTGCTGGATTTCTTCCTGAAAGGCAAGGCGTCAAAGGCCTTGGAAGCCTTTCTAAGGGGGAGAAAAATACAAAAGTCACCAGCCATTGGAAGTAAGTACAGAGCAAGATGTGAACCCAGTAGCACCTTTAAAGACTAACTAGATTTCGAGTACGAGCTTTTGAGAGTCAAAGCTTTGACTATCAAAAGCTCATACCTGGGAATCGCATTTCGGGTGGATAGCCGTGTTGGTCTGCAGTTAAAGAGCAAGATTTGGGGTCCAAGACATAAAACCCTTGGAACTCTAGTTGGTCTTTAAGGTGCTATCGGACCGGGATCTTGCTCTTCCTCTGGAAATCTAGATGGTCTTTGAGGTGCTCCTGACCCAAATCTTACTCTTCTACTACAGACCAACAGGGCTACCCACCTGTAACTAACTACAGAGAAAATGAATTCGCAAATCCTGATCACATAACAGCCATGGAGGAAGAGATGGGCTGGATTAGACGTAGGATCCGTCTGGCCTAGCGTCCTATTTCCAACAGGGGCCAGTCACTTGTCCACAAGCAAAGCATGCAAACGACGCGCTCCCCCGTTTGTCTCCAAGGTGCACTGCCTCTGAACATGGAGGCTCCACTTAGCTAACAGCTACCCATAACGCTAACCGGCGTTAACTCCCCCACCCCCCACCCCATGCAGCTGCCTCCCTTCCCTGATAGGAGCTGCAGCCAGACTAGGAGGGGAGGAAGTTTGGGCTCCCGGCCTTGCTCCCGAGCGGCGCTGCGCAGGCTAGGCGAGCGCATTCATTAACCCGCTTTTTTCGCCAGTGGCGACGAGGGACCGGCGGCGCGTCCTTTAATCGGCTCCTCTGCCGACGAGCCACGTTCCTGTGTGCATAATGAACGCCCGGCTGGGCAGATGACTTGCAAATCACGCCGCGCTCAGCGGCGAGCTGCTCAAGCCCGGAGAGGCGCCTGGTGGAGCCTGGAGAGGAAGCGCGTCGCAAGGAACAGCCGGTCCCTGGACCCGAGCGAGAGGCGCTGCTGCGCTGCGGGGGTCCGCAAGGGTCGTGGCGGGGAAGCGGTTCCAGCCGGCCTGCTTACCTCCCGCTGCCGCCTCCCGGAAGGAAGGAAGTCCGGTCGCCGCGGCTAGGAGCCTCCCGCCTTGCGAAGCGCATTTCCTATTGCAGCTCGCTTGCGTTACCGGTCCCACTTAACTGCCCCCAAACATACCTTGGTTTTGCACCTTTAACATTATTTGAAATGGCATGCGGTCGGGGTGGTTGCCAACCGGCCACAAAAACGCCGCCTAGGGTATGCCAACTCTTCGGCCAAGGACGGGACACAGTCTAGGAGTTCTTCTTCTTCATTTTCTCCAGAGGAGCTGGTCTCTGTAGGCTGGAGATCAGTTGCGATTCCAGGAGAACTCCTGGCCCATCCTGGAGGTTGGCAACCTCAGTTGCCAGCTGGGACTGCTCGTGTGCCATTGAGTCATTTTTATGGCAGGGGGATAAAATGTGTCATGGATATGGCTAGAACTATAGGAGAACAATTGCTGGATATGACAAAGTTGTTCAAGAAGACACCTATGCACACAGAAACGGCTAGCCCAGCCCCATAACTAGATAGGTCACAAAGAGGTGACCTATTTAGAGGTTTAGAATAAAACCACCTTGGAGAGAGGCATAAAACAATAGAGTTACACGGTTGTATTGCCATGTGTATATTAGAAGAGCTCATTCATACAATGTACCAAGGCCCAGGTATCTGGGAATGGCAGGAGTGTCTTAACTTGAAAGAAGCTCTCAACATTATATGAGGATAGTTACATTGGTGGAAAGCCAAAAGATACTCTGAAGTAGGAGAAACTTTAACACAAAAAGTAGCAAGAATGAATTAGCTATTATATGTTTCAAGAAGATGTCTCAAATATGGATAATCTCGTTTAAAATCAGAATCATAGGGTTGGAAGGGACCTCTAGGGACATCTAGTCCAACCCCCTACGCAATGCAGGAAATTCACAACTACCTCCCCCCCACACCCCCAGTGACCCTTGTTCCATGCCCCGAAGTGTATGAAATCATACAGTTTAGTGTATGAAATCATAATAGCCAACAATTTGAGTCTCTGAAGCAGCTATTTTAAAAAAAAAAGGTTCTGAAATCCTATAAATAGGACAAGCAAAACTAATCGCGATTTTCCTCTTTAGAGAGGCTCCTTGCCTGTGATCTTCATATCTTTGGGTAAGAGACATTTTTGGATTCATGTAATTGCTCTTCTTTAATAATCTATATAGTTATGATGGATGGTATGATTTTCTGTTGATTGAGTTAATATCAAGAATACTGAATAATTATTTTGTAATAATAAATGCTTAAAATGGGAGCAGAGACTCCATAATTGTATTACTTGTGTGCAATACCCAGTAATGAACCTAAAACATTATCTGTGGCGTACCTCTTGCCAGGAGTTAAATTATTTGATATAGGAAACCTAACTAGATATTCAGGGTTTCTTAAGTGCATGTCTATATCTGAATCAGGCCTGACCAGAAACATCCAAAACAAAAGGTTTGTCGGTTGACGGAAAACATGCTGGGTCTAGCCTGCTCATCCCCTTTTATTTGCATGAATGATGGAAGGGGTGAGTTGCCAGCTGTTGGGGAACTGAGCGCAGCCTATTTTTGTGCCTCTAACATTGTTTAATTGGAAGAAATCTACAGATGAAGCCTTTCACGGCATGGAAATAAAGTACCCACCCACTAATGACTGCAGATTATTAGCAGTTTAAAGGTTGCCAACCCTTGGCACTCTTGTGATCATACAGGAGCATTGTGGACAGGTCAGATTGGCCCCACAAGAAGGTGCTTGTGCAAAGGGTTGCCAACGCTGGGTTGGGAAATACCTGGAGATGTTGGAGGTGGAGCCTGGGAAGGGAGCACAGCAGGTTATAATGCCATACAGTCCACCCTCCAAAGAGTCTGCTTTCTCCATGGGAACTGATCTCTGTAGACTGGGAAGATCAGTTTTCATTGTGGGAGATCTCCAGTCCCCACCTGGAGAATGGCAACCCTAGCCTGGTCCCGTTACAGTGGTGCATAGATAGTATTTTGCCTGCTGCAGATTTTCTAGGGTAGGCGCCTTTTGATAACTGCTTCTACTCGTGTGCAATCAATCGGCAGACTGATATACAGACATTCAACTCGTGAAATTTCCCCCATCATTATATCTCAATGTTAGGCGAAGTTTGCTGTTAAAGGAAGAAAATTTATGCCATTGATAAAGAAGGCAACCTGGGGTCATAGCCTAGTGCAGTCCAAGTTACTTTTTTAAAAAATGAGAAGAAGAAAAAACAGGAATATGTGTGGAAGAAATAACAGATATCCTACTGCCAACCATCCTCAATCCACATTTTCAAGGCTAAGAGCTTTCCAATATTAAACCTGATTCAGTTTTTGACCTTATAATGGATGTTACACGCTCAGAAGGATGTAAAAACAAGCGAGCCCTTGGGCTCAGTGTTAGAAGATTATAACACTTCAATTTAATTCCAAAGCAAAGACTTTCCCATTTGGTCTTAGTACAATGTGGAATGTAATCTTAGCAGTTTAATAGAAATATCTTTTGGCAGCAGAGGAGAGAAAGACTGGGTTGCCTGGAATTTAGGCCTTCAGGACAGCTGCAGAATTCTTTACAACTGGGACTGCATTGCTTAGTCTGGTGAATTAATGTATTAAAACCTTTTTTTGTCAATCACTTTTTTGTCAATCACAAGGGAAACAGGTATTTTTGATTTCAGGCGGGTAGCCACTTTGATCTGCAGTAGAAGGGCAAGATTCAAGTCCAATAACACCTTAAAGACCAACAAGATTTCCAGGGTAAGTGTTTTCAAGAGTCAAAGCTTCGCTTGTCAGGCATTTTTAACATTTATTTTAATATGAGGACTTAAAAACTTGTGTGCAATTTTGGGGAGAGGATAAGTAAACCTTTGTTTGATCTTTGCCACCAGGCTTTAAGTGGTGGCTCATACAGAAAAAAATCCCTGCATATAGAAATCCCTGCATTAATAAGTCAACCTAAACTAGGACCCCCGGTACTCTTTTTCACCCATGCCCATTTTCCCACCTCAAATTGCCTATTTGCTTCATTGCAGGAAACATAGAGAGGGAAAATACTTTTTTAAAGCCTCAATCTTTTTTCCAAATTGGAACAATTTTTAAAAAGCTAGAGTTCCAGTCCAACATCTCCCTTGCTGTGACCCCCACTTCCAGATGAGCCTTAACATTTGCTGTTATCTTGCACGCAGGAGGGAACACAATGTCTGCTGTGAGACATACACGCTTCCTCTTGAGACAAAGTGTACATTCCCTTTTCAGAACCGTTGTTTTTATGAATATGCAGGTGTTTTTATGAATATGCAGATGTGTGTAGATTTAGAGGAGGGGCTGTAGTTCGGAGCACCTACTTTGCATGCAGAAAGATTCTATGACCATCTACAGTTAAAGGGGTTTCTGCCAGGGGCAGACTGAGGGGGAAAAAAACAGCTCACGAAAAGAGCACCAGCTGTGGTTACCAACTCTGGGTTGGGAAATTCCCGGAGATTTGGGGTTGAAGCCCAGGGAAGGTGGGGTTTAAGGAGAGGAGGAACCTCAATAAAGCATAATACCATAAAATCTATACAAGACATCCTACATGGGGATTCTCAAGTGACTTTCTGTGTGGTCTTATATTCAAGTGTACTCTGTCTCCCTAGTATCCACAACTGGGAGCACAAGTGTAAGAACTTTCACTTGATTCTACTTGTGTAAGATGTCTTGTGTAGAGAGACTCAGGGCCAAACTACAAGTGATGCCTGACACTAGTTGGACACTTGTCGGCTTCCCTCAAGCTGGTCTTGCAGCTTGGCTCTCTGATTGCTGTCCAATGGACTTTTCAACTGTCACTTGTCCAACATTCCGCCAAGCTGCCTACATTTCCCGCCAAAACTTGAGGGAAGCTGACAAGTGTCCAGCTAGTGTCAGGCGTCACTTGTAGTTTGGCCCTCGTTGTCTCCAAGGGAACAGAATATTATATAGTCTGGAGATCTGTTGTAATTCTGGGTGATCTCCAGGCACCACATGGAGGTTCCAGATGTTGGGAAATACTTTTCTGAGCCTGAGGCCTTGGAGAGATACTGGGTTCTGTGATCCAAGGTTCTGTGGTCCAATGGTCTGAGGCGGCTTTGCGTGTTCTACTTTAGTGGAAGGGCTGTGGCCCATTGGGAAACACAAACCTTGTGTGTTTGAGGGTCAGTTCCTGACATCTCCAGTTAAAGGATCTCAGGTAATATGTTTTTGGGAAATACCAAGTTAGAAGAACCAGTGGTCTGACTGGATATAAGGTAGCTTCATAGGTTCAATCAGATAAAAAAATACAGTTAGTTAACTAAGTTTTTCTTTAATCAGATGACTGACATACCTATTTCTACTTGTACTTCCTCCACAGAACAGAATTGGTGTCTAAAGAATCCCCTTTGCAATACCAGTGCTATAAACAAAGGCAAACAGATTGACAGTCTCCATCCCTGAGAAGCCGCAATGCAAGATTATGGAAGAAGATAGGTGTTGAAGAGTTCATTCAGGCTTCAGACGAAGAAGAGAAAGAGAGACTGATGAATCTGATTAGGATCAAGACAGCATTAACAAGAAGATAGATGAAACCTGTCAAAAGTCATCAAGAAAAAGATCTGTTGAGGCAAAACACCCGCCGAGCTGGCCTGCTCCTTTATCAGCTAGAATTGTGGTTGATTTTCCCTTTTATGGGTGCTGCTTGTTTTATGGCCATTTCTGTAAATATATATATAAAACCTTGTTATATCGTTATATGCTCTGGAATAATATTGCTATATATAAAAGCTAGCTCCTGATATCCTCCAGTTGCCCTTGTTTGTCAAGGACAATTTCTATTTTTTGGTCCTTCTCTATAGTAAATTAGCACTCCTTTTTGTCCTTCATTTTGCTTTTTTCAGGAGAGGACCTCTTATTAAAATGTCATTAGTTGCTGGCAATGTCATTCTTCAGGCTTCAGCTCCTTCCCCTTGGATTTTGAAGTTACATATCCAAATCGGGAACAGATACATTCTTGTCTCCAACGCACATGAACAGTAATGTATGCACATGAACATTAAAGAGCCATGCAATGCGCAGCTTGCTGTTTCATAACCTACCTCTACTGTATTTCGAACAATTGTTAATATCTTGCAAGACAGCTGTTGTTGTTTTTCAAATATAACTTTACCAAACGCCTTCTTAAGCTTTTAAATCAATTGAGGATAGGCAGTTGCATAGTAAATCAATACAGAGTGGATCGAGTAGAGCTGTCAGCCATATGCAGAAATGCCTGTGGTGGGAGTCGGGCATGATGCTTGATATGAGAATCAGGGTGTCCCTTTTTTCAAACGTCTTGAAACATTGGAGGCTAGGATGCTCAAAGTTCGGTCACATTGTAGTACGGCAACAAACAGGAACTAAATTTCTCTGTTTCTAGTTCAAGTTGCAGAGGAACAGTGTCTACTGGTTACCAGAAATCTTGGATTTCATTCGTAGTTTTGCAGGAGGGGATTATGACTGTATGTGGGTAAATTAATCTTGCTTCCCCATCTATCACGTCCCTGCGCAAAACACCCCTTTGGCAATAGTTCCATTCAGTAAGCGATTTGCCCCCACAAGAGGCTATCTCTAATCTGATTTGTAATTGGCACTAATTAATTTTAATCTCAGTGGGAACACTTTAGGAGGACACGTAACAATGGGAGGGGAGATTTGCTGTGGGTTCCCTGCAGTATCCCAAAGCACTGTAACTAGCCCCAATTTCATCTCGCCTCTGCTCTTGCGCCTTCAAAATCAGCTTGAGGGGTAGACATTAGTAGAGGATCTCCATTCCCTGAAAAGCTTCACCTGCTGGTTTTGAGAGCTCAAACTACTAATAAAGCTGAAAGAGCAGATAAGGCTGGGTGGTTTTTCTTCTGGTCAAATGCACATCTAAATAAAGATTACAACCCTGTTTTCCACATGCTGCCTTGTGGGCATCCTGTATCTTTAAAAAACGCAGCAATGGGCAGATGAAACTTTACTAAACCCGAGGATGCCATAATGAAAATACCTTCGCCCCCTGAACTTCTGCCCAGTTGTGAAAAATATGAGAACCCCCATTGGAAAGAAAAATGGCAATTGTGTCTTATATTTGCTGTTTCTCTTGCTGAAACCAGAGATACTGCCGTACAAGGCACTGTATGCGGAAGATCTCCAAATGAAGCACCCCCCAACACACACCATTAGGCCAAGCAAAGAGGGCTTTATCAGTCAACAGATTCTGGGCACTCTTCAATGACAGCACATTTCAAAAAGAGTCCAGTAGCACATTTCAGTTAATTTAAATATATTTTGACAATTGGATTTTGCACCTCAGTGTATCAACGTCATCCCAAACAGAGTCGCACCCTTCTTAGGTCCATTCTGTGACCTAGCTAGCAGCCTCTGCTGAACACCTCTCCACCTCATATTCTTTAACTTCTCTTTCATACCATGCAGAGGTCCCATCTCCCTGCCCCTCAGGAGAAAGCTCTTCATCTCCCTTGACAACAGCGCTCCTTCCTCTGGCACTTCTGCTAAGCAGGCCTGACTGGGTCCATTGTGGAGAGAAACCCCTTGAGAGAAAGGGGACCATTGTGCCCCCCAAAAGAATGAAGTCACTGTAGCAATTTTGACAAAAGTGGGTTTTGTTGGCCAGTTGCACCACACCCTCTCCTTGGCACCATTCCCACAATTAGTGCTAAGCAGTTGTGGTCTCTGTTCAGCGATTTGCTTTAGAGAGCAGTACTTTCTATGGAGCCCCTCGCGTCAAGAAAGACAGGTCCAACGAAGGCCCTGACATCTCATACCCCGTCACCCTTGTATTTTGCTTGCACTTCGTTTGCATATTTGTGTAAAGCGGTATTAGCATAGTTTGCGTCAGCAGTTTTTAGCCTGAACTGCATGTCTAGATTACATGTTGTGTATATGTGTTGACCTGGGACAGTCTGGCTGCTTACAGAAAGACAATGTTTGACACGCATTAGATAGGAAAGCCACTCTTTTGATGATGACCCCGAGGCACAAGCCAAGGGGAAGAGGCCATAGCCCTGGAGCAGCAATGGAGCGGTGAGTCTTCATTCCCAAGCCCAAGACATGCGGCTACTGAGCTGTGATTCTGCCCAGCTGCCAAATTGTAATTTTGAAACTTTTAAAAACTTGGTCTGTAGATGGAGCTGGGGAACCTCAGGATGACCATTCTGATGGAGTTTTTTTTCTTTGGGAGTAGATCAGAGGAAAAGGCTAATGCAGGGACCCTCTCGCACCCATGGGCCAACACCTTTCCTGGCACCCACCAGATAATTTTAGAACGTGGGGCTTTTGATTAGCCACTGGAGATCCCATTGGCTGAGCAGATTAAAATAAGGTGGTTTCAGAGGCAGCTGCTGCCACAGTGTTAGTTTTATTCTATTTATTCTCTTTCCCAGTGTATTTTTTAAAGTTTTCCAACCCCTCTTTTCCTCTGTACTTAGGATCCTGTGTGTGTGTGGCTGCTACTCCTGAAGCAGCCATTTTGTGTTTGGCTCTCTGCCTTTTGTGGTAGCCATTTTGTAGTTGTGTTCCCAACACTGTGTGTCATAATTTCAAAGGTGCCAACTAGGGCTGCCAGCTCCAAGTTGGGAAATTCCTGGAGATCTGGGGGGTGAAACCTGGAGAAGCCTGGAGAAAGAGGGGTTTGGGGAGGGAAAGAACCTTGACATGGCATAATTCCATAGAGTCCACCCCCCAAAGTAGCCATTTTCTCCAGATGAACTGATCCCTGTGGCCTGGAGACCAGTTGTAATTCCAGGAGATCTCCAGCCACTACCTGGAGGCTAGCAACCCTAGTGCCAACAGGCTCAAAAAGGTTGAGGAGCCCTGGTCTAATGGATAAGTTTGTGAAGACAGTAAATGTTTAAAAAAAAAACCCTCCAAACAAACTCCTGTTCCTGATATCTGATCTCATGAATACACCTGCTATCGGTTGATGTAGATATGCTCCTATTGTGTAGTTTCCACATGATTAAATATGTCATATTTAATTATTTATGCTTTGTTTCAACAATGTTTCATCTAATCTGAATTGTAGGCTTTAGATATGACGAAGGGGATATAGTATATTTCATCTGAGTTATAACTGTTCTACTTATTAACGTAATACAATACCATTTATACCTTGTATTCATTAACCAGATGGTTGAATAACAATTGTAGTTAAATTGTTGCTTGAAGTTAGTTATGTATAATATTGCTTTGTTTTGTATTGTTAATATTGTTCTTTTTGAAAATTAAAATAAAAAATTAAAAAAACCCAAAACAATGTTTCACCTCTGCATCCAGGTATATGCTTGTTTTCAAATTTCTGTGATTCACACCCTATTGTTTGTTGAACATCTGTGTTGTCGGTTGTATTGGCCTACACTATGTAAAATCCATCTTGAGTCTGGATGCAGCGTAGGACTTGGTTTTGGAACACTTGTGATCACAGGCAAATGCCTTTTCCTATCACTGACAGAGTTTCCAAACATCAAGCGACTGATTGTTTGCCTTTCTCACTGAGAAGAGCCAAGCTACAAGCAGGGGCGGCGCAAGGGTTTACCACGCTCGTGGCCGGCCGGCTGGCCGGGTGCCCCTGCGTGCGTCCGCGCGCACCAGCCTGCGTGATGACATCACGCGTGACGTCATCATGGGAGCGCACGCGCCACCGCCGGCCCGATTGCTGCGGCGGGCGGCCTCCGAGCTCTCCCGCTCGGTTGCCTGTGCCGCCGCAGATGCCTGCCCGCGGTGGCTGCGCCTGGCCGGGGGCTTGTGCTGGCGGCGGCAGCGGCGCGGGGTGGGAGGGATAGGAGGCTGGTGCTTTGTGGCGCGCGCTCCCGCGCCGCACCTCCTCCGGCGCTCCCTACGGCACCCCACGCCTGCGGCCACCGCCTACCTGACCTCAATAGGCCCACCGCCCCTGGCTACAAGTGATGCCTGATGCAGGTTGGACACTTGTCAGCTTCACTCAAGTTTTGATGGGAAATGTAGGCATCCTAGTCTTGCAGCTGTAATGGAGAGCCAAGCTGTAAAACCAGGACGCCTACATTTCCCATCAAAACTTGAGTGAAGCTGACAAGTGTCCATCCTGTGTCAGGCATCACTTGTAGCTTGGCTCTTCTCAGTGAGAAAGGCAAACAATCAATCACTTGATGTTTGGAAACTATGTCAGTGATAGGGAAAGGCATTTGTCTGTGATCACAAGTGTTCCAAAACCAAGTCCTACGCTGCATCCACACACCCTGTAGGATGTTTTTATGCAATCATTGTATTTGTGCAATCATCACAATGGGATTTTCCTGCATAAAGAAGCCAGTCTAGTTGTGAATTATTGCTAGAGTGCAACTGTAGTGCAAGATGTGAAGGTGCAGTGCCAGCAAAAATGGCCTTAAGTTAATTTTATGGCAGACAACTGGTGACCCTTGGGTGAATTTTGGCTCGTGTTACATAGAACCATTATTTAGGCCTTTTTTCTAAAGGGGGAGGTAATTTAAGTTTAGGAAACAGCCCTCACTGTTGACCTCTGGAGGTAGGAGCCCTGAAACAGATGCTGGTCCAGATGAACCTTTTAGCCTGATTTCACTCTTCTTAGGAATAATTCCAAGAAATACATGGGGTTGTGTGCCCTGCTTTGTTTCATTTAGGGTTGCCAATTTTAATTATTATTTTTGTGTTGGCCTTAGTCCTGGGCTTTTAACAAGTGCCATATACCACATAATAGTAATCAAATAAAGCCTTTCCATCCGTTTTTGACATGCCAGGAAAAGTGTTACCTTGCTAAATTTCTGTGTATTAAAAGGACGAGGAAAAGGGCCAGTTACAAAATAGAAAGAGAAAAGCTGGCAACATCGAGAGCCAAGCTTGCCAGCTATTTTCCTATACCATGTGAGTTCTACTTTTTCTTTATGAGAAGCAACACATTCTGAGTATCGTCAGCCTGAATCTGGGGTTTCTATTCCCCTTTTCTACTACCTACACAGTAGGTAGGCATTCTACAGGTGCAACTTCTCCCAGCACAGAAATGGGGGAGGAGGGAATCTGTTGTCTTAAAGCAGTTAACATGCCTCAGATAAAACATGAAGGCAGATGATCCTGGCCACAACAGGCAGAAATTCAACACATGTATTCTTTCCAGCCCAGCCCGGACACATGGACTACCTCCTGTTGAACTTCTGCTTGTCAAAGCGCTGTAAAAGACATGGGAGGGAAATGTGTATGTTCTATGTGGATATAATATTAACTATTATATAATGTTACGACACAAAACGTTTGCTTTGTTATATAATACACAGCTGCTACCCAACAATCCCAAACTGCATGAGAACTAGTAGTCTGTTGAGGAAGTACCCGGATGTCGATTCTCCGCTCCGCCTTTTCGAAAGGGGCGGGGCCAAATCTCGCCGGCGAAGAGGAGGGCCGTCCAAAATGGTGGCGAGGCCTGCGCGCCAAGTGTGAGTTTCTATGGTAACCGCCGTGTACCCGCTATTACCGCTCCCTCCTTTCTCCTGCAACGACCCTTTGTTTTGGTGAGGGGAAGGGGAGGGGGAGTTGCTTCTGGTTTAATATTATTTTGATGACACCCCAGACGCCCTGCCCTTTTCATTTCGACGCTGTTTAAAATTAGCGTTGCTCAACCCTGTTCGCGCCCCACCCCGCGAAACATATGCTCCGCCGTTTCTCTTCCCTCAGGCAAGTGCTGCATTTACCATGAATGTCGCCCTCCTTTCCTACCCCGGAAACGTGTACCCGCCTCCTTATCGTTCCGCCCTTCAGATTTTACGTAGTGGTTAGAATGGCAGTCTGGGATTGAGGCAACCCAGGTGTGAAATCGTCGCTCAGGCAGGGCTGCTTGTGTATGGGGATTATCCTCTGCGTGGAAAGCAGGAAGCGCCGGTCACTTGGTGGTCCCAGAGCTTTCTGCTTTAATCCAGAGGGAAAACCCAAAGCGGTTTGTTTCTAGTTTGAAGAGGGAACTGCAGCATGGCTTTGAGGAACCTTGGGCAAGCCCCTTTCTCTTAGCATAGCCTACCTCACAGGGTTGTTAGGGGTAATTAGAACCGGGAACATTTTTTGTTCCTTGCAGGAAGGGTGGGTGCAAACGTAACAGATCTTCACAATGTCCTGCTGACCTTTGACCAAATACAAGATTTCCACTGAGAGAATTTGTTCTTGCTGGTATTGCTCCCATTGCAATCTTATCTCCCTGTCCTAGAAAAATCCCTGTTTTGATGGGGTGATTTGGTATTACTTATATAGTGTGACATCAGCATACAGGATATTTATCTGAGTATCATAAGCAAAGATCTTTGCTCCAAGCTGCTTGCATTTCAGCTGGAGAAAGGAGAACCAGGGACAGCAATGAATGAATAGGTGTACTAGTTCAAAGCCATTTTCCTTCTTCCGTGTATAGAACTAGACTTTTCAACTCTATAGCAATCCTCGTAGGGTGGGGAGGCCAACCCCAGAGAGTATATAAAGCCCAAGAAGAACCTGTTTCCGTTTGCGTTGCTGTTGTACTTTTCCCTTGTGTGGTAAGAGGTTTTTTTCTCCCTTGTGATTTTAAAAATGGTTGTAACTGAACCTGCTCTTCATCTGATGAAGTGAAAATTTAGGCTTAAATGTGAAAAAGATGATTTCTAGGTTGTTGAGTCTGTTGGGGATGTGAAGTAGGTTTGGTCAAGCAGTTAAGGAAAGCTGGTGATGCTCTTGAGCATTGGTTGTTGTGGATTTTCCGGGCTGTATAGCCATGGTCTTGGCATTGTAGTTCCTGATGTTTCGCCAGCAGCTGTGGCTGGCATCTTCAGAGGTGTAGCACCAAAAGACAGAGATCTCTCAGTGTCACAGTGGAACATCAGGAACTACAAGGCCAAGACCACGGCTATACAGCCCGGAAAATCCACAACAACCATCGTTCTCCGGCCGTGAAAGCCTTCGACAATACTCTTGAACATTGTTTTTTTAAAATGTATGTATTATACAAGTGGGGGACCTGTGAGACTTTAGAGGGGAGATCCCACTCACCCCTGCCAAGTCAGCCTGTTGCTCAGCTGCCCAGAGCACAGCTGTTGGTCCCTGCCCACCTGGCTCACACAGCAGAGGGCCAGTGGCTCTTGTTCCTCCTCCCCTGCCCCCATCTGGAAAGAAGAGGCAGCAGTGGTGGGGGCTGTGGCTGAGGGAGGGGGTGAACAGTGACTGCTCCTGGTCTTCCTCCCCCACCTGCGGATGAGAAGTGGCAGTGGCAAAGCTGGCATCGGTGACCTCAGCAGCAAGGGGCCGGCAACCCCTCCTCCTTGGCTCCCTGCCCAACTACCAGCCTGCAGAGGAGAGGTGACTGCAGCAGGACTGGGGACTGGCTCCTCCCTTCCCCACTCACAGTCAGCAAGTACAGACAATGTTCCTGTGTTTGGGGGGATTTAAATCCCCTTCATTTGGGGGAGGGTGCCACATTTTTCTGCAAGCTGGGGACAGGTCTCTCCAGTCTGCAAAAGAATACCCCTGTCTGGACATTGCTGCATTCTGCGGGTCTTTCAGTCCGCATGGTGGTCAGCTTCAAAATTAGGTACAGGGTTTAGAACTCTTCAGTTTTTACAAGTGCTTTTGAGATGCATGAATCATGTTGAGAAAATCACTGTGGCTATTCTATATGTAGAAATATGGAACATATTGGTCTTGGAAGGCCTCAGTTCAGTAGCCTTTGGGGATAAAATAAGCAAAAGCACCTTTTAACTGGCAGCCCATTAATTCAGATTCCTTCTCATGGATAAAATTGTTCTTTACCAATTAATTGATTAATCTACTGGTTAAAACTGGCAGGCCTGTTTGAAACTTATGTTCCATCCATCTGTATCTTTTTGGAGGTTGCCAGATGGTTATCCTGGAACTACCTTTCCATTTTCTCTAATATATTTTACTCCAGGGCACTTGGAACTTCTGTTGCTCCTTCCCTCAATGACCATTTCTGAATTGAATGCAAACTATCTCAGCCCCATTGCAAACGTTACAGAGCAGTGAAGATATTTCATCGTGACGTGCCAGCACAATGCAAGGAACTCAGATCACTGTTAAATCGATAAAACATTTTAAAATGAAATTGTATGCTGAATCTAACACATGCCTCTGGAAGCGTCTGTAAAATTTAAATGTCCTGTCCTGTCACACTTTTTATAGTTGTATGTAATACTTTTAGTTTGCACAGAACTTTATAGTTTTCATCATTTCACAGAACTTTATAGTCTTCATCATTACAGACATTTCTCTGGTAACCCCTGTGATCCTACTTCCTGTCCCAGATGGAAAATGTAAAAAATACTGTTGTTTTCCTATCTGAAATTATTACTATTTCACTGAAGAGACTGGGTGAGTGTGGCTTGCCCAGTGCTACCCTCTAAAGACATCACTGACATTTGAACTTAGATCTCTCAGCTTGGGGGCATCTTGGTATCCATTTAGGGCTGCTAGCCTCTGGGTGGGGCTTAGCATTCTCTTGGAATTATAAATGATCTCCAGACTACAGAGATCAGTTCTGCTGGAGGAAAAGTAGAATCTAGGATAAATGGAGTCGAGGGGAAGTGGCTACATAGAGTAGATAGTCTTGGATTTCCATTTTGCCTGTGGTATTCCGTACAGTTTGGGAGAAACTGGTTGATAGCTGCCTCTAAAGACACTAAGGACTCCAGGTCCGCTGGGGATTGAGAGGGCGATAGGCCTAGGGTTGCCAGGTCCCCTTACCCTCCCAGTGGGAGGGGGAGACCCAGCACTTACTTTCTTGGTATTTGTGGACCCTCCTTGTGTGCACGTAAAGCACGCATGCAGCCCCGTACCAGCACGATGACATCGCTTCTGGGAAGTGACATCATTGCACTTTGCTGTGGGCTGATTTGGGCCCCAAATGAGCCAAATCAGGCCCGCTTGGGGCCCAAACTGGCTTGCAGCAAAGCATGGGAGCACTCTTGGGATGGTGCGATGATGTCAGTGACGTCATCACACCGGCCTTGGGAGTGCACCCAGGAGGCCCGTTCCCCACCTTTACCCCCGATGGCCAGATAACAAGCAGTGGCGGGGGGGGGGCAGAGGTGGGAGCAGGGGATCCCCCACCCCCCAAACAGGGGAATGGGATCCTTAGATAGGACTGCTGTTGGCTGGTGTCCTATTGTGGGTCTTTAGGTTGGATTTTTCTCTTTAACGCTGGGGAAAATCTGAAGACAATTTTGAGAGGTTTTTTTTAAGGTTGAGTGGTATCAGGCAAGGAATATTTAAAATTTGAACTTTGGTGGGAGGAAGTGGCCTCATGTGAAGTGAGGAGGGTGGAGGAGCTGGATGTGACATCACAGGATGTAGCATAACATCCCTCTACTGAGCTCCCATCCCCTAACTCTGCCTTCCCCAGACATCACCTCTTAAGTCTTCAGAAATTTCCCAAACCTGAGTTGGCAGCTGTATATCCATTGAGCTGCACTTGCTCTGTTCATGAATGATTTAGGAGGGCTAGCAATAGATTTTTTAATTCATTTTACTACCTGATTTTTAAAAAGTCATTCTAAGATTAGGGTCTGCTTATGATAGCAAATCACAGAACATTACGGACTGGTGACTGTTTTATTTATTTCTCTTCCTTGCAGACCACCTTTTGTCCAAATGATCCCAAAGATGTTTTAAAAATATTTACTAAAACACAATAAAATTATGAACGAAAACATCATATCTAGAAGACAATTTTAGAGTATTGCCCATGTTCATCTACTGCCCTTTGCCGTACCATTTAACAAATTAATCTGACCCGTAGGTGCACTGGAGAAGATGGAAGGCCTTCAGAGATGTGCTTGTTCCGAGCTTCTGAGAGTGGGAGTTCCATTGTTTGGGGAGGGCTGGGTGGCCCTGCCAGCCAAACATGTGCTTGTGCCGGCTCCTGGAGGAAAGCCCGTATGCAATCTTCATGTCTTGGGTTGGTTGATATGGGTGGAGGTGGTCCTTCATAAACTCTGGACGAGAGCAGTTTAGGGCTTTAATAGTCAAAAACAGCACCTTATTGGGAGCCTGGAAACAAATTGGAAGCCAGTGTAAATGAAATAATTAGAAAATTCGAGGCCAGCTATGAACCTCTGTGGGTTGCTGTTTGGTCACTCAGTCCAGTCCCGTTAAACAAAATACTCTGGTGGCATTTGTTGATGACCTCCGTCTGAATAGCAACAAACGGCCTCGCTTCTTCGTTGCTCCTCTTGGATCCGCAACCTTTGATACGGTAGAACATGCCATTCTTTTGAGGCATCTGGAGGCAGAAATACGTATCAGAGGTATGTCTTTGACTGGTACTATAGACTGTACTACCATGTACTGTCTGCTGCTGCAGATATGATCCTACTGGGCAGTTTCTGTGTTGTTTAATATGTCAGGTTTAGAATTGCTTATGCTCTGTCTTCAGCATTGTTTCAGCTCTGGATTGGATTTCTGCTTGTTTTCGATCTCTGCAAATTTGCATTGGTATACCCTATTGCGTTGTTCATTGAATGTCCCTGCTGCTGTTTGTATTGACTTACGCTTAGTAATCTGCCTTGAGTCTCAGTGAGAAAGGCAGACTGTAAATAACGTAAATAAAATAAAATTAAATATGAGTGTAGGTGGTCTTTCATATACTCTGGACGTGAGCTGTTTAGGGCTTTAATAGTCAAAACAAGTATCTTGTATGCAACTTGGAAGCCAGTTAGAGGCCAGTGTAAATGACTAGGAGCCCCCTGCCAGCTATGAACCTCTGAGGGTCGCTGTTTGGTCTCTCAGTCCAGTCCCATCAAGATACGTGATGATACTAGCATGCTCAGCTTGCAGCAATTTTTGAAACTCAGGTCTCAAGCATTTGGGGACCTGATTCAAATCAGAACTGCAGTGTGTTGGCAGCCTTCTTCACCCCCTGTAATGTTTTCCTGACCAGAAATGATCCTAGGAGCCACTGTTTGCCCTGCTGGAGAAACTTAAGTGTTCTGATCAGGTGTGTGTATACGCAAACATATGTATCCACACAGGAGGCTTCTAGGCCCCTTCTTACTTCTGAAGAAAAGCAGCAGAGTCCAGTGGCCTTTTTCAGTTCAATGTGATCCCGACAGCGATGCAGTCCTCCTCATCAACCCCTGAGAAGCAGGCCAGGGTTTTTTTCCCCAGAAGAATTAGCTGTGTTAATCTGTAGTCGCAAAATAGTAAAGAATCCAGTAGCACCGTTAAGACTAACCAACTTTTTGTAACATAAGCTTTTGAGAACCACAGCTGTCTTTGTCAGATGCATCTGACGATGAGAGCTGTGGTTCTCGAAAGCTTATGCTGCAATAAAGTTGGTTAGTCTTAAAGATGCTGCTAAACGCTTTACAATTTAGGAGTTTTTTTTGTGCTTGTGCCTAGTTAGCTCCATCACTAAGTGGATCTAGACTTGGCCTATAGCTGAGTGGGAGACGTCCCCCACCCGCCATCCCATTTTATGCCATTTTTGAGGTCGGAGGAGGAAGGGAGTGAACAAAATCTGAAGTATGATAATATTATTATCCCATTGTGTATCTCTGACCAAAAGGTTATCAAATTTGTGAAAAACCTGTGGCTGCATTTCCTGACTCCATCTGTGACATCTTTTTGGGCTGTTGTGCCAATATATAGAGGAGGTCAGGGGCACAAAGGCTACTGTGGTGGATACACCATCTCCCTGGGTGTACCCCACTCCTCCCTCTTTGAGTAGGTTGTGTTAATAGATCTTCCGCTGCCTACTTCTGTTTGGAACGATAAGGGTGCTTAGGATGGACCCGTGCCATGCCACAGGGTGCTAACTTTGTGTGTGTTTGGAAATGACAAGCCTGTCTGCTTCTGTAGAATTGTTTACTGTGGTCAACTGCTTCTGGGGATTGCTGTGGGGGTGAAGGCAATAACGGATTGCTGAAGGCTTTGTACGCTCAAAGGGCAGTAGAAATTATTAGAAGGTAGTTTCAGTTGCTGTTTGAGTCAGTGGCATCTTCTTTTTTTAAAATTTTATTGGGTGAGTTAACATATAAATTAATTAATATACATTCTATTACCCCACCTCTTCCTGTTTCCCCCACCCCCTCCCTCCCCCTTTCTTGTTAGACTTCCAACAGCTTTCCAATCCATTATCTAATTGTATCTATTATTCTATCCAATACATTGTCTAAAAAAAAAGAAAGAATATTAGTTCACTCTATTAACTTATTTTAACTTTCCATATATTATTTCCATCGGTAAAGACATTCTACCTCCCCCTTTAATAGTTGTCCAATGACCACCCTTTCCCCCTTATGTCCCATTTCTTTTCCAAATAACTTTTAAATTTCCCCCAGTCCATAACAAATTCTTCTGAATCTTGTTCTCTCATTTTCCTTGTCAATTTGTCCATCTCTGCCATATACAGCAATTTCTGTATCCAATCTTCTATTGTCGGTATCTCTTGTGTCTTCCATAATTGTGCGTATAACATCCTTGCTGCAGTTGTCATATAAAACATTAACGTTCTGTCTTGGGTCACAAAATCTTCTAAACATATACAAAACAATAACAACTCTGGGTTTTTACTCACTTTTTTCTGTAATATATCTGACATAACATCAACAATATTCCCCCAAAATTGTTTAGCTTTTTCACAAGACCACCACATTGAGTCAGTGGCATCTTCAAGTGTTGAAGCCTGTCTGTATTCCTTGAGTCCGGTGCGCAGGGCATAGCCGCATTCTCTCAAAGTTCACAGGTTCTCACAAAGAATGCTAGATGGTATGTACATTGGTAAAGCATTTCTGATGTTCTTAATCCAGGATAACTACCTGGAATCACTTAACACTGGTGAATAAAGAGCCGTACTTGTTCAGACCAAGTCCACCATCCTGCCTGCACAGTGGCCAACCTCTGGGAAGTCCAAAAGTAGGATATGAAGGCACCAGCCCTTCCGTGTTGGTTGTTCCCCGGCATGTGGCATTCAGCAGTTTGGATCCACCGGATCAGGACTTTTTCACACACCCCACGTTGCAGACCCAAAAGTGCCCTGAAATGCTTCTGAAGCAGGAGTGCGGAAGAGGAGAAAAATCAAAAAGAGTCCAGTAGCACCTTTAAGACTAACCAATTTTATTGTAGCATAAGCTTTCGAGAATCAAGTTCTCTTCGTCAGATGCCAGGCATTAGTCTTAAAGGTGCTACTGGACTCTTTTTGATTTTGCTACCACAGACTAACACGGCTAACTCCTCTGCATCTATGAAGAAGAGAAAGTCCCTCTTGTGGGTGGAAATTGTTGTACCCACAGAATGCCCCCGTGAATGCACGTCAGGGGTAATTCTGCTTCTTAAAGGTAAGTTTATAATCGAATCTAATTTCCTTGGTTAGACAACACCCTTCCCCATACTAACTCACTACATGTAATCTGCCTTGAGTCTCAGTGAGAAAGGTGGACTATAAATGACTTAAATAAAATAAAAATAAATAAAACTGAATATATTGTTTTTTTTTAAAATGTGCAATATATGCTTTTTTTGTTATATAAAAAAGCTATATCAAAGCCAGTGTCCCTCATTACATCATGTGGCAGAGAAGTTCATAAGTGAAGGATCTGATGTGTGTGAAGAAGGATTTCTGTGCGCTGAACCGGCCGCTCATCAGTTTTGCTGGGAGAGACTGTTAGCCAGCAAGTACTAGAGTGAGACTTCAAGTATTCTGAGCCTGGCTGCGTTCCTGAAGCCTGGCTCCTCCCGGGACAGGGTCCCATGCTCCCAAACTCCACGGGTTCCGGTATAACCTGAACAGCAACATCAGAGACAGTTGTCTTTTGTTTTAACTGCCTGTTTCTAGGGCCTACTAGGAGATCGGCAACTTTAATTAGGGGTTTGGGAGAACGAGACGAGCAGTGCAATCCTAAGCAGAGTTAGGATCAATGGGCTTAGACTGGAGTAACTTTGGCTAGGATTGCACTGTTAGGGTTCACCTTGTGAGCAAGGGATGGGCAGAAGGTACAACTGATGCATGATTTAAACGCACTGCACGGGCGTTTTATTTGCCAAGACTTTTACTGGAGCGGAGCTGTGGGTGGGGCATTCCAGGACAATGCCAGGCTACAGGATGGCCCATCTAACTGTTGAATGCAGGGTCAGAATGCCTGCCATCTAGAATAACCCCGAGGGCTTTTGCAAGTGCCTGGGATACAGTGGCAAAATTTACTGTTTAGAGGGTGATGGTCAGAAACCAAAACCCTCTCCTCCTTCCTGGGAAATGTGTGCTGCATCACAAAGGACCACTCTTAGCAGGCGATCAGTGCTGTATCTCCCTTGGGGTGGAGCAGTTTATGGGTGCCTGGGCCAAGGGCCGTAGGGGATACCTAGTACTGGTCACATGCAGCCTGCAAGCCATATGCCGTGCGCCCCAAACACAGCTTCCTGTGGAATTGGGTTGCCAACCTCCAAGTTGTAACGTAACAAAGTATCGTGATGTTCTAACGAAATAAAGTACTAACACAACAATTACAAAATAATTAGCTTGTTCTTATTTCATCTGTGCACAATTTACCATCAACATAACAGTACACACAATCTTCCCACCTTCAGACCTATACATAAAGTGCTAGTGCATTCAGTACGATTGAGGAGCAGACATTTAACAACATTCAATATTGCTTTTATAAACAATTCTTGATATAAGGTGCATAAAGTCCATCAATGCCAATTGTAGGTCAAGGCGCGCAGGATGGAAAGGAAACCATCTAGGTCCTGTTTCAGTTCTTTTGTCAAAGATGGTCAATTTCACCATTCCTGAAGCCATCCTATTCAACCACTAGTAAGCCAGACGTCAGGTAATGCTCCTTATGTTGATGGTAAATTGTGCACAGATGAAATAAGAACAAGTTAATTATTTTTCTAATTGTTGTGTTAGTACTTAATTTTGTTAGAACATCATGATACTTTGTTACGTTATTGCTTCTTGTGATTCTCTCTGTACTGTTAACCTCCCAAGTTGTGGCTGGAAATCTCCTGGAATTACAGCTGATGTCCAGGCCACAGAGATCAGTTCCCCAGGAGAAAATGGCTGCTTTGGAGGGTGGATTCTATGGTATTATATCCCACTGAAGGCCTTCCCGTCCCCAAACCCCACCCTCTCCAGGCTCCACCCACAAAAATCTCCAGGAATTTCCCAACCAGTAGCTGGCAACCCTGCTTGTGGAATCATCAGCCCATTTATTGTGGTCTCACTGGCATTTTTTATGCCTTGAATCAACTGCTCATAAATTTTATGGAGTGCATTCCAAATTCTGTCCTGTCCTAGATAGCCCAGGCAAACCTGATCTCATCAGATCTTGGAAGCTAAGCAGGGTTGGTCTTGGTTGGTAACTGGATGGGAGACCTCAAAGGAAGACGAAGGTTGCAGAGGCAGGCAATGGCAAACCACCTCTGTGAGTCTCTTGCCATGAAAACCTCACCAGGGGTCGCTGTAAGTCAGCTATACCTTGCCTCCACTCTCCATCACCACTCCAAATTCTAGTATTACGGAAGTTATTCCCAGTTTTCCTTTTTAAATTTAAAAAAGAACCACAGAGTTTCTAGAAAGAAAAACCAAAGTAGACCACACAACACCACAATCTGCTAATAAACTCCAGTTTGATCATTAGAGCCCTCTTGGAAAAGAGAGTTTGCACAGCATCAGTGTTGTGCAGAGATTGGCAGGCCGAGCGAGGTTTCTGGATTGGCCAGGCATAACTATTACAGATTCAGCTCTCTGCCTTTACAGAGTCAGCCGAACAGAGCCGTCCGCATGGCCTAATTCATGGCTTCCCCAGCTCACCCATCTCTCTATCCCCACAGAACGCACGTGCAGGCTGGCTGCTAGTTAAAATTCCTGTGAGTGAATGGAATTTTTTCCCCATAGTTACAGTTCTGCAGGACTTCGAAAAAACCCAACTGTGGGTTAACCCCAGTAGCGTTTGCACAGGGGAAATGCTTGAAGAACTGGGGTCCCGTACATCCTGTGTTTCCTCCATGGGGTTAAATGTAACATGCAAGAAACAATTCAACATTGTTTGCATGCATCGGTAGCCGCACTGTGGACTTCTAAACTGGCACATTGTTAGCAGCGGTCTGATGTTGGGGTGGGGTGGGGGAGTTCTTTTTGCTTTTAAAGGATTGTTGCCTGAATCTCTTTGGTACTAAATTCCTGCATTCTGCTCAGCTGTGGAAGCTGTCCCTGGGGCGCAACTGACCTGGCCTAGTTTAATAGGTGGTTCTTTTGGGGTAAGTGATAGGATTATTGTAAAAACAAATGGCCTGCATTTTGCAGCTGCTTTGTTTACTTACTAAAAAAAAAATATGGGAAAAAGAGAGAGAGAAAGAGATGGTTCCAGTAGTAAAACTGGAGATGGCTTGGTTCCCACTTGGCCCGCTGGCCAAAGAGAACAAGCAAGGAGATTTTTAAAATGAACTACTGCCGGAGTGCGAGCCATTCTAATTAACATTAGTTTTGATTAGCGTTGCAGAAGTTGCCGTGGGGATTTGGAACCCCGGAGGCAGTTCCAAAAAGCTTGTGAGATGCATTTGAATGGAAATGACTCCTTGGGGAGGCTGGGAGCAGATCTCTACCCAGAGAGGGATGCTCCAAACCATTTAGCCTTTGCTAATGTGGAAGTTCAGCTTCTCAAACCTATGTCTATGCCAAGTTCAGCATGCCCTGCCACCATGTTCCCACCCTAGTAGCTCCGTACCAATGTAACTGAGCCATGTTTTGTTTTTCTTTACCATCGTTAAGTGTTATGATTCATATACAAACCTAAACTGTGTTAAAGGATGGGTCTCGTTTGCAAGCTCTGACCTGGATAACCCAGATGAGCCTGATCTTGTCAGATATCAGAAGCTAAGCAGGGTCGGCCTTGGTTAGTAATTGGATGGGAGACCTTCTGTGAAGGCCAGGATTGCAGAGGCAGGCAATGGCAAACACCTCCGTTAGTCTTCTGCCATGAAAATCCCACTACAGGTTTCCATAATTCAGCTGGGACTTGAGGGTACCTTCCACCACCACCACCTTGTTTGCAAACTCTGTTTAGCATTAAGCATGTGGTTAAGTGTTGAATGCCTGGACTGAACAAATTAAGGTTGGATAGTTTCTCTGCCTCTCTGATTTCTCAGCTTGCAAGATGGGAAGGAAGTCTGCAGTCATAACCAGCAAAAGACCAGAGTAACCAGACAACAATAAACCATAGTTAGTGTTAACCAGGGTTTGAAGCATTCTATGAGGCTTCTGTGTGCCATCAAGTCACTTCCGACCTCTGCAGACTCTATGAAGGAAAGACTTCTAAAATATCCTATCATAACAGACTTGCTCACATCCTGCAAACTGGAGGACGTGGCTTCTTTTATTGAGTTAAGCCATCTCATTTTAGGTCTAGTCCCATTGTTTATCATTTCTCAGGCTTTTTAGATTGTTGAAGTACGTAATTCTCTTGATTATATTTGCCATCACAATGATCATGGAAGGTTGACTTTCTATAGATGGTAACTGAAGGATTCAATTGATGGTCTAATGCTGTAGCCAAACAGATGTAGACCTGGTCAGTTCACTGGAAGAGACCCTGCCTAAGAGCAGGCTTAAAAAAATAGATATGAAACTAACACTGAGTGATATAACCAAGGCGTCCTGGGATGGCATCAGTTTTAATTCCTAATGCTGGAACTGCTCAGGAGTGTAGGACATCTTCTGCTGAAATAAGTATGCGAATTGGAGATTCTATTGGTACAACTATTCGGTGATCAACTTCTAATAAACGATAGTTTCCTTGGGGTAGATTTTGTGTTGAGATTATGTATGAGTCAAATGTTAGATTTTCGTAGTCTGTATACTCATAGCTCCAGTATCATTGGTGTCCTAGTGCTTTTACTGTTAGGTGTGGATTATTAACTTCATCTATAAGATATAAAATACGTAGGGATGGAAGTGCAATTATAATTAGGATTACTGCGGGTAAAATAGTTCAGACTATTTCTACTTCTTGCGCATTTATTGTGTTTGTGTAAGTTATGTTTGTTGTTAATATTAGGGTTATAAGGTATAATACTAAAGTGCTAATTAAGAATACGATTATTAATGCATGGTCATGAAAGTGTAATAATTCTTCTATGATTGGGGAAGCGGCATTTATTGCTATTAAAATGTCCTATTGGTTGTTACTAAAATGTTGATGCACCCCTGCCTTTCACTAAAAAACCTTTAAGGCAGGTAGCAGAAGAGTTCCTCATGAACCAAAATACAGTCTAAAACCCATGAAACGCCTGCAAGAAAGCAGCAGAGACCCATCAGGACTGGGGGAAGGAGAGAAGTTAGTAGCGGCAGCGGTCCAAATCAGGACACTCACTGCATCTTGAAATCTCTCTGAATAAAGAAATGCCTAAACTGTGATGGAGAAGGAGCGCGGTGGGCCTCCTTCAGGAGGCAGTTTTATCAGTTTAGTGCCACTGCAAAAAAAGCCCTGTTCTAGCTGGTTGCCCTCCATATATCCAATGATGCATAAGGCAGCAGATGGCTCTTAAGTTATCCAGGTCCTGTGTTACAGAAGTTGAGCAAATGATTGCTTGGCTTAAGGCCACCCGTTGAATCTGCGGCTGCTGAGGGTGGGCTGAAATGTCTGTACCACTTAGCATGAGGCAGCTGACCTTTGGCCCTTTCTGCGGAGAGACAGAAAAGGCCAGACCCTGATCCCCCCCCCCTTGGTTTGCCATCTTGCCACCTGCTTTGTGACAGGAGCTCCAGGCCTTCTGACAAATGGTTTGGAAGGTTTCACTGTAGCTCGTCTAAATGCCAGCTGTGCCCGCTGCAAAAAGGACACGGGGTCTTGTACAAAGGGGCTTGGCGAACAGCAAGAGATGTTTCTGCTACTCTTTAGACTGCACGGTTGCATTACGGTAGAGCCAGGATTTTCTCATTCCTTGATAGAAAATAATATTTCCCAAATCACTCTTCATTCTCTCTCTGTCTCTCAAGCATGATAGTTAAATGTAACCTTCCTCTGGAGAAGCAGTATAAGTCTATTGGATACTGGAATCAAACAACAGGAGAGGGCTTCTGCTTGTCTATCTGGTTTTTTTTTTCCCCTGGGCCATCCCAAGACACACGGAGAAAACTTTTTGTTTAATTAATTGCATTCTAAGTTATACCCAAGCTCAGTATGCTTGGGGTTTAGAGGTGCTTGGAGAGCAGTGAATGAATCCAAAGCTCAGCATGGTAATCAAAGATGAAACCCCCTCTCTCCTTCTTCCCTGGCTTAGTCTTGTTTGTGATGGGCAGAAATGCTGGTTGGTTATCAAGGCCAGCTGAATTGTGTCAACCTCTGGGCAAGGGGCTCTTTTATCCCCTGGCTTGAACAGCTGTAACAGTGGCTGTGTCAATAGCTTCTCACTCCTGTGTACTAAAATGAAGACAAATTCTAAGATAGTTGGTTGTTGGGGGTTTTCCGGGCTGTATTGCCGTGGTCTTGGCATTGTAGATCCTGACGTTTCGCCAGCAGCTGTGGCTGGCATCTTCAGAGGTGTAGCACCAAAAGACAGAGATCTCTCAGTGTCACAGTGTGGAAAAGATGTAGGTCATTTGTATCTACTCAGGAGGGGTGGGGTTGAGCTGAGTCATTCTGTAAGAGTTTCCCAGGGTGTGGAATGCTAATGGCGGGAGGCTTCACTGTGTCCTGAGGCGGTTCTTTTGCATATGGATTGGTGCTTGATGTGCTAATCTTCTCTGCAGGGCTATTGTCGGGTGTGGAGTGTTTTGTTGGCCTGGTGTTTTTCAGAACTGGAGCCCATGCTCTGTTCATTCTTAAGGTTTCTTCTTTCCTGTTGAAGTTTTGCTTATGCTTGTGAATTTCAATGGCTTCCCTGTGCAGTCTGACAAAGTAGTTGGAAGTGTTGTCCAGTATTTTGGTGTCCTGGAATAAGATACTGTGCCCTGTTTGAGTTAGGCTATGTTCAGCCACTGCTGATTTTTCAGGCTGTCCAAGTCTGCAGTGTCTTTCATGTTCTTTTATTCTTGTCTGGATGCTACGCTTTGTGGTCCCGATGTAAACTTGTCCACAGCTGCAGGGTATACGGTATACTCCTGCAGAGGTGAGGGGATCTCTGCTGTTCTAAGATACATAACGGGGAAAGCTTGGGCAGGGCTTCTGTTGCCATTTCAGACTATTGTTTCTACATGCTCAAGAATTTCCACCTGGGAAGCTTGACTTTCTCGTCCCTGTACCCTAGGAAAAGGATTTGGGAGGAGGGTATTACTGGCTTCTGTGGGAGGGGGATGCCAGAAAGTCATGTTCCATGGGGGGAACTCTTTGCATCTGTGGAAAGATCCAAGTTTTGGCTTGTGAGCAGAGTGAGTCACTGGGCAGATCTAATATGGTCGCCCTTTCGGTCCTTAATCAGTTCAAAACACAGCCCTTTGATATGAAAAATAAAATAGTTGCTGACCAGGGGCTTATGCTCTGCTTATGAGTGTGGCTGCCCCCCACAGCTGCCCTTTGGAAACTCTCAGCTTGGCATCCTTTTATCTGTTTATTTTTGACCTGGTTAACGGGGTAGAATTGATTTAGTGTGCTCCAAACTGTAATGAGCCAGATGGTGTTTTTGCGAACACTGCAATGAGAACAAATAAACACCTAATAGTGCAGACTAGGCAAGAAGTGTGGCAGAAGGGGGGGAGGGTATACAGCAGGGCAAAGGGGGGGGAGGAAGCAGCTGGCCCACCTGAAGCCCGTGTAAATGAAGTTTAGAGGGTGGCAGCCCGTGTGGCTGGCGAATTAATACCAGTGTCACAACTGTCTTTTTTGTAAATGACGCATGTGGCTTGGCCTGGTTTTAACATTCTGCTTTATAGTTTCCTAGTTCCGTTCCTCTACCTTGAAAAATACACGTGTGGCTAATGCAGTTTTATTTTTAATTTTTAAAGCATTTTGATTGTTCTGTTGTAGTACTTCCTATCACGTTTTCATCCTGTCCTTACTCTAAGGAGCTCGGGACAGTGTATAAGGATCGCCTCCCCACCACCGCTACCACCCATATTATCCCCACATGTACCCTGTGAAGACAGGTTGGGGTGAGACAGAGCGACAGGTCTTTGTGGCTAAGTCGGGATTTGAACCCAGTTCTCTGAAGTCCTAGTCTTGCCGCTGTAAGTGCTGTACCACACTGGCTCTCTGTTGCTTTGGGGAACTGTTTTCACATACGTTACGTGCTTGGAGAGGGAGGGCGGTGGTAGTCTGTAGCAATTTAGGGGTTTTAAAAAATTGGTCCTAGAACTGTTGTTTTTTTAAAATCTGTAAGCCACCCTGCTAGATTTTATATCCAAAGAGTAAGATATATTTTTTTCAGAAGAAATAAATCAGGAACTACCAGAAAGGACCTTCTCTGACCTCCTAACCACCACACCATGCCTTGTGTGATTGAATTTATCTGGCATCGGAGAGAGGGCATAAACGCTCTCTTTAATCTTGCATAGAAGGTCAGCAGCTGCAAACCCCTGAGCCATCATCAGCCCTGGGAAACGAAGCATGCATTTCCCGCCCCATCCCGAATCTTTTGCCAGTTTAGAGGCAAAAGAAGGGTTGCCAACTCTGGTTTAGGAAATTCCTGGAGATTTGAGGGTAGAACCTGGGGAAGGCTGGGTTTGAGGAGGGGAGGGACAGCAAGAGTTTAGTGCCACAGAGTCCACCCTCCAAAGCAGCTTTTTTCTCCCAAGGGACCTGATCTCTGTCGTCTAAGAGATCAGCTTTGATTCTGGGAGATCTCCAGGTCCCACCTGGAGGTTGGCAAACTTAGGTGATACGGATAAAATGTCACCTATGATAACAAAACTTTCTAGCAAGACCCCCCCCCCCCTCAGAATTTTCCATTTATCACTATCCATCACAGGAACTTGCCCTCAGAATGCAATCAAGCTTTCTGTTGATCCGGTTTCCGGCTCTCTGCAAAATACCCTCCCCGGAGACGCATTTGGAGGAGAGGCCCAAGACTTCTTCTCTGCTACCCACAGGGTGGTGGGACAAGCCCCAATAGACTCAGGTTACAGGAGGAGGGCAGATTTCAGTGGAACATGTGGATAAACTTCCTAACGATGAGAACAGTTTGACAGTGAAGCCCCTGTGGGGGGAGGTGTGGTGAGTTCTGCCTTGCTGGGGGGGGGGTTCTTCATGTGGATGCTAGACAGCCGTCTCCCAGGGATGCTCTAGCTTTGGATCTCCGGCCTTGAGCAGCGGGTTGGCCTAGATGGGCTGCAAAGCCATTTTCTGCTTTATGACCACCCCCCTCCCCACCACATTGCTGTATTTCTAGTTGCCAAGAAAGCCGTTTCCTTTTTGGCTGCTTTCAGCCTAGCTCGTCCGAGCTGCCCAGCGTGTTTATTGTTTCACTGTTGATGCTGCTGGTTTTAGTTTATTGATTGGTTTAGTAAATTAAGGGCGTCATGTCTCTTCCGCTGAACCTTTTGCAAGCTGTCTTGGGGGGGGGCAAGGTGCAGAAAGGTAGGGTAGGTATCCTTTAAAGGCACGAACATGCGGGCCACCCAGCTGAGCACAGCCCTCCAGACAGGAATGATGGCCTGCAGGGTTCTCTCCAGCATCCGCCCCCCTTTTATCTCTGCCCCCTCCTCACAAAGGCTTGATTTAGGACATGGTGCCACGCAAGATCTAGTTTAAATTTGGCTGCTACCACGCAAAGCACCTGCACACTGTAACGTGCTTTGGCCTCATTTAAATCAAGCCTAAAAAGGACACAGGCACCCCCCGCCTGTTGTTCTTTTGTAGGTAAAGATAGTCCCCTGTGGAAGCACCGAGTCATTACTGACCCATGGGGGTGGGGATGTCGCCCACACCCCAAATCTCCCCGGCCCCTCTTTTCTCCAGAGAGCCCCGCCTCATTCTCCTTTCCTCTCTCAAAGCCTTGCTTATCCCGAGGCAGAATTCACACAGGCCTCTCTCCTGCTGTTTGTGTCTGCCTGTGAAAAGCAGAAGCTAGTTCTAAGGAGGTCATCACAGGGCCCGTGGAGCCAGAGAAAAGAGAGAGAAAAGCTCCCCCCCCCCTCAGGCACCTCCTTTCCACTGGCGAAAGTGGGGGGGGGGCAACTGGAAGCTGGCAGCTCCTGCTCCTCCCTCAGGAGCAGAGCACTTTTTAAGGTGAGTTCCGACAGTGAGTCCAGTCATGCACCTGTGATCCAGCACATGTTGAACATATCGTGTAGCATGGCCCTGAGTATGTGAATATCAGGTTTCTGAATCGATCAGCAGTGGCCACGCAGGGAGGTGGATGTGCCAGTCGCATTTCAGCCTTTCTGTGCTTTTTTCAACACACGCGTGTATTTTTGGTCACAGTTTCAGGCTGGAATCCTGTGCATAGTTATTCAGGGAATGTGACTGAAACCACACGTATGTCGTGAAGCTCAGATAGTCAAAATGCGATTGAAAACCCACCTTCCGTCACGGCCACCCATCAGCCAGTTCAAAAAGCTGATACGCGCACGGAATGGCCCCTCTATTTTTCACCCATTACAGTATCTCATAATATTTGGTAGGATATCCTTCCTTACAAATGTGCGACTCCTTAGGCTGTTAAATGCCTCTGTCATTCAATACAAACCCTTGCTACAGTCAGTGTTAAGATCAATTGGAAGAAGATTCACTAAGCATTTTGTACGTTGAAATGAATTTAATAACAATAATTAATTAACTTGGCATTGGGTGGGCATCTCTGACTCAGGGAGTCAAAGCATTTTGCTAAAAATACACCCAGCAGCAGAGGCATCCAAGAGTTGCGGGTGTGTGTGTGGGGGGGGGGAGATCTGCCAGGGCAGTTTGCTCACACGTGTGGAAAATGCAGATCATTTCTTAACAAGCTTTTTTTTTTAGCTTTAACCCTTAGCTGTAATCCCACCCCCACCCCACCCCCAGCATGGAAGAAGCAGCTGCAAAGGGAGCCAGAAGAGAAGGGGGGGGGGAAGAGTCAGAACATGTTCTCCATAAACTGGCATCACAGAGATGTTGATTTCCGCTATTCTCTGTAATATTTGATCCAAGGCTGCTTGATATCTTCATCTGGTTATATTTTTATCTTCAGAAAAAATTCGCTGTAATGGGGAGTAGGAATCGCAGGGCAAGAGTGCAAGCCTCTTTAAGGAGCTTTGAAAAGCGAAAGAGACAAAAGGTCCATTTTTATCTGTAAATGGCAGGAAAATGACAGCAATCTGTAACCTTCTCCGACGCGTCTGCCTTGCTTAGTGCCTTTTAAATTTATGTTATTCTGCATTTTTGCAGCGATGGTTTCTAAGCCTCAAAGCTTGTTTGCCTTAGTGCTGCAGCTGCTGGGGCCAGCCACTCGTGGATTTTGTGAAGGCTTGTGAATTTTTTCTCCCCTTCCTCTGGATGTGGGGCAGCTAGAGGTGCTCTGCTCCAGAGATGGCAATAAATCATTTCATGAGAAAGGGGAAGTACGTTGATGGATTTGCAAGGATAAGCAATGTATCAGAGGAAGGGTCTCCATAGTTGCTGTAGCAACAAATTAACCGTCTGATGGGGAATGCAAATAGAAATTGTGTCCTCCTAATTTGGCTCTTGATTAAGGCTTCCATCTGAAGTCAGGTTCCCTGTTTATTGTGGACGCCTCGAGGTCAGAATGAGATATGGTAGTGGTCTCCAAGAGTTTGTTGTCATCTGGCTACGTGGGAATATAAAGCATGACAGACCAATCGAAGCTGTATTCATCCAGGACTGAGCTGGGGGCCAAATTTAGCACACTGAAGAAAAGGGTGCAGCCTACCCATCTCCTTTTCCATGTGCATGGAGAATTTTTTTTTTTTTACTGCTTCTAAGGTGTAGAGATGGAGCCCAGGCCAGTGGCTTTTCCACACAGGTCATTTGCTCGGGCTTGATACTATTGGTTTTTTTTTCCTGCTTCCCCACAACATTGTGGTGTATTTCTGCACCTCCTGGGATTTCCTTCACTCTGAAGTTTGGGAAACATTTCATCAGGCTGGTGGGAAAGTTTGGATTCTCCCAGTCCTACCCACACAGCAGCCATTTTCCCTGCCCCTGTGCTGCCCCCCCTCCCCACTACTGGATGCCTTTTTCTATTTTTACCAGCAACTGAATATCATTATAATGTTGCAACAGTGTGTGTGTTAGGTTTTCTGAATTCCATTTTTTAAAAGTTAAGCCTCGTGCTCTTTCTGTTGCAGTAATAGGCATTTCCCATTATATCTCTGCAATGAAAGGGGCTAGAGGCTTTTTTAAAAAAATGAAAGCTGGAGATTCAGTGAACTTGTTACACAGATTGTTGTAATATTATTCAGTTGCTGATTTCACAGGGCGTTTGCCCCACTGCCTGTGACCCTGCACCTCTCTGGACAGCTTTCAGAAGACCTCTTCAGTCAGTTTGCTTGAGCAAAGCTGCAAAAGCAGAAGCCAACCTGGGATGCTCTTCCCTTCGTCTGCATTCTGAAGTGATGGTAGAGATAGTTGTACCCATGTGGTTTCACTTTTTTATAAAACTGACCCATATTGAACTGGCAAGTCCGGCCGTTTGTCCTCATGCTGTTGCTTCAGGACAAGGCTCAGCAAAGTTACAGTTAAAGGGACCAACTACATGAAGATATAGAGCAAGATCAACAAAGAACCCAGTCCAGGAAAGCCTGTTTGCATAACAGGAAAGATACACCTTAGCATTACTGATCCCTCGAATGTTGACTTAGGAATCTATAAAATTTCCACAGCCCAGACACTGATTGCTGTGAGTCTTTTATTAGGAGTTTTCCATGGTCATAGATCCAGAGGAGTTAGCCTTGTTAGTCTGTAGTAGCAAAATAGTAAAGAGTCCAGTAGCACCCTTAAGACTAACCAACGTTATTGTAGCATAAGCTTTCGAGAGCCACAGCTCTCTTGTGTCAGATGCATCTGATGAAGAGAGCTGTGGCTCTCGAAAGCTTATGCTACAATACAATTGGTTAGTCTTAAAGGTGCTACTGGACTGTTTACTATTTTTTTATTAGGAGGTGACACACGTGAGGTCCCACAATATGTAATAAATATACTCAGGAGCACCTTGTGTGATCATTTTAATATAGTGGTGTAAATCTGTGGGCAGCTCTCATGGGCAGCTGTTCTCTTTCATCGTTTTTATTTCTGTAAAGTTTTTCTAAGAAGCACTTGAGTCCTGTGAAAATCTTTGCCTGCCATTCCCTCTATGTACTGGATATTCTAGCATCCCACCTACCGCACCAGTAGACCCTTAAAGATTTCATTTTCTTTTTCAGTTGGTTCCCTGCTGAGCCACATTTGGCTCTAGAGCCATAGGTTGTCGAGCAATAGGCAGCAGACCCCTACTTCAGGGTTTCCTTACCCCTGCTGTCAAAACATCTAGAGATAGAGCAGACTGGAGAGACACACGCACAGCCTGAATTTCAGGTGGTAGATTAAAGTCTGCTGCTGATCTCTATGGGTGCAGAGCAGTGTTGCTCTTTCTGGTGGCCTAACTTCGTATATGCTTTGCATTGGAACGCAGAGTGGAAAACCCAGTTCAGCTTCAGACTGGAAGTCCTTTGATGTGGGTTAGTAAAAGGCAAGTAGGGCAGGGAGGGGTCATTGCCTGCCATTGGCTTGAGGAGCTGGCAGGGTGGCCCTGTGTCTGCCATCGTCCTTCGAGAAGCTGCCAAACTCTGACCTGGAATGCATCCCACCGTATTATTCTTGGCTCCTTTGGCTCTCGTTGGCTGAATTCTGTGCTTCCCATGTTGCAGCCTCAGCAGTGAATCCTTTACAAAGCCCCTGTTCCCTCCCCACCTGCCCAGAGCCTGCCACTGGAATGCCCAGAGGTAAGCTGGCTGAAGCTGCGTTCACTCAAACAAAGGCAAATGGCACTTCCTTCCATTTTGTATCCTGCCCCTTCTTCCAAGGACCACAGGCAACATATGTAGGGATTTCCCAGTTTCGCCATCACAACAACCCCTTAAGTTGAGATCAAGCAGAAAGAGAGCGACTGGCCCATGGTCGTGCCGTGAAGTTTATAACCGAGTGGGGACAAGGTTGGATCTCCTTGGCCCAACCCTGTACCTCATAGTGTCTTCTTGTTTCAAAGCTTCTGCAGTACATATTTGTAAACAAGGACCTCCTTCCTACATAATGCTCATGCGTGCTCTTGGATAAGCAAATGGATAAGTGGGAGAGGGGGTTGCGCGGTGGTTATGGCTTGGTTCGAACATAATGCCAGACTATGGTTCGACACCATGTAACACATGAGACAGGAAGGCGATGACCGGCAGGATGATTGGATGCTTCCTGGTTTGCAGCAAACTGTACTGAGACTGGGGCTATCGTTGTTCGAATCCTCACTCTTCTATGGAGCTTGCTGAATAATCTTGGGCCAGTCTCTCTCTCAGCCCACCCCAGCTCACAGGGTTGTTGTAAGAATAAAATGAGTGGGGCTCTTCAGGTAGGGTGCCCTGAACTCATTTGGCAGAAGGGTGGGATTTTGGAAGAATAAAGCAAGAAGTATCTGATTGGTTTGCTGTGCATGTGCAAGTGAGCCTCAGGCCTGGTTGTGTTATGTCCGACTCACAGGTGTAGACTGAGAAATCCCTGGCTCACAACGTCACTAAGTGGCCCTAGCCAAGCCACTGTTTTCTGAACCTCGGTCCTGCAATCCGCAATGTGGAGACAGAAACACTGGGCTATTTTATAGGGCTGCGGTAATGATTACTGCTGTAATGTAGGTGCAGATCTCAAGAACTGCAATTATATTTTCATTTTTCAGCATCGTCGTTCCGTACAGTTCTTACAAAGCCTCACATTGCAACAAAGAAATGGGCCCCTTCCCCGCAAAATGAGCATGCAATCTAAAACAGCCAATGTGGAGGAAAATGGACGGAGGGGGAAATGTTTGTGGCCAGGAGCAGTGATAAGTAGTTCAAGTTTGGGTGCAGTTGGGAAGGAGGTACTCAGTAGTAATTATGAAATGCAATAACTCCAGTTGCTTCCCTGTGCTCTTTCCCAGCTATTGTAGATCTGCCATTTCCTAGAACTTGGGTGTGGTGCTCCTCGGGGTTGAAGATGACTTCAGCCATTCCTTACCTCATCTGCAGATGCTACCAACAGTGTCAAAGTGCCAGGCATCGGGCATTCTCAACCACACTCTGCAGCTGGTGAGCACTCTCCCTGTTGTTTGTCCAGGGTGTCTGGGACTCGAACCAGGAGCCTCATGGGCCAGAGGTGGGACCTGGCTGGTGAGCTTTGTGGGACTGAGAGCCACAGAGCTCTCTTCAGGCACAGAAGGGGACAGGGATGTGCATCGCGGGCCCCTGGAATCAACAGGCAGTACGAAGCCCCTCAGTTGGCCATGCATGATATAAATACTATGAACCAGGCTTTTTGTTCTTGAGAAACCTGTCTGCTACTTTTCAGGCTCTGTCACTTTGGGATCTAGAGAGTTGGAAAGCACATGATCCATGTCTGGATTCCAACTTGCTCAGAGGGTCACACCACCCTTTTCCCCAGTGTATTAAACATCCCTTCCGTGGCTGTCCAGTAGCAGAGAGCATCACCGATGCCTCAGGGCCACACCTGTTTAAATAAAACAGTTATTTACCCTGGTTGAATTAGAAAGATTTATTCCCAAAATAACAGGGAAGCACTGGAGGGTGGGGGGAAGGCAAAACCTCACTTCTTCTGTTGGCGATTTTCCCACCTTCCAGGCTGACCTGATAACAGGGAGGCACTTTGGTTGGCTGATTCAGGAGATACTATATACACAGCTGGCGAATGTTATAAATACCCTTTCTAGCCCTGTCCTCTTAAGTTTGCGATGAACCTCCTGTTCTTTCACATTCAGTACATGTGTGTTGGGAAGAGAAACGTGCTCTGTTGTGCGTACTTCTCCCAGCTCTCTAGGGTATCTTGTCTGAATTTTAATGTACTATATGAAAGGTAGTGGTGGTGAAGGAGCCCCATATTTATACGCACAGCCTCTTCTCTGGGCATCTTCCAACCTAGCGGTTCCTGCATTTAGGTGCTTTTGGAATCACATTATGTAAAATGGTCCCTGTTTCTATCAAACTTTCTATCAGAATGGAACATCAGAATCATTTGGTTGGATCAAACCAAAGATCCATGTAATTCAGTATTCGTTTTCTGACCAGGCCAGGCAGATAACTTCTGGTTGCCCCCAAACATAGCATGAAGGTGACCACTTTTGCCCCCCGTAGTGTCTATCATTTGCAAATAGACTGCCTCAGTGCGCAGAAGTTTACGAACAGTATTGCATTTATCTTTATAACATGGTGAAGCTTTTAAACATACTGAATCAGTTCAGATATTATCGCCAAACTATGATTTGGCTAGGCTTTGTTTCGAACCCAAATCATAGTTTCCATGCGTACAATAGGCAAGAGCTGATTATTTCCCCCCTCCCCTCTTCATCTACTCAGAGCTGCAGTGGCTTTTGGAGGCATAACAGCAGCCATAACTTTGGTTTGTCAATTCAGACGTCTTAGCAAATCATAGCACCAATTGTGGTTTGCAAAAGCTCTTCAAACCGTGGTTTGCGATTTTGTCATTTCACATGTCACACTGAATCATAGTTACAGTTTCTTAACTGCGGTTTCACGTGACAGATTGAAGCTCAGGATGTGATGGTGTCTGCTTGCTTAGATGACTTTTAATAAAGTATTAGAATGGAACTGCAGTATTCAGGAACAGTCTACCTCTGAATACTAGATACTGGGAACAAACATGGTATAGCCACCGCTTTCACTGCCTTGCTTGTGGGCTTCCCAGAAGTGTCTGGGTGGTCACTGCTAGAAATAAGATGTTGGCCTAGAGGGACTCCAAGTCTGCTCTAACAAGGCAATTCTTACATTTACTCTGTTTTTTTTAATCCCACTTTCCCAGTAGTGCATTCAAGGCAGTGTACACGGTTCTTTCCCCACCCCAATTTTGTCTTCACAACAACCTAGTAAGGTAGGCTAGGCTGAGGGAGAGTGACTGGCCTGAGGTCACCCAGTGAGTTGCTGAATTGGTCTCCCCGCTCCCAGTCTAACACTTTAACCGCTGTGAAACACTGTGATAAAAATTACATTTGTGTTTTGCTCTGGAAAGTGCCAGAGAAGTGATATGAACAGAAGAGCAGCCATGCTGGATCAGACCTGCAGTCCGTCTAGTCTAGCATCTGTTTCCAACACAGTGGCCAGTCAGAGGCCGTGGGGAAGCCCACTAGCAGGCCCACAGACAGCAGCCCGCACCTCCTGACTGCCCCCCAACATCTAACAGCCAAAAGGACCCTGCCTCTGAATTTGGAGGTTCCCTTCAGCTATCGTGGCTAATAGGATGTGACGACCTACCCGCCATAAATTTGTCTGGCCCCCTTTTGAATCCACGTAAGCCAGTGGCTGGCACCACATCTCTGAGCAGTGAGTTAATTTATTTATTTATTAATTGACTTGACTTACATTCCGCCCTCCCCACGAATGGGCTCAGGGCGGATAACAACTATATTTAAAACCAACAATGAAATCATAATTAACAGACAGTTCCGTTCAATAAAACATCACCCTAAACAGTGGCTATACTTTCTTAACCCCAGCCAGCACACCCCACGGGGTGGAGAAAGGTTACCAGATAACCAAGATGAACCAACTGGTGGGAAGCAGAACGGGGTGGGGGGGGTGGGGAGGGGGTGGGGAGGGTTACATTACCCCCTCCTCAACAAGAGACCGGCTGGGAGGCTTGTCCCTGCCCCATCCTCAGCCCTACATCTGGCAGAACATCTGTCTTGAATGCCCTTTGAAAAGATGGTAAATCACGCTGGGCAGGACGTAAGAAGATCCCTGCTGGTTCAGACCAGTAGTCCATCTGGTCCAATATTCTGTCTCACCCAGCAGCCAGCGGTTGCCCTGGAGGGCAAACAGTCGCTTCTCAGCACTGGTATTCAGAGGTTTGCTGCCTCTGTATATGGAGGCCTCCTTTAATCACCATGGCTAGTAGCCATTGATGGACTTCTTCTCCATGAATCTGTTTAATTTCCTAGCAGCCTATACTTTGAAGACTTGCCAGCAACTCGCTGTTCTCTTCACAGGTCTCCTACCAGGAACAGCAATTACTATGATTTGCTGGGAATCAAACAGGATGCCACCTTAGAGGAGGTCAAGCAAGCCTTCTTCAGGAAATCCAAAAAGGTATGGGGCGGGGGCGGGGGGGTTGCCCTTTGGTTGGGCCAGGTGAAAAATATTTGTAGGAGGAAGCAACAGCCCTCGTGGTAGATAGAGCCATATAATGGAATGATGGGATGTCTCGATCAGGCTGCCAAGTAGGGTTGCCAGCTCCAGGTTAGGAAATTTCTGGAGATTTGAGGATGGCGCTTGGGGAGAGTGGGGTTTAAGGAGGGGAGGGACCTCAACATGGTACAATGCCATAGAGCCCACCCTCTGGAGTAGCCAGTTTCTCCAAGGGAATGGATGTCTGTTGTAATTCTGGGAAATTTCCAGGCTCCACTTGGAGGTTAGCAATCCTACTGCCCAGGGCGAAGGCTCTGTTGGCAGCAGTTTGGGGGGGGGAGCAGCATATTCTTGCTGCCTCCCCTCCCTCTGATGGCCTCGGAGGCAGCTGAAAAGCAGCTTTGTGAATTAAGAAATTGCACTGCACGCCAGCCTGCCTTTGAAAAGCAGTCAGCTGCTGCAACTGGTCCAGAATGTGGCGGCAAAGGTCTTAATGGGTTCTACGCACGGAGCATCTCGCTGTCTCGACTTCACCAGCTCCTGCTTAGTTTCCGGGCCCAGTTCAAAGCGCTGCTGTTGAGCCTTAAAGCTCTCATTGGTCTAGGGCCAGCGTGTCTTAAAGGTTTGCCTTCTCCTCTCTGAGCCTTCCTGTTTACTCGGATCAGCTTCAGACGTCCTGCTTTGTATTCTGAAGAGCAGAAAGTGGTTGCAGGAGACGGGACCATCTCAGCAGCAGTGTCGAGACTGCGGCAGTCGCTGCTGGGGGTGGGGGGAGGCGTCGCATGGCTTTTTCCATGATGAGTTTTAAGCAACTGAAACAAGTTAAATTTTGCCCTTTCATAAAAGCCTTTGCATAAGAAGATAATTAATTTCTGCTTTGTAGTACTGTGTCTAATGGTCTGTACAGTATTTGTACAATTGTGCTGATGATACGTAAGCAGCTTAAGGGAATTCTCTGCCACGGCATACAGCAATGTTTATATAATACAAGAGGGCTAGAAAAAAATCATGCAGGAGGTAGGCCAATCACAGGTCATCATTTAGCCATGACGGTGAAGTAGAACCTCCCTATTCAGAGGCAGTATACCTTTGAACATCAATGGCAGCTGAAGGATGTTACCGTCCTGCCTTACCGGCTGGCATCTAGCTAACCACTGTAGGAAACAAGATGGTGAATGAGCTGGATCTGTGGCCTGATCCAGTAGGACTGTTGTGAGTTTTATTTTTGCGGAAAGGTGGCATTTCCACATTTTAAAGAAATATATTTGGAAGAGAGAATGAACAGGCAAAGAGGAGATTCTTAACTCTTTCCCCACTAGCATATTTTGTGTTCTGCATCACCTTCATCAGATCCCTTAGAACCACTTTATTTTGGAGGGCAGGGTTCATAACAAAAGCAAGCATACCTTGCATTTCTGGCCAGAGGAAAAGCAGTTGCGGGAGTAACTAGGGGTAGACACATGACTGAGTGTCTCCTGTCCCTCTGCTGTGCTTATGAAACCAACAGGGCAGCTTTGCAGATAGGAGCTTAAAAGGTTACTGAAAATTTTACTAGCCAGCCGGCCTCCACCCTCTGAAGCTGGTAATTTGCCTAGGAGGAGCATTGGAAACAGCTTCCCTAAAGCTCCCTTGCCTGGTCTCCTAGAGGCAGTTTTCCCCTGCCGCAGAATACAAGCCTAAATGATAGAGCAGTGGTCCTCGACCTTTCAGCACCCAGGGGACCGCATGCCAGTGACATCAGAGTCACATGACAGGAAAAGGGGGAATCGGAGATACATACTCACCAGTGTCCAAACCAGGATTGCGGGCAGCAGGCCAGGAGAGCTGGGGACAGGAAACAAAAGCTCAGCATCAAGAGATGAGGGGCAAACCATGGATTAGAGCCGTGGAGGAATCCTCTCCACTGCCAACTGAGCTGGCCTCGCTGTCCTGCTACTCCTCATGGTACGTATGCAAAGAGAGTTTATATATATATTCCCTAAAGAGAGCCAGTTTGGTGTAGTGGTTAAGAGTGGCAGGACTCGAATCTGGAGAGCCGGTTTTAATTCCCCGCTCCTCCACTTAAAGCCAGCTTGGTGACCTTGGGTCCGTCACGGCTCTCTCAGAGCTCTCTCAGCCCCACCCACCTCGCAGGGTGATTGTCGTGAGGAGAATAATAACACACTTTGTAAGCCGCTCTGAGTGGGTGTTAAGTTGTCCTGAAGGGCAGTATGTAAATCAAATGCTGCTGTTGTTATGGGGACCCAAAGTAGCTTATATCACTCCCCCTTCCATTTTATTCTCCCAGCAACCCTGCGAGGAAGGTCAGGCTTAAGAGTATGCGACTGGCCTGAGGTCACCTTCATACCAGAGCTGGGATTCAGGCCTCAGTTTCCCAGTTCTTAATCTGGCACTTTAACCACTTCTGCCACGCTGGTCATCTTGCTGGAAGTGTGACTCCCTTGCTCATTACGCAAGCGCACAGGCAGCAGATTCTTCCCCAAAAAGCAGGAAAAACATACAGTTCTGTAGATAGTTTCTGTGTCCTCTCCCTGAGGGTCCCAACCCCATGGATTTGCAGACCGCTGGCCTTGTTAGCATCAGGCCCGTGCAGACTTCCCAGTGTTTACTTTAGAGGCACCACAGGTCAGGGTCCTCCCTGCATCAGCCCCTACCTTCATCCGAACTCTGCTGCAAGTGAGGGGGGGTGAGGGGGATGGCACAAGCCCCATCCTACAAAACTGGAAGCACAATTCCCGTTGGTTTCAGTGGGGCTTGCTCTGGTAGGTGCAATCCCCTGTGGATTGCACCTACAGACTTAAACTAGAACCGAGAACAACTCTGTTTTTTTGTACCAAGTTGGGATCTGATGGCCTGCTGACTTCCATTTTCTCCGGGAGCGCAATCTCTGGTGCCTCTCGAAATCTGGTTTTCACTCACCGCCATCACATCTAATTACTTCTCCAGTGCCTGCTTGCCTCCGTTTCAAGTAGGCTGTGAACTGCAGGCTTTGCATGTTGTGAAACATCTTTTTCTCTTCCTCTCCCCTCCTGCTTTTATTTTTTGATGTCTAACCTGATTAAGAGTTCCAAGGAACTGAAAAGCTTGCACAACGCTTCTGGACAATTTCCTTAGTTCTGATTAAATGACGTTACCCTGCTCTAGGTGTTTTTGGAATCTCCGTCCTCTAAATGTACCGATCTTTAGCCAAAGAGAATTGAATGGATTATGAAACCGATAGAATAATTGAAGGAAACACAGTGGAATGTTTTTAAAGAGAAGGGAGCATCTAATCCTCGAGCGAGTCTTTAAAATAAAATAAACCCAGTGACCCGTTCTGCAGTCCTTTGCCTCCAGGAACATTCTCCTTTTCTCTTCCCTCTGCTTTCCTGAAGAGGGCAGTGCTAGGCCAGAAGTGAGGTGGAGCGGCTTCCTTAAGGAAAACTAGTCTTTCTGGTCACCAGGAGGGTACTCATTTGAATCCCTGTTCCAGTCTTAGGTTTTAGTTTGTGTATTTGTGCATGTGGGTGAGTGTGTGTGAGAGAGACAACCTATACTTGTAATCAGGAAACTCTTGTGCTTTCCATAAGAAGGTGTCCCAGTTTGGGGTTCCGTGTTCTGTATGCTTAGTTCCCCAAGAGAACTGAGACGGCATGCCAGAACCCTTTGAAACATTGTAGGGTGTTCCTGGACCATCAGTAGTCAACGCCAGAAACCACCTGGGACATCCAACTCACTTTTTTTATCTATGGTGATGGGAAAATGTCTTGCCATGATTACGGGAGTATCTTTCAAGCAGTCTGCTGCATCGCAAATAAGTGTGCCCCCCTGTATGTATTTTTGAGAGCTTGCTAAGGTGCCACTGAGGGAGGAGGCAGAACCTTGCAGAGTTGGGAAGCGATTAGGACCCTTCTGATGTGGTTGGAGGACATTTCACAGAGCAGTTAGTTAATCTTCTGTTGCTTTAAGTTACATCTCCTGCAGTGGGTTTGTTTGGTTTGAGGGTGAGCTCTGGACAGGATAGCGTTGGCTGCTGGATTTGTGGGCCAAAAGTTTCAGAACCTGTCTGCTACAAAGCAGGGCTTAAGGTGATCCCTCAATGGTTAACTTCCTTCCTTGCATCATGGAAACAGAAGTACTTTCAAGTAGGGATAAGTATTTTTCTAACTTCTGGATGCCCATAATTCTGCACTGTGTAAACAAAGAAGTTAGCAACCAGTGTCAAATCTTGAGAATTTCAGCCTTCTTTTAAAAAAAAAATATTTCCAGACCTTATTACTGCAAAGATTTGTATGGACAGTGGCTGATGTCTTTGAGTAGAAGAGGTAAGGCTTGGGGATAAGCTACTGGGAGCTCTCTGCTTTGGGCCACAGCTCACTTCCTTGTGCTTTATTGTTCCAGTCAGTGACATCTGAAATGCTAAGAAATTTGCCAAAATTCATTGTTTGGCAGTGGACAGCATGGGGCAGATCAGTCATTGGTACACAAAATGGCACAATTCGAGTGCCAGATCTGGGCTCTCACACAGCATGGAATTCGGGCATTTGGGGATGCAGAATACCCGACCCTGCATTAGCGGCTTCAGCAACATGCGCTGCACAGAGGATTTTGTAGACTCTCCTCTCCCTCCCTGTCCCACCATCTGCATGCAGCTGTCTGTGTTCCTCCAAAACTGCAGGAGGCAACATCTTGGCCCCAAGCCCGCCCTTTCCCCAAAAAGGAATCTGGAGGCCCCTGTACTTAATTGATCGCTTCCAAGTAGCACTTCGCCCTCCCAACTTGCAGTCAAGGGGATGCACTTAACTTCTGGAAGAGTTGGGTCCCCGGTAGCAACATCAGGAGCTGGGAGGGGGTTTCAGAACCAAGCTCTTGAGCCAGAGGGGAAGAGGGTGTTGAAATCAGCGCCTGTCAAGTTGGGGCGGGGGGGGGTGAAGCAGTGATGGTCTCTCAAGCAGTAAACACACAAAGCTGCCTTTTACTGATTCACGCCGCTGGTCCATTCAGCTCAATACTAACGGCAGCGAATGGCAGCGGTTCTCCAGGGTCTCAGACAGGAAAGGGTCTTTCCCGTTAGCTACGACCTCAGGCCCTTGAAAATGGGGGTGCTGGGGATTGAACTTTGGGACCTTCTGCGTGGCCCACAGGTGCTTTTCTCCTGCCCTCTTCAAAAACGGAGTTGAGCCATTGTCCCCTCCAAGCTCAATATTGTCTCCTCTGACTTGCAATGGTCATCTTGGACATCTATGGCCAGCTGCCCTGCATCAAGGTCCCTATTGTCTACTCATACTGGCAACAGCTCTCCAGGCTCTCCAGTCTTGTCACATCACCTACCACCTGATACTGAACCTGGGACCTTCCACATGCCGAGCAGATGTTCTGCTGCTCAGCCGTAGTCCCTACTTGTGACTTGGGGCACAGAAAGTTCTTTCCCAACCCCGCTGCTTAAGATCCTTTAAACTGGCGCCTTCTGCATGCCAGGCGGGTGCTCTGCTGTGCTGAGCCCCTTTGCTTGCCCAGGGGTGGAAACAGAAGCAAAACCTTTGGAGACCTTGATTTTGTCGTTTCATCTCTCCACCGTTCACTAAGCTTATTTGGCACATCCATGTCCCATCACCGTCTGTCTTTCACATCCATGCAGCCCTCAGAACCCAACGTTTCTGCAAAGACATGACTTCTTAGTCCTGTGGGAACTAAGTCTATGTATGACTAAGCAGAACCTCCTAATTCACTTCCTTTTTGTTGAACTTTAGACTGTAAGCTCCTTGGATCAGGAACCTGCATTTGTGTTGTTTCTCTATAAGGCACTATAGAAGAAAAATTTGTGCTGTGCATACAGAGGGCCTTTCCGCATGAACCTGACTTTTACTGAGATCCAAGCTACAAGTGATGCCTTTCCCAGGTTGGACACTTGTCAGCTTCCCTCAAGTTTTGATGGGAAACGTAGGCATCCTGGTCTTGCAGCTGTAATGGAGAGCCAAGCTGTAAGACCAGGGCGCCTACATTTCCCATCAAAACTTGAGGGAAGCTGACAAAGAGTCCAACCTGGGAAAGGCGTCACTTGTAGCTTGGCTCTCAGTCAGAGGATCCTCTCTTGACAGGCCAGCAGCTCTCTAGGGTCTCAGGTGGAGGTCTTTCACATCGCCTCTTACCTGAGCCTTCTAACTGGTGACGCCAGGGATCGAACCAGGAACCTTCCCTCTACCAAAGAAGTGCTCTGCCACTGAGCTGGGGGGGCTCTTTCTGATTGAGCCATTGCAGCCTGTCCCCATACCCTTCAAATCAGAGAGCAGGACAGGTGAAGGGACTGGTGCAGCCACAGCCCCTGTTTCCTTAAAAGTAAAGCACCGCCTTTGCTTAAGAAGCCTGCGTAGGTGCAGCCTGATTAGAAAATGTGGTGAATGGGAGTGGCTGCTGGGGAGACCGCTGCAGGAGATGAGGGAGGGGAGGAGGAGGAGGAGGGCTGATGAACCCACCTAACATTTGACCTGGACAAACGTGGTCATAAAGGATATCCTTACACAGCTGCCCCCATTTTTTAGAGGAAACATTTGCATTTTATCATGTGGGGTAGTGGTCCCGCACCAGGATTAGGCTGAGATTATCTCCGAGAAGATAAATCCGTCAGCAGACATTATTTAACGTGCTGTTGATTTTATTTAGAATGGCTATAACCCCACATTTTCAGTTGGTGGTCCGTGATGTGGCTTAGGATCAGAGCGGAGTTCTGTAAAGTTCCCCTCCTCCCCAAGATCTAATAACACAACACAGCGCCAATAAACGTAAACTAGTCAGCCAGAATGAACAGACAGCATAAATATGGTTAAAGAGTCAATAAAACTACACAGCCTCTCCCAGCGACAAAAAACGTGTCGGGATTATCGCCGGCCTGCCTGCTGCGGAAGCTGATTGGAAGGAGGCCAGGCAGAAAGCTGTGGATCGGAGCGGAGACGGAGACTCAGCGGGCAGCCTCCTCTGTGGGTGGGCGCTTTTCCACAGGAGCGTTTATTGGTTTAATAAATGTTATTTCTCCCTCCTGTCAGTTGAAGAGTGGAGCAGATGAACAAACAGAGTTGCCTTGTACTGAGCCCGACGACTGGCCCTAGCTCAGTATCGCCTTCCCTAACTGGAAGCAGCTCTCCAGTTCAGACAGAGCATGTCTTCTCGAATCCCTGCTTCTTGAGTGACTTCTACTGGAGGTGCCGGGGGTGGAAAGTGGGACTTCTTGCACATGTTATTCCACTACAGCCAAAGCCCTCTCTTCTTCGTCTCTCGGTTAAGGCAAGGATTGCCCTTCCGCACATCTTTGCTGTGCCTAGTGCCAGAAGCCCTCCATTTTGTTTGTGAAGGCTACTGCAACAAAAACAACAAAAATGGTATTTGCTCTCTTAACCGCCCCCCCCCATCTCCCTTTACTAGACTTCCTTCTGAGGAAAACCCCCTGCCCTCTTCTGTCGCATCCCACAGCCCCCGAACGCTGACGCAGCTATGAGGGAAGGGTTATACGCCTCTGGCCAGCTCCCTCCTTTAACCCATCTCCGGCCTCAGCTGTGTTGGAAGTCTGCCCAGGAATCTCGCATTGGAAATCTTTATCTTTTTGGCTTGCCTGAGAGGGCTGCTCAGCCTTTGCCAATGCAGAGCCAGTTTTGCTTGTTTCTCTAACCCAGGCGGGAAATAAAGTGGGCTGGAATAGGGGTGTCGAAACCTCCAAGGAGATAGCAGCCCTTCTGATCAATCTTTAACTGGGCCCCTTTTCCTTCTTTGCTTTGGCTCCCTCATTCCCAGTAGATTTTTAACATGAGGTTACCCATTAGGGACATGTTCTTCCTTCGCCAGCCCTCCCACCGGCTCTGACTTCCATCCCCATGAAATGGTCCCAGCGCAGCACATGTTGGGAGGGTGAGTCAGGCCAGCAGGAGAGAGGGGAAACATTGCTGGCAAAAAAATTTGGGACAGCCCACAAACTTTGTACAACTGGGGGCGTTCCAGGCAGCGTTGCAAAAGTTTTCAGACCTGGCTGAGCTCGGAGGACACACTCCTAAAGCTTGGAACTGGCCATTGGGTATTTGTTAACATTCCCCCATCTCCTCCATCTTTGTAATAACCACCACCCCCAGCCCCTCACCACACTATTACTATAATCTGTTTTATCAGCCGAAAGATCTGGGACAAAGCTCAGTGGTCCTGCATCTGCAACGGCTTACATGAATCAGAACGTGGGTTGCACGTGATGGGCTGAAGAGGGCTGACGAGGGTGTGTGCTGGGGAAGAGGACAGGGTGGAATCGAAGGAGGCCAGCGGAAAAGAGTTTTCCCCATCGTTCACAGTCACAAGGTTCGCTGCTGGTTGTCATGAACGCATTATAGAGATCAATAGTTAATAAGTTAGCGTCTGTTTGTTGTTCAGTCCCTTGGTAATTATTTTCAGGTTCTCTGACAGCAAACGGTCTCACGCTCTTCCACATAGCCAGAGTAGAATCGCTTACCACAACTTAAGGGAGAATAAAAGCCACCCCTCAAACCGTTTCGAGGTTGGACGTGTGCAGCGTTCATCGTAAGAATATCAGATCTGACCAAAGGTCTATCCAGCACATCCTGTTTTCTACATTGGCTAGCCAGGTGCTTCCTGTAAGGCAGGCTCCAAGGCAGTAGCCCTTCCCTGTCTCATCCTCCCCACAGCTGACAGTCAGAGTTACACTCTCTCTAAACATGGAGGCTCCATGTAGCCATCACAGCTGGTAGCCATCGATGGCCCTGTCCTCCTCCATGCATTTGTCTAATTCCTTTTCAAAAGTATTGCTAACTCTTGCGGGAGAAAAATCTACCCATTGATCAAGAGTCCTGTGACATAGTACTTCCTTCATCTTCCCATCAACTTAAGCAGGTGATCCTGAGTTCTCCTTTCATGGGAGAAAAAGGGACATGGGCAGTTCAATTTGGGGATGTGGTGGAAATGAAAGAGGGATTTTTCTAGATGTAGGATCTGGATTAAAAGCCAGTTGGTGTATTGGATAGTGTGTCAGACTAGGATCTGGGAGACCCAGGTTCAAATCCTCACTGTGGGAAGCTTGCTGGGTGACGTTGGGCTAGCCGCGTATTCTCAGACTAACCTAACAGAGTCGTTGTGATGATAAAATGGAGGCGAGGAAACTGATGTAGGCCATTTTGGGTCCCATTGCAGGGTGGGGATGAAGGTGTTATGAAGTAAGCAAATTAAATAAATAAATGGCGAAGGAGGAAGTAGTACTGAGACATCTGAAGAGATCCCACCGCTAGGCTTGCTAGTATTTTACCAACCCAGTCAAACAAGTGTGCTGCATCAGGCAGCTGGCGCTACAACCCTAACAGCTGCCAGCTCCAAATTCTGCCAGGCCTCTCCCACAAACCCTCAGTTCCACCCAGAACATGCCCCTGAGCTGAAGTGAAATTCCATGTCCTACATTAATCACATCAGCATGGTGCCTTGTGTTTTGTGCCATTTATTCTGCCTCCTGTAATAATAGGCAGGGCCACTGAAAGGCCACCAGAAATCTTATTCATTGAATTCTTAGATTTTATCTGTGACTTCCCACACACTTCAAGCATAACTTCATAGCAGTGAGGGCAAGAAACTTCTTTATCTTAAACGGGAGTTGAGAATTTTAGGAAGCTTGACTCCGCTGCACCCAATTCCCCCCCTTTTTTTTTAAAGCAGTGTTTATGCTGCCTCCCCAGTGACCTGCTTGAGGCAGCTTTCAAGACAATAAAACAAAAACAGTAAAAACAATGTGTACTTATTTTTGCACTTACTCTCTGCAGAATCACGGCACTCACAGCCTTGGTACTAGGAGAGCAAACGAGGACGGATTCCCCTTAGACAGCAGGCAGGAAAGCAGAGAACGGGTGTGGGGACAAGCTGCTTTTTATGCCCTCCTTCTTTTGGAAAAGAACCCACAGAGCCTTTTGGGTTCAGATGTACAAGTAGGAAGGTGAGCTGTGCCTTGAGTTTGTGACTTTTAGTGATGCCTTTCACCTGATGCTTAACGTGGACACTTCTCTGGGTCCCAGTGGGTGGCATGGCAACCTTTCTCCGAAGGAGTTAAAACTTGGCTGTACTCTGTGTGCATCAATTCCCTCCTGTCCCCGCCAAGTTTCCTGTAAGTGGTAGTGGTAAAATTGCCAATGTTTGCTTTCTAGCGCCATTCCCCAAACTCACGAGCTTGCAAGGTAAATAAAGAGAAGACCCGTGCCCGAGGGCCATGTGGGGACAACGGGCTGCCCAGGGCAGGGGGCAGCCACTCTAGTGTTCTTTGTTACAAAAAGGCCTTTCCTTTCTCCCCAGAGGGAACCCAAAGCATCTTACAACATTCTCCCCATCTCCATTTCATCTCTATTTCAACAACCCTGTGAGGTAGGTTGGTCTGAGCATATGTGCCTGGAATAAGGTAACCCAATAAGCTTCCCCGGCCAAGTGGGGATTTGAACCTCTCTTTCTGCATCCAGTCCCTTCTAGGTGCAAAGAAGATATATGAGGGCATGACTCCAGCGAAGAGACGCGCCAGGAGTATTGCTGTGTCTGAGAACCAGTGTGGTGTAGTGGTTAGAGTGTGAAACCCTGGTTCGAATTCCCAGTTTGCCATGAAGGCTTTCCAGATGACTTTGAGCCACTTGCACACATTCGCTCATCACATTCTCTGACGTACTGCCAAGAATGCCATTTTGACATTTCCCTGTTTGCTCAATAAGGAAGCGTACAGGGACTTGTCTGATTGCTTTTTCAAATAATAAACATTTCCTAAGATTCTACTTCCCATTTCATGAAAACCTAACTCTGACCTCATGGGAAAGGAAACTCCGTATTGGTATAGCAGGTGGGTTTTGTAGTCATTCAACAATTTAACTTCACCCAATCTGGTTGTCCCCATGTGCTGGAAAAGGGTACCTGGTATAGTGGTTAGAGTGTCAAACCAGGGTTTGGGAGACAAGTTTGAATCCCCATTTTGCCATGGAAGCTTGGGCCAGTCACTGTCTTTCAAGCTAACCCCACAGGGTTGTTCTGAGGAAAAAATGGAAGAGGGGAGAACGATGTAAGTTGCTTTTATTTTATTTATTTATTTATTTTATTCGATTTATATTCCACCTTCCCCGCATCAGCAGGCTCAGGGCGGATTACAATTAATACACTACTATAAAATACAAATACCTTTATAATCAATAAAACTCCTTAAATATTTAAAAGCACACAGCAAACAATACAGCAGATTTTAAAAAGATATATAGCAGGAGATTCCTCCAGGAGCCACCACCCAACCACCTTCATATGGCAAAGGCTAGGTGGCAAAGCATGCTGGCCCCAGTTCGGAAATCCCGAATCAAAGCTTTCCGAAGCATTCAGAATGCCTCGGAAAGCGTTGGGGCTTAGTTTAAAGGGGCCCACCGCTGCTTGCAAGCAGCGGCAGGGCCCTTTAAACACCATCAAAAACAGCCCCCCACTCCCACCCACCCACCCCGCCCCCACTTACCTTGGCCCCGCAGTCGGTGGTGGCTCCGGCCTTCCCTGCTACCTGCAGGGCCGCAGAACAGTGGAGGAGGCGGTGCGGCAGGAGGCAGTGCAGTAGCAGGAGCTGGCTGGCTCCAGGCTGCCGCCGCTGCTGCCTCCGCCGCCGCCATGACCAAGCTGCAGCTGAGCGATGACGATGCTTGACGATGATGCTGCAGTCGAGTGATGTAGCCGCCGCCAGGCTTGCCACTTTGGAATTACGGTATTCCCGAATTATTTTCCCGCTTTGGGTAAACCCGAAGCGACCTGGCCTTGCACACCCCTAGTATGTAATCCTCCTTGGATCTCAGTGAAAAAGGTAGACTATAAATAAACAGTAAGAACAATAGTCATTTTTTATGTTGATTTTAGATTTATAACCCACCAATCTTAATGTTTCAAGTAGGGTAATGTAGCTGTCTGGGATTCTGGGGCTTGAACTAAGAACTTTGTGGCAAGTACCTGGCGGCTGGTCTGGTGAACTTGTCTAGAACTGCTTACAAGACCTTTGAGTCCAGAAAGAAATGGTGCATACAGTGTTCTTCCCTCTGACTAGCCATCTGGTTCAGCCTGGCCTGATAGAAACGCCGTTCTGCACGTCTGGTCTTCTGACTTCACCTGGTCAACAGAGTGTTACGTTCTGCTGGCTGCACTGATCTCTGGAATCTGGACTGGGAAACACAACCTCCAGGTCTAGATTTGGTGCCTAGCCCACAGTGATAGCAGCCTGGCCCTGCCTGGAGGGTGCCTCAGGTGCTTGCCATCCGGTGTGCGAAAGCTTGCCTTTGGCCATTTGCTTCCTTGGCTGGGTTGGGAAACATTCTGTTGGGTTGTGCAAACCATTCTCAAAGGACTGTCTGTGGTGGCCCCAGTGGCAGCTTGGGCAGGGTTCTCTGGACTAAGGATAAGAAATAGGAGTCCACCCCTCCCACCCCAAAGCTGGAAACGATACAAGTTTTGGGAACTTCTGGGCCTTCTCCTGAGCTCCTTCAGTTGGGCAGAGAATCTGGGTCACAGATGGGCCCTGCATTTGCTGACACATTCCTGCCTTCCAGCTCTCCCCTCTGTCCCCCCCCCTTCCTTTCTCAACCACCCTGGCATTTTTAATGAGAGGGGAATAAGGCCGGTCTGTGCGTGCTGACCTGCCGCTTTAAAACAATAACCTCCCCCTCCGGCCTGCTTGTTTTCTTGCGTCACATTGCTTAATTAGCCATTAGGGAGGATTTATTGGCTTGTCAGACACAGAGGGGTGTTTGGGGGGGTTTTTTGTTTCTCTTTCAGATGGGTGGGGTGAACCCCGTAATTTCTTCTCCACTCCTTTTAACATTCTGACAGTCCAGTAACCTGCCAGAGGTCCTGAAAGTAACAGGTTTTTGTTTCCTCTGGATTAGTTATTTTTTCCTCCATCAAGGGAGAAATGCACAAGCCACATCGCGTTTACACAGCCCTCCTCCTTTCTCCAGAATGTCAGGGACTCCAGCCGCCACTAAGCAATGCCAGCTTTGCCGCAGAGAGGTTATGAGTGCTTGTCATCAAGCGCCTGCCATTGTGAGGCCGTGAAAAATATTAGTGTGTCGGGAGGTTGTTTTTCATTTGACTGCTGAGGGCAGGTGCTTCGTGTTTTGAAACCAAAGCCGCTGAGTGTCGCCGAGGCAAAAAAAAAATAAAAATAGTGGATTGAATAATAAAAAGTAAATGGCTTAGAGAAAGAAAAAAGACTTTTAAAAGGGTCTGAATCCTCAGGTTAGGACTGATCGCTCCAAGAGCTCACGTGCTCTGCGAGTTATATGAAGTGGCCTCACGCCATCTCAGACTCCTGATCCTTTTAGCTAAGGAAAGTCTTCTATGGCTGGCATTAGCTCTCTAAGGTTTCCAGGCCTGAAAAAGGTCTTTCCCGTCCTAGCTGTGTGAAATCCATTTTTTATCTGGCGATGAAACTTTGTGCTTTACCACTTAAGCAGGGGTCTTTCCCAACACCTGGAAACAGATTCTTTGTGCTTTACCACTTAAGCAGGGGTCTTTCCCAACACCTGGAAATTGAGATTCTTTTCGCTGTAAATGGAAGGGATTAAATCTGGGACCTCCTGCCATTGAATCACAGTCCTGAACGTCGTGGAATCATATAATAACATAATCGATTTACATACCACCCTTCAAGACAACTTAACGCCCACTCAGAGCGGTTTACAAAGTATGTTGTTATCCCCACAACAATCACCCTGTGAAGTGGGTGGGACTGAGGAAGCTCTGAGAGAGCTGTGACTGACCCAAGGTCACTCAGCTGTCTTCCAGTGTGGAGGAGTGGGAAATCAAACCTGGTTCTCCAGATTAGAGTCCTGCCTGTCTTAATCACTATACCAAACTGGCTCATAGACCTGAAGGAGTCTGATCAGCCATCTAGACAAACCCTCTCCTTAGTACAGGAAATCCCAAGTTAGAGCATCTCCAGTAGATGTCTTGTTGGCCTCTCCCTGAAAACTTCCACTTCCCATCTAGATCTGCCTAGCACAGAAAACTTCCACTTCCCATCTAGGTCTGCCTAGCACAGAGTAGAGTAGAACTATTACTTTTTGTGTCCTGGATACTATGGGCTTGTACCCTTCTCCACAGCAGCTTTACTTATCTAAATAGGGTCTCCTGCAGGTACCACCCTGCACATGGGCAAAATCAACAGAAGCCTGTACACGGGCTCTCTCTGTGGTGGCCCCTATCCTGTGGAACAACCTGCCTGAGGAGGTCAGGAGAGCCCCCACTCTCCTGGCTTTCCACAAACGAAGCAAAACCAAATTATTCAAAAAGGCTTTTGTATTGTAGGGAGGGGCTTCTCAGATGCTTTGCTAATGAGTTAAGGATCATAGACTTCACCACTATGTTGCCTTATGTACTACCTGTTGTATTAAATATGTGCTCCTATGAGCTACTTGTGCTTCCTGTGGTCTAATGTCCATCCTAGAATTATGTTCTATTTCAGTATTTCTTCTACTCTGTATTGGATTCTTGCTAATGCGATGTCTTTGTAAAATTGTGTTTATTTGCCCTGTTGCATTGTTTATGGAAATGTCCTTGAAACTGACTGTACTAATTTCACACTGTGTAGTCCTCCTTGAGTCTCAGTGAGGAAGGCGAACTATAAATGACACAAATAAATAAAAAATAAATTCCAGCTTTTCCTGCTGGGGAAAGGGGAAGAGGGCCTGTTTGAACCACCAAAGAGGCTGTGCTGAGGATTGCAGCACCCATTTGGGCAAAATCCATGTGGTACGATGTCAACATTGTGGAGGGCGATTGGAAGAGCTTGAATGGAAAATCTGGTAGGATCTAACTGTGACATTGCATTTAGCCTTTTTTGCAGCCATGCCACCCGGATGGCCAGTGTTCGCCGTGTAATCCACCGCAGTCCCGAGTTCCTTTTCAAATTTATTTATTTATTTTATTCCATTTGTATTCCGCCCTTCCCACATCCTGCAGGCTCAGGGCGGATCACATACATCTAAAACACACAATAATAATTTACGTTAGATACATTTAAAATCACTTAAAATAATAATACAATATTTAAGTATTTAAAAAATCTATATAAGGCAGCACCAAAACAATCAATCACTGTTACCCATCAATCAATCGTTCCCATTCAGCAGAACAGCCGTTAGGTGGTGGATGGTTCTAAACAGGGAGGGACTCAATGTCCTCTATTCGGCCAATGGGGGCCCGACTCAGCCCCGATCATATGCCTGGCGGAACAGCTCCATTTTACAGGCCCGGTGGAAGGATAGCAGATCCTGCTGGGCTCTGGTCTCATTTGACAGAGCGTTCCACCAGGTTGGAGCCAGGACCGAAAAGGCCCTGGCTCTGGTCAAGGCCAGGCAGGCCTTCCTGGGACCAGGGACCACTAGTAGTTGCTTATCTCCTGATCAGAGCGTCCTCTGGGGCACATACGGGGAGAGGCGGTCCCACAGATACGCAGGTCCCAGTCCGCATAGGGCTTTATAGGTAAGTACCAAGACCTTGAATCTGATTTGGCACTCCACTGGTAACCAATGCAGCTGGCGTGATAACAGTGCTATATGTGCACCACCAGACACTCCGGTGATGACACGTGCTGCTGCATTTTGGATCAGTTGTAACCGCCGGATCAGACTCGGGAAGCCCTGCGTAGAGCGCAGTACAGTAGTCTAATGTACTGCACTTGCCAAGCCAGGTTTCCCCCATCCATCATCTAGGCATTTGATTCTTTCAGCCTAAAAGCAGATTTTTTTTTAAATCTCTGCTAAATTTTGTTTTGTTAGCTCCAGTTCAGCTTTTCAACCTATCAAGGTCATTTTTGAATAGAGATAAATGGGAGGAGGCAGGAACTGGGGCGGGAAGCCATCGCTTCTTAGAAGAACACAAGCGGGAAATGGTGTGGGGGAGGGTGTCAGAGAGTTGGTGTTAGAAAGCATATGCTCAGGGGTATATATACACCCCTTCCCCTGTCACTTCTGGCCAAGTGGGTTTTGCGGGGTTTTGTGCTGGCTTCCCAAACACTTCTGACCAGAGGTGACCATGGGGCAAAAAGAAATGGGTATGTTATGACCAGCGATGCCGCTACAAAACTATTGCCCCAATCCCCTGCAGAAACATAACTGAACCTAACACTCATTACGCCCAATTCCTTCCTGCCTCCATTTTCCTCCTTTCCCTTTGTTGTTTCCCTTGCATCAGGTTGCAGATTGTAAGCTCCTTAGGGCAGGGACCTGTTCTCTACTCTGTCATCAAAGCACTATGCACAGGGATAGCTCTGCCTCAACAAATGCTTTTGTCTGTCTCTGTGTCTGTTTGAAGCTCTTGCGGGCAGGGGGGGGGGTGGAGGATCTGCTTGGCTTCAAGGGATTTAGTGCAAAGAGTCCTGCTTTTAACAGACCATTTAGGAATTAAGTGCAAGCCATACAAAGGGAGTTGTTGAGCAATCTCCCCCCCCGCCCCCGCGCTTTCTTTGGGTTGTCAGGTGGTCTTGCCATTGCCATACACACAAGATGTAGCATTAATTTCCAAGTGATTTCCGGGCCTCTCCTACTGCCCACCCATCTCCAAGTCGTCTGTGGGAACTCATTTTAGCCAAAGGGATTACCTCTGGAGAGAACAAGCGCTCCATTCTGAATGTCCCTTGTTCCTTTCTACCCTAACCCCCCCCAATGCTTCCATGGTTTTAACTGCAAGACTGTTTTAATTGCTTGTACCAAATGTGTGATTGAGGGGGAGCATGTTGAGAAGATCGGCCAGGCAGTGTGTAGGTACGTGGTTCTCTTGTGACAGATTCGCCCTAGCTTTTTGTGCTGCTTTGTTCACTTGGGGGCACGTGGACATCCACAGGATGTTTTTCTCAAGTGAGAAATAATCGGGAAAATTGTTCCAAGGCAGTATTCCTCTAAATATCAGATGGTGGGGCACTTATAACAGAAGAAAGCTGTTGGCTTCATGGCCTGCTTGGGGGCTTCCCGAGGCTGTCCCCTGTCAGAAACAGAATGCTAGGCCAGATGGACATTTAGTCTGATCTCCAGTTGGGCTGTTCCTATGTTTACAAATTCTTAACAGTGTAAATTTCCCCCCCTCTTCCCTTATTAAAGTTCAGTATTTATTTACATCATTGATATAGCCTGCCTTCCTCCCCAAGGTGGATCAAAAGCAGCGTACATTGTTCTTCTTTCCTCCATTTTATCCTCACAACAACCCTGTGAGGTAAGGTTACGCTGAGTGCGTATGACTGGTCCCAGGTCACTTAGCGAGCTTCCATGGCGGGGTGTGGATTTAAACCTGGGTTTCCCAGATTTGAGTCCAGTGCCCTAATCACTACACCACACCGTCTTACCACACGGTCTGAGCAGTAATCCAGGGGGTGTCTTCCTAAAAGCTGTGGATTTTGACCAGCTTCAAGGAAGAACTTCCCGGTAACTTGTAACTTATTTGCAGGAGGGGCTGCGCTGCATCCTTGCAGTTTGGCACGAGGAGCGAACCTTGGCTCTGGGTCTCTGTTGCCACCCACCTCGCCGCTGCTCTATGATGGACGGTCCCGTGGGAACAAAGGAGCGGCCAGCACAGCAACAGCAGCCTCTGGCCAGGGCCTCTGTCCCTGGTTATTGTTTCTGGAAGCCCTCAAGGGCCTTTTCTCTTTTTCCTGGCAGCCTTTGCCCGATTGCTCTGCTAAGAGACGATTGCAGCTTGGCTAGATGTAATCAGAGATTAAAGAGTCCCGCCCTTCCCCACTGCCAGGCCAAGGCACAGAGGCTTCTTAGCAGCAGGGGGATGGCAGGCACAAGCGTGGGTTTAAGATACGGGGAGGGGCTTGGGGTGTGTCCCTGTGAACGAATAGTCCTGCAAACGTCCCATGTTTTGCACGCACGTGGATGCTACTTATGCCATTATTCATACTTACTTGGTAGTAACAACAACACACATATCTGGAGGTTTCAGACGTTCAAAGTGCTTCATGCACATTGTTTCAGTCATTTGCGCAGAATGGCTTGCCTGAGCAGATTAGGAGGTCACTGGTTTTTAGGGCAGAGGTGCAAGGCAGCCCTCATTTCAGGGAACAGCTCGCTAATGTTGGAGAGCTTGTCGGGGCATGGTTGATAGTTTTTAATATCACTTGGTGTATTTGCTCTAAGCTACCTGACTGTTTGGGGAAAGGTAGGGCAAAACTATTTCACATTTATTTGCTTTATGCGTTTACTGGAAAACTTGTATTAGATCTTATCTCCTCCATACCTGGGGACTGATGGCAGCTTACAGAAACCAAGATCCAACATACGTGGGCACAGCCAAAAAATAATAACAACAGTTCATTTTTATACCGCTCTTCTGGCCAGATTAGTGTCCTCTCAGAGTGATGAACAAAGCCAGTGTTATCTCCACCGTACAGCCGGTAAAACATCATACTCTTCCCATATGATTATAATTTATAGTCCACCATCCTCCCACGCCAATGAATGTAAAGTTGCCATAAGAGAAAGGATTAACCTCCCTCAAATGCTCTCCTAAATAATGCGGCTTTGCAGTGGGATTTCCTAAAGGCAACCGAAGTCGGTGCCCTCCTTGTTTTTCTGTTCCAACTGCATGGAGCCGCTGCCAAGGCTGATCTAACCACCTTAGCTGAGGGCATGGAGAGAAGAGACAATTGGGAAGAGTGAAATTGGCACACAGCTCCAAGCCTGTGCCAACAGTGTGTGTTAATTTTTATTAACAGTAATTTTTTTTTACCGCATCTTTCCATCCTCGTACGGGATCTCAGCGGCATCTGTCCAGGTGCAGTATAGAAAGACAGAGCGAGAGGGAGAGAACCCTTTCCCTGAAGGCTTTCAAGCCGCTGCAAATTAACCAGGCAGGGGAGGGCAGCACTGATGGACGGGCTCAGTGCTTGCAAAAAGGTCCTGTAAGTGAGGTTCAATCCTGGCGTCTCCACTTAAAGGATCTTAAGTCACAGGTGTTGGGAAAGCTCTTTCTCTTCATAAGTCACTGCAACGCTGCTGCCAATTAGAGGAGGCAATACTGAGCGAAACAGCCCAGCGGTCTGGCTCAATAGAAGGCAGCTTTATGTGTTCACAGGGTAGGAGAGGAGCACTGTTAGGCCTGAGGTGGTTCTGGAAAGGCCCTGTCAGGCATTGGCTTTGAAAGTGAGTGTGTGCCATGACTGCCCCTGAGAGTGTAATGTAGTATTGGATTGAACATAGAATTCAGCTATCTGAGTTCCAGCTTTCCTTTAAAAAGTCAAGTTTTTAGACTATATTGGAAATACTTGCTGAACGCTCAAAGATGTCCCCTCCTGTTTTTTTGGTGCAAGCATTCAACCTACAGCTCGTCACTTACCTTACCCTCTCTGGAGGGGGTGTGTGCCTGTTGCAGATACTTGAACAGCTTGCGGGGAGGGGGCAAGCAGGGAGAGAAAGGTTCACTAAACAGCCTTTCGCCATCACTCTCCTGGGCTCTTCGAGGCATCCCAGGTGGCCCTGACTGGGAACATGTCCCATTTGTGGCCCTCTGATCTTCAAAGCTCAGACAGTTTGACATGGGACTGCCAACAGGCCTGGTTCATGTTCCCACTTGGGTGTTAAATTCCTGAGGTAACCAAGGCCTGATCTCTTGCCCAGGTCCCTGATAGGGCCTGAAAGAGGGCGGGGGCTGATGTTTGCCCCCATTTATAGCAACAAAATACATGGCACTGTCTTTTTCAACACCTTTGGAGACAGACTGCCATTATCTAGCCTCCTAGTACATTTTATTCCCCCCCCCTTCCTCCCAGGAGTTCAGGGTGTGGCATACGTGCTTTCCCCCTCCTCCATTGTCTCCCAAGGGAGGGAGTTTTGCTCATACCCTGAAAATCTAGTGGGTCTTTAAGGTGCTACTGGGCCCAAATTTTGCTCTTCTACTGCAGACCAACACAGCTACCCACCTGAATGTATCTTAGTTATCCTGACAGCAGACGACAGGCCCAAAATTGCCCAGCGAGCTTCTGTGGCCGAATGGAATTCAAACCTGGATCTTCCTGGTCCTAGTCTGACACTCTGAGCACCGTACCACACACTGGAACCATTCAGGCACCTTTTCTATCAATTTCAGCAGGGCTTAGCGTGAGAATTTACAGCTGCATGGCACCCAGTGTTAACTACCAGGAAGGAGTGTGCCAGTTTGGATTTGTTTTTTTACCTCAGGCATGAAAATGTTGCCGTGCTGCTACATTTTGCATCCAGCCCTTCTTCTGGGGAATTGGGGTGACTAGTGTGGGATTAACCTTTTTTTGTTTTTAATCCACACTAGGCTCTTTGCCTGAGAGCAGAAAGACCTAGATCCAGACATCCTCTGCACTAAGAATCTCCAACATTTATGTAACTTTTAAAAACACTGACTGCCCTGTGTGAATGTTACCTCGTGCTACTCCTTACAGCCCTGTCGGGGGGGGGGGTGTTCTTTAGACAATGAGTGATGAGAAAAAATTCTCAAAAGCTCACGCCCTGGAAGTCTAGCTGGTCTTTAAGGTACTACTGGACCCGAATCTTGCTCTTCTACTACAGATCAGCACGGCGGCCCACCTGAAACTGTCACTGCGGGGATAGATGGCTTTAAAAGGGGATTAGACAGATTCATGGAGGATAAGTCTGTCAGTGGCTACTAGCCATGGAGACTAAAGGGAACCTGTACATTCAGAGGTAGTCTACCTCTGAATACCAGGGCCAGAAGGCAACATCAGGGGAAGGCCTTGGCCTCTATGCCATGTTGGTCCTTATTGTGAGGGATGGACTGTAGAACTAGATGGACCCCCGTGTTATACCAATATAGATAAAAGCACATGACAGTAATCAATACTGAGCTATACTAGGCCAAACTCTTGTATTCTCTAGATGAACTTTTAAACTTTGCATGAACTGTCTGTGTGTTTTTTCTATGTGTTAGGTAATTCTAACAGGTGCGCTTTCATCCTTTGACAGTGAATTAAAATAGTGGACTCTATCGAGATTAATGTTCCTCTATCAGAGATTCAACCAATGGTGATCAGTCAACTTAACTTTTCCTGACACTTCTCAGAGATTTGTAGTTTTGTTTTGAAAGCCTGAGTATAACGTAATTTTTTACTAATTGGAAGGTTGTACTATAGAAATTAGGAATATTCAGTGAAGCGTCAAACCAATCATTGTTTGTTTGTGCTATCATGTGAATAGACCTTAAATATTTGCATATGATGAGGTATAAAATTGCAAACACAGATAGAATGGTAGAGCTCTGATGGAAGAAATCTCTTGAGAGAATTTAGGTGAGAACTTATTTTTACCTATACATTTCATAGAAACTTTGATTATGTTAAACTTGGAATTTATTAAGAAATGTTAGCAAACTTATTTCTCATTGCCTTTCTGTGTTCTGTTTTTATAGGATTTATATTAATAGCCATTTATATTTTGATTACTTGCTTCATTAAAAAACTAGGGTGTATTTTCAATAAAGTGAAATAAACTCTAGACAGGTGTCTGTGTGTTTGATAAAGAGTTGCAAAGCAATATTGAACCCTATATAAATAAATGTACTGATAAACAGCTAGTTCAAAGAACTTATCTGTTTGACAGGTCTGAGAACTAATTGCTGTAAGCTTTCCAGGAGAGAGAGACATCTTTCTCTTGGCTAGTAGAAGCTTAGTTTCAGACAAAAGCTCGTTACACCTGGTCTGACCGAACAGGGCTCTTCTTACGTTAAGAGTTGTTTAACCTTGTGGTGCAGATTGAAGGCAGATGAGCCAAGTGAGGGGAGCTTGCCTAAGGTCACCAAATTGTGTTCACGGTTAGGGGAAATTCAAACCTAGTACTTCCAGTGCCATAGATCAGACCCTTTTGCCTCTGCTGGCTGTCAAACTGTCTTGACTGAGCATGTCATACAGGCCCAGTTGTAGCATGATCTCCTATCTCTGGCTCTCTCTCCATGCCTCTCCAGCCTTCACTGTCAGCCCTATACACAGACTTCAAACCGGCTGCAAAGCCCATGCCAACCCCTGATGAGATTGCCATGCGGAGATGGTGGTGGGTTGTTCCCTTGTAAAGGGAGGGCTCTGATGATAGTGCCTGTCTCCAGGCTGCGTTGAAAAGGCCACTTGTACATCGGGCCTGTTGCTCTGTTATCCATCATGACGGTGCGAACAGTTGATCCTCGCATCATATTGTGCAGGATGAGGGGGCCATGTGGAATTCCAGACTGTACCACTTCACACTGGCAGGATGTGTGGATGTTTGTGTGTGTCATTTTTTTGATGCTATCCTATGGAGAAAACAAAAGATCTCCTGTATGTTGTAAACTAGTGTTTTAAGGGGAGAGGATGTGCGGATGGATGGATAGCCTGGTCCGTCTGTCCAGAGATGCAGCAATGTACTTCACAGAGTTGGAAGGGGCCATGCAAACCTTCTAGTCCAACCCCCCTGCCCAATGCAGGATGAGCCTAAAGCATCCCTGACAAATATTCATCCAGCCTCTTCTTGAAAACTGCCAGTGAAGTGGAGCTCACCACGTCCCTAGGCAGCTGATTCCACCTTTAAACTACTCTGACAGTGAAAAAGTTTTTCCTAATATCCAGCCGGTACCTTTCTGCATGTAATTTAGGCCCGTTGCTTCAGTTCCTATCCTCTGTTGCCAATTGGAACAGCTTCTTGCCCTCCTCCAAATGACAGCCTTTCAAATATGTAAAGAGAGCAATCATGTCCCCCCTCAATCTCTTCTCCAAACTAAACATTCCCAAGGCCGTCAGCCTTTCCTCGTAGGGCTCAGTCTCCAGACCGCTGATCATCCTCGTCACTCTCCTCTGCACCCTCTCGATTTTGCCCACATCCTTTTTGAAGTGAGGCCTCCAGAACTGCACACAGTACTCCAGGTGCGGCCTGACCAAGGCAGTATAGAGAGGGACTATGACCTCCTGTGATTTCGATGCAATGGCCTTTTTGATACAACCCAAGACTCAGTTTGCCCTTTTTGCCACCGCATCACACTGACTGCTCATATTCAGTTTACAGTCCACTCTTACCCCAAGATCCCTTTCACATATACTACTGCCCAGAAGTGTATCCCCATCCAGTATTTGTGCTTCCCATTTTTGTGGCCCAGATGTAATACTGTGCACGTACCTATGTTGAATTGCATCCTGTTCACAACTGCCCAATTCTCCAGAGTATTCAGGTCTTGCTGAATTTTAGCTCTTTCTTCTTGGGTGTTTGCCACTCTTCCCAATTTGGTATCATCAGCAAATTTAATGAGTAGCCCGTTTACCCCTTCATCCAGATCATTGATAAAAATACTGAAAAGTACCGGGCCCAAAACCGAGTCCTGTGGCACCCCACTGGACACCTGCCTCCAATCTGATGAAATGCCATTGACCACCGCTCTTTGGGTGCGGTCCTCTAACCAGTTCCCTATCCACCGAACTGTCCTATAGTTCAGTCCACAGTCTTCCAGTTTACCCATTAGAATGTTATGGGAAACCTTATCAAAAGCTTTGCTGGAATCCAGGTAAATCACGTTGACAGAGTTCTCTACTTGTAGGTAGAGCTGGGGGCTGTTCTGGTTCTGATTCCTCTCTTCCCCTTCAGCTCCATCCTGACAGTGATCCATCCAACCCGGACCTGCATAGCCAGTTTGTGAAGCTGCACGAGGCCTACAAGGTGCTGAGCAAGGAGAGCAGTCGGCGGTGCTACGATCGCCTGAGAACCGCTCAGGGACCCCAGTCTTCCTCAGGCAGCTACCACAGCAGCCCCAAGAGACAGCCCTTCGATTTTGGCAGCTTTGGAGCAAGGCAAGGGATGAGGTGTGGTCTTCCAGCAGGGGTTGAGGAAGGCCTTTCTCTTCCCTGATTTCCTGGAGAGCTACTGCCTGAGACAGTATGGAGTCCCCTGGGCCCGTGCTCTGACTGAAGATAAGGCAGCTCTGTAGGGAAATCTCCCCCTGCAACTGCCTTTCTCTCCCCCTCTCTCCAAGTTTCCTTCTTTCCCTCTGCTGTTTTCCTCATTGTCTACATTAAATCATAAGCTCCTTGGGGTTGAAGTAGGATGGATCTGGATTTGGGAGACCTGGGTTTGAATTACCCGTTCAGCCACGGAAGCTCACTGGGTGATCTTGGGCCAGCGGTCCATGCTATCTTTCAGCCTGACCTACCTCACAGGGTCATTGTTTGGGGCTCTGTTTGGGAGGACAGCAGTGGGTTGCATGGGGATGCCTTGTCTGTTAATATCCATCCTTCCTGCCCCCTGCTGATCCTTCTCCTGGTTTCCCTCCAGGAGAGAGTCAGATCCCAACGAGAACGTCCGTTACTGGCAGCAGTTCCACAAGCCCCCTGTGGAGTCCTTCTCGGGTCCTGAGCTGGAGGAGAAGCAGCGCCTGAACAGGAGGCTCTTCGGCTACTGTTTACTCATGATGCTGGGTAGCCTCCTTGTCCACTATGTGGGGTACAGGTAGGGTAATGCCTCCTTTCCCCCTCCACTCTGCAATGTTTATGGCTTACCCCCCAGAGGCAACAGCACAAGAATTTGGAGGCTTCCGGTTCAAGTCTGCTTGAGAAAGTGGGGAATGAATCTTTCAGATAAAGAGGTTCCCTTTAAACGATACATCATGTGGATTGATTAGGGAGGGGCCATCGCTCAGAGACTGAGCACCTGCTTTGGACACAGGAGTACTCAACTCTGGTCCTTGGCATCTCCAGCTGAAAGCAATTCAGGCATCAAGTTCACCTGCTTTGCATGTAAAAATTCCCAGGTTCAGCCTCCAGTTAATAGATCTCTAGAAGCAGGAAAAAGCCCTTCTCTGTCCAAGTCAGAGTAAATTGCACCAAAAGGCCTGACCAGTAGACAATGTTTTTAAAGCCATCTATGCTCGTGGCTGTCACTTCATCCACTGGCAGTGAATTAGATACTGTAAATACTTGTTGAGTGAAGAAGTATTTCCTTTTGTCCACCCCAAATCTATTGCCCATTGAGGATGCCCTCGAGTTCTAGGATTTTGAGAGAGGGAGAAAAAGTTATCTCTGTACACTATCTACCCTGTGCATAATTTTGTAAACCTCTATCATGTTCTCCCTTAGTTGTCTCTTATCTAAACTGAAAATTCTCAGACTCTTCAGCTTTTCCTCATAGGATGGGTGCTCCAGTTATCGCGGTTGTCCTCTTTTGTGTTTTTTGTAGCTTTGAAACGTTCTTTCTGAGATACAGCAACCAGAACAATACATGGTTTTCACCATGCTGAATAATTTGGCATCATCTGCAAACTTTACTACACTGCTCACCCCCACTTCCAAATTATTTATGAGCAAATTAAATAGTATTGGTCCCAGTACTGATCTTTGTGGGATCCCACTGCTCATTTCCTTCCATTACAAGAACTATACATTTATTCCTATACTCTGCTTCCTGGTGTTTAACCAGTTTTCAGTCCATCAGAAGATCCATCCTCTTAGCTCATGATTGCTCAGCTTACTCAGGAGTTTTTGGTGATGTGTTTTATCAACAGGCTAGTCCAAGTATATAATAACTAGTAACAAAGCCCGTTGTGGGAAAAATACAATGGGCTCTAGTAAAGGGAGGGCAGGCAGGAGGGCATTGCCTCCTCCTCCGTGAGTGATTCTGGCCGGGAGAAGTCAGGGAGCAGACATTGCCACCTGCTCTGCTCCTGATCCCGACTGCATGAAGGGGTGGGCGGGCGGGCACTGCCACCTGCTCCGCTCCTCATCCTGGCTGGGTGAAGGGGCGGGCATTGTTTCCTGCTCTGAACCTGATTGCATCCGGGTGAAGGGAGGCAGGCATTACCACCTTCTCCGCTCCTGATCCTGGTCAAGTGAAAGCAGGGGGCAGGCATTGCTGCAAGAAAGGGGGGCGGGCATTGCCACCTTCTCCACGCCTGATCCTGGCCGGTTAAAGGGGGTGGACGAGTATTATCTCCTATTCTGCGCATGATTCTGTCCAAGTGAAGGGGGTTGGCTATTGCTGCCTGTTCTGCGTCTGATCCCGACAGGGTGAAAGAGGGTGGGCATTTCTGCCTGCTCTGCTTCTGATCCTGGCCGAGTGAAGAGGGGTTGGACATTGTCTTGCTCCATGCCTGATCCCAGCTGGGTGAAGGTGGAGGGGGGGGAGACGGACATTGCCACCTGCTCCGCGCCTGATCCCAGCCGAGTGAAGGGGGGACAGGCATTGCTGCCTGCTCCGCATCTGATCTGGCTGGGTGAAGGGGGGCGGGCATTGCCGCCTGCTCTCTGATTCTGGCGGGTTGAAGGAGGAGTGGGCATTGCCACCTGCTCCACTCCTGATCCCAGCTGGGTGAAGGGAGGAGCGGGCATTGCCTCCTGCTCCATGCCTGATCCAGGCTGGTTGATGGAGAGGGCAGGCATTGCCACCTGCTCTACTCCTTATCCTAGCTGGGTGAAGGCAGGGGGCGGGCATTGTCCCCTGCTCTGCTCCTGATCTCAGTTGGATGAAGGCGGGGAGCGGGCATCGCCACCTGCTCCACTCCTGATCCCAGCTGAGTGAAAGTGGGAGGAAAGCATTATCACCTGCTCTGCTCCTGATCCCAGGTGGGTGAAGGTGGGGGGCCAGCATTGCCACCTGCTCCACATCTGCTCCCAGCCTGGGCTTCCCGCCGCAGGGCGCTCTCTGTAGGGATGGGTTGCCTCTTCTGGGCTTCCCTTCACGCCAGTGCCCTCTAGAGGCTCACCAGAGTAGGAAGTGCGTTGTCTGGAACACGGTTAGTCTTTTATATAGTAGAATGTCTACTGGATCACCCTTACCCACATGCTTGTCAACCTTCTCAAAGATCTCCAAAAGATTGGTGAGGCAGGACTTCACCTCGCAGAAGCCATGCTGATTTTCCATCAGCAGGCTTTGTTCCTCGGTGTGCTTAAAAATTCTTTCTGTAATAACATTCTACTAATTTACCTGGAACAGATGTTGGGCCAATTGGCCTGTAATTCTGTAGATCTGCTTGGGACACCTTTTTTTAAAAATCAGTGTGACATTTACTACTTTCCTGATAGATGATCAACAGTTTCACATTTGAGTTTCTTAATAACCCTTGAGGTTATTTGCCATTTGGAGGAATGTTAGTTTTTCACTTTGCCAAGTCGTCCAAAACTTCATCTTTCATCTCTCCTGTTGCACTCAGTTCTTCAGACACCCTTCCCCCCAAACAAGTAGCTCCAGCATAGGTACCTGCCTCACATTTTCCACATTAAAAACAGACAAAAGTCATTCAGTTTCTCTCCCATCTCTTCACCTTTCTTCCCTTTTCTTCTCTACTGTCTCCCCCATTTTGCCTACAGACCATCAAGTTTGTCTTTGCAACCTCATTACATGATTTTTTTTTAAAAAAAGCATACTGTGTTCTGCACCCAGCACCAAATCCTGCTCTTGCCTGGGGCTGCCTTTATGCTGCCTTCCAAGTAACCACTGAATTCAGTAGCCCAGAAAAAACATTTTTACCACTCTGCTTAGGCATATAATGTGTAGGGGTGGGGGGGAATCCAAATTTTACTGCCTGGTCCCTTCCAGATGACTCTGAGGGGCAAGCAGACAAATGGCTGTTTGCAAACCTTTTAACTATTTGTGGGAAATAGCAATGGGGGTATAGTGTGATTGTGCCTTCTGTGCAAAGCTTCTGATGCCATCTGGCTGGCCATGGTTGAGGGCACAAGGCTATCTTGGGTGGGAGCGGGGTCATCATTTTACATGCTCCCTTCTATTAAAACAAACCTTGGATATGAATTTGGCAAGTGTTCACTTGGATCGCACTGCTTTCTCTGAGATTCTATCGCATGTTCTTGGACCACAGCAGGGTGCCTTGGGCAACAGGCAGGTGGCTTCCGCCCACACTTTACCACCATGAGGACTACAAGCGTGAATTGGAAAAGGAATGTCAGTGGTCTCAGCGTTTTGAGGAGGGTGACACGTTGGGATTCTTGGACCCCTGCCATTGCTCTGTGTTCACAGTCCTGATGCTAAGAGCCCTCTTCAAGTCCAGCAAGGGGGATTCCACTGATCATTAGGCTACGTTGCTATCACCCTGCCCCCCTCCCTCTGGCCTCCCCTTAATCTTCTTTTCTCTAAGCTAGGCTTGCCCAAGCCCTTCTGCCCTTCTCCCCTCCGAGGCCACACATTCCAAAACCTTTATCATCTTTGATGCTCTCCTCTAAATCCTCCCTGGTTTTGTTTGCATCCGCCTTAAAAGCGCAGCGACCAGAACAACGCAGAGCACTTCGGTTCCCCTTACGTCTTGCTTACGATGTTTCATTTGATGTCGCCGGAAAGGGATTTGCCTCTCCCCCCCCCCCCCGCCCCCAGAGAAAACATTCAGGTTGCGATCCAGACCTGGTTCTTAATGGTCAGGAACTGTCTGTTAAACACTGTCCACAATATGGGGTGGGGGGCACTTTTACGAAGGCAAAGTGGCTGAGCACGAACTGCAAAAAAGCCAGGAGTCTCCAGTGTGAATTTCAGCGTGGCTCCGGAGTAGAGCATCTTGCTTTGCGTGTCAGAAGTCCCCAGTTTGTTCCCCTGCATCTCCAGTTGGCAGGGTCAGGTAGCAGGTGGTGTGGAAGATCCCTGGGCCCCAGGAGAGCTGCTGCCAGTCAGAGTAGACGGTTCTGACCTTGATAGACTGACGATAAACTTGGTAGAAAGCAGCTTCATAAACAGGATTGCCAGCTCCAGGTTGGGAAATTCCTGGAGATTTTGGGGTGAAACCCAGGGAAGGCGAGGTTTGGGGAATAGAGGTAGCTCAGCAGGGTCCGGCCTCCCAAGGAGCCCTTTTCTCCTGGGGAACTGATCTCTGTAATGTGGAGATCAGTTGTAATTCTGAGAGGTCTCCGGGCCCCACCTGGAGGCTGGCAGTCCTAGCCATAAACTTACCAGTGGTCTTCAACTCATGGGGCAGGGGCCTTAGACCCTCCAGAGCCATCCTCTTTTAGTTTTGCTGCTTTATAAAAAGCCCTGCTCGCTCTTGTGTGTGTGTGTGTGTGTGTGCATAGAGAGCAAGAGGACCACACCTTCTGCTTTTATTTGCATGCACATTGAGGAGGGGGCGTGGGACTGTGAAATTATGTCACTTCCTGGTGGAGAATATCCTTTCAGAACGGTACACCTCCTGGTGCTTGGCTTGTGTTTTCTGCTTCTCAGCTCTTTTGGTCCGCTGTCCACAGCCCTGACCTTAACACCAGTGAGGTCTTCACTCTGACTCCCCTCCTTCCTGTCATGTGACACTGGTGTGGCATGACTTCCTGTCATGTGCTTACATGTCATTAGATCCTGAGTTTGGGAATGTTGAAGACCACTACTCAGAATAGCCTTAGACGAGCTCCCCTTTCTTTCTCCCTCTTCCTGTCCCTCCCCTTTTATTCTCTATCTGCAATATGGGGATAAGATAATAACAAAGATCTATCTTAATAGGGTTGTTGTAAAGATAATGTAGGTGAAGCACTTTGAGCTCATGGAAAATGTTGTTTTAATAATTCACTCTGCACCTCTCTCTCTCTCTCTCTCTCTCTCTCTCTCTCTCTCTCTCTCTCTCTCTCTCTCTCTCTCTCTCTCCCCTCCCCTCCCCTCCCCTCCCCTCCCCTCTCTCTCTCCTCCCCCCCTCTCTCTCTCTCCTCCCCCCCCCTCCACAACTTCAGCCTCCACCCAGTCTTTCTTCTTACTTTCCAAACTGTTATAAATTGTTTATTGAATTGTTTCAGTTTCTTTTTCCAATACAGTAGCAGGCTAGAACAACAACAACGACCCCCCAAAAACAACAAAATAAAATAAACTCTCAAAAAGAATGAAAACTTACATAGCTTCAAGCCTTTACATGTATTGGATTTGAGTTCTTGGTTCATGTTGGTAACAGACTATAGAGATGCTTCTGTAGAAGTAGTCCAAAACTCTTTGCATGTCTGATTGTAACAACCTGCGGCAGTATCCTAAATCTTAAGTAGAAAAAGTTAGCTGCGCTTTTCCATCCTAGGTGTAGGGGCGGAGAGAGCTTTCTTCCCCAAGCCAGCTGCGTCAGCCTTAGAGCTCGTAAAATCCAGCCTTTATCTTTGTTTCCAAACTCTAAGTAAACAGAAAAATGGCATTGGTACCCCTAATACGACCAACATCCGGTCAGGATGCCACCTTGCTGCAGGTCACAAGCCTAGTAGACAAAGGCAGGGCGCCAGGGTGATGTTCATGTGAGTGTAATGAAGTGCAGGCTCCGGAATGGGCAGTGTATGCAGTCCAGAAAAGCAGACGGGCGCTGGAAGTGCTCAGATGGCAGCTTTGCAACCTGCTTGTATCTGGCCAGTCCCTTTTGGTGTCATTATGGTTGGGTGCCTTGTGCAGCTTCTTCGACTGGTTGCAGCAGAGAGTTTGATTTAGGGGTGGGTTTTTTTGGGGGGGGGAGATTGTTTAAAAAAAACTTTCTGAGATCGATGCCCTCCCTGCACAACGGAGACTGCCAAGCCCGGCTGCCAGCCAGTTCTAATTCCAATCCATTGCCTAATTAGCCAGCCATGACCAGGGAGAGATTAATCGTGAGCAGCCTTTAATCAAGGCTAATGCAATTAAACATGCCCACTTAAATCTGAAATGGGGAGGGGCGCATAAGGGGATGGGGGAAGGCAAAAGTGTGCCTGCGGGTTTTGCGGGGATAAATCCCGAGCGCAGGTGGAAGATGAGCAAGGAGGGAAGGCAGGCCCGCCAGCACTGCCTTTTGCGCCCCGAATGGCAGGGAAACCCAGCGGCTGCCGCTTCACAAGATTATTTCCCTGCAGAGGAGAGGAGAGCAGCAGAGACTGATGGCCTTTTGGCCATATCTGTGAATTTACAGACAGACAAGTTTGAGCATGAGGAAGTTGCCAGGAGCCCAGAAGATGCCATCTTTTAAAGCCGCCGGGGTTCATTCCCTCGCCCAAGCCCTTGGGACTTGTTCCACCTGGCTGAAACAACTCAGCCTTCTGTCTCCTTTTCTGGCTGCATTGACAACTACCAGACTCCGGCCATTTTGGCACAGGTTATCTTCCCTGAGTCCAGTGCTTCTGGAAGGTTTATTTTCCTGCTTCCCCAAAGCCTCTGGGTGCATTTGTGCGCCTCTGGGCGGGTGGGTTCCCCGGCTTTACTCCACTCTTTTTAAAAAACGTGCTTTGCTCCAAAATCTTGGGAAAGATTGCAATAAAGCCTGGATGGCTGCTGTGTGGGCAGATACATTTGGGTTTTCCAGCCCACGTGGCAGCCATTTTCCTTGACCCTGTCCCTGCAGCAGCCATTTCCTCCCTGCCACTGGGGGGGGGGCTTTTTTTTTTAAGATCAATGCTAGAATATTCTTATATTATGCTATTGTGAAATAAGTGTGTCAGGTTCTCTGGTTTCTCAGCTTTCATTTTTTTAAAAAAGTCTCTAGCTGCTTTGCTTGTGGAGATACATAGAAAAAGGTATATTTATGTGTTTTTAATGCTTCATTTTACTTCATTTATATCCTGCCTTTCTCCCCAGTGGGAACACAAAGCTGCTTACATCATTCTCCTTTCCTCTATTTCCCCCCCACAACAACCCTATGAGGTAGGTTAGGCTGAGATCATCCAGGAAGCTTTCATGACAGAGTGGAGAATCGAAGCGGAGTCTCCCGAATCTTAGTCTAGCACTCCAGCCACACCATCACACAGGGAAAGGGACTAGAGATTTACCTTTTCTTCAAATCAAAGCCAAGAATTCAGAGAACCCGATACACCTATAGTTACTACAGTTTATCACTATAACAATATTCTAGTGCTGTTTTTTTTTAATCCATTGCAAAAGGCCTGGTGTCCCAGGAGAGGGGAGGTGGCCACTTCTGGGAGCTTGGGGCAGGGGAAAGTGCCGTGCGGCTGCACTTTATCATCTGCAGCTGCACCTGCAGTGGCGAAACCACAACATCCCATCCCTATATGGATACTACCTGTGTGTATATGGCTAGGAACTACCAGCCATCACCAACTAGCAAGCATCTTTTTTCTGTCGTCATCCAGTAGGAAGTAAATCTTACTTCTCTCAAGCTCTAGGAAAATCTAGAGGGGGAAAAATCAGCCCGTGCTTTGCACAACTTAGTGAAACACTCCAGGAGGACCCCTGCAGAGTGACTTCCGTTCCCCCAGAAGCTTCGTACAACCACGTCCTGAGTCAGGGAGCCTTGCCTTTAGTGCTAGATAAGGGAGTGGCCAAGCCAGCTGCACTTCCAGACCCCTTGCATCTAAGAATCCAGGGGATCCTGGAGCAAAGCCGCCCCTTCCATTCCTTAGGGAGGCCACACAAACATTGTTTGGGGCAGCCATTTCCCCAAGAGTCTGCCAGCCTATTATTAATTCTCCTCCAAATCCCTTGAGCGAACCCCATGGAGAAAGAATTGGAGGAAGGGCGGGAGAATACGCAGGGTGGGGGCACCCTCATCAATCAGTCCACAGGCTTTTTTCTTTTCTTTGGCTGGTGAACAAAGAATGGCACGTTTGCAAAGGATTCTGGGATGGCCTGTGCCGCCTGCCCGCTCAGCAGGCTGAACCCTGGCTCTCCAGCCACCCCTCCCAGTTTTCCAGAGTCCAGTGTAAACACACCAGAGGGCACGGAGGGGCAAAACATTTTTGTCCCTTTGTTATGGAAATCTGGTTTGAGGAGGGGAGCCTCTAATTAGCCCTTCCCTGCACAGCTCCATAGAGCTGAGTATTTATTAGATGAGTGACGTGCTCTTTTGTGTCTTTTTTGAGGAGGGGGAAGAGGAGAGCGGTGGCAACCGGTAACCGTATGGACGACACGCTTTGAATGTAATGTTCTCGCTTCGGGTGTGGGGGAAAGCCTGTTGGTAGAACAGGAGGGGGAAAGAAACTGCCACTTCCCGCCAGCCTTGCCTATAAAGTGGGAGAGAGGGACGCCCATCACACGGCTGACTCGGGCACCTGTGAAGGGCGTCATGCTGTTGGTATGGAAATGGGGGCAGCTTAGTGATCAAACCTATACTCCACACACTCCCTGGCCTCTCCAGTTCAAACATCCCTGATACCAGGGCTGGGAAAGGAAAGGCCTTGGCTGCCTAAGACCCTGGAGAGCTGGTGCCAGAACGGGATGGATGGGCAGGAGTCTAGGCCTGACAGCGTAGTCTGTCCCTGGGCTGCAGGTCTCTTTCTGCCTCAGTACCCCGAGGCCAGAGTGAGACCAGGTGCAGAGCTCCAGCAGCCACAGCACAGGAGTGCCACATTGTGCAGTTTCGGGACTGCATTCTCTGCTAGCTGCCTAGGGAGTCAGGTGGGGAAGGAGGGGCACAGGCCACCTTTTAGTTTATAAAAGGAGATGCTTTGGGCTGAGGCTTTCCCTCTGGCAAGGGGGAGGAGCATGGCTGAACCTCCCCCCATTCCAACAGGAAGGGGCTTCCCCCCCAGTTCTTGTTGGGAGCAGAGAACAAACGGGAGAGGCCGTGGCTCAGAGGAAGAGCCTCTGCTTTGCATGCAGTCCCAGGTTCGATCCCCTGTTGAAAAAACAACCAGGCAATAAGTGATGTGAAAAACCCTCTACCCCAGACCCTGGAGAGCTGCTGCCATTCTGGGTCAGTACTGACCTTGATGGACCAAAATAGTAAAGAGTCCAGCAGCACCTTTAAGACTAACCAGCTTTATTGTAGCATAAGCTTTCGAGAACCACAGCTCTCTTCGTCGTTGATGGACCAAGGGTCTGATTCAGTATGAGGCAGCTTCGTGTGTTTTCATGAGAAGAGCTGAACTGTTTGAATTCTGGTTTGCAGCAGAATTTTCTGCATCTGGTTTCTTTCGGTATTATTTATTACAACATTTCTAACCTGTAAGTGGGCTCAGGGCGAGTACATTGCCAGCACACCCTATTCAGTTCCTGTTGCTTCTTTTGCCCCCAACCCCCCCAATTTGGTTGCAGGAAGCTGGAGGAAGCGCACAACCATTTCATGGATGAGAAGGACCGAGTCATAACTCAGATCTACAATGAGAACAAGGAGCGAGCCAGGTATGTGGAGCTTTGGCCCTCATCCCACCTCCATGTTGTGCCCTCGCAAACCACCCTGTGAATGTGTTTGCTTACTCTGTACAATTGTTTCACTGTCCTTATTTGGGGGGGGGGACAGGGACAGGAAGCTCTGGAAGGCCATGAAGCTCTGTTCCCGAAACCTTCCCTTCCTCTGGCTGCAGAGGTTTTACCAGGTTTTCCCAACAATAATCATGCTTTCCTTCGTAGCCATGAGGACTAGACGCTTGCTCATTTTTGAATGCTGGCTATAGCACCAGAGACCAAACCTCATGCTTTTCTGTGCAGAATCAGCTACTGTGAGCAGCCCCTGTTATCGTATCTTTCAAAAGATATCTTCTTTGCAAATATTGGCAAATGTGCACACAACTGAATGTTTTATAACAACAGGTAGCGGGGTTGGGGGTAGTCAGCTAGGGCAGAATTTCCAGAAGTTTTTCTGAAGAACTAGTGCTGCCGTAGCTTCCCTTAAAGAGTTCTGGGAGTTGTAGTTTGCCAAAAGACGTCCATAGTAGAATAAAAAAGGAGCCTAGCAGCACCTTAAAGGCTGAAAGTTTTTATTTCAGCAAGTCATAGCTCACTTCCATCAGATGCATGAAGTAGTCATGAATCAGGCAGGTGTATTTAGACTCAGAGCTGCCGAAAGCAGAATGGTGAGATTTTAGAGCAAATCCTCTCCCAAGGGAATCCTGGAGCAGAGGTGGTTTCCAGGATTCTCTTGGGAGAAGATAACTACCATAAAACCTAAGGTCTCTAGCATCAGAAGGCCAATGGGATATCATGAGATTAGCCCTGCCAGATCAGACCAGTGGTCCAGCATGGATGCCACAGGAAAGCCCACCTGCTGTCTCGCCTCCCAGCATCTCACAAAGGCATTCTGCCTTTAAACACCAACCAGAGAATGCATTCAGCTGTTACGCCTATTAAATGGCTGATAGCCCCCCCCCCCCGTGATTTTGTCCAACATCTTGTGGCAGTGAGTTCCACAAGTCAACTTCCCATTGTATGAAGTAGTACTTCCTTTCATCTCTCTTGGATCTACTGCTGGTCTACTAGAATCTAGTATTCTAGTATTATACCTACGTATACGTACGTAAGTTCTAGTATTATGCATGTGTGTGTGCTGTCAAGGGGCTTTCAAGGCAAGTGGGAAGCAGAGGTGGTTCTCCATTGCCTCCCTCTGCAGAGTCTTCCCTGGCAGTCCCCATCCACGTATTGATGCTGCTTAGTGACCGAGATTTGATGAGACTGGACGATTCCTCTCCACCTCCCCCCCCCGTTCTGATATTATGGATCGGGGGGGGGGGATGTCTCTATATACATTGCTTCCCTACAATGTAGAATAGTGCAGACCTCATTTCCCCGAAACTAAAGGACCATACCCTTTACTTAGGTCAGTACTTCTCTTTCTGAGGACCCTGTTTTAGCACTATGAAATCCGGCACAAGACACAGGTATAAACGTGGTCTCCGTGAACTCTTGTGTACAAACCAGCAGGAAATTGGGCCTGTGGTGGGCCCACGGGACCGCTGCTGTCTTGCTCAATTCTGCACTTCCCTGCAGGTCCATCAGCCTCCAGGAGCAGCAGGAGCTGCTGCGGCAGAAGCGTGCCGAATTCGCTCAGCGCTACGGCATCCGGCACGGACAACTCCCACGAACAACGGGAGCCTCGGACTCTGTTAAGGACCCACCTGCTCCCTCCTCCACTGCCAAGTGAAGCTCCGGTCCTGGACTTGCTTCTTCCAGCAGTTGCTGGAGAGATTCTGACGCCAAGTACAAAAGAGAGGATGTGTTCGTGTTTTAGTGTGTGTGTGTGGGGGGGGATGTTGGCGGAGTGCCCCCCCCCATCTCTGCTGCTCATCTATCTGTAAAATAGAAACATGTTGTAAGAAGGGGCTCGCCGTTGCTTTTATGGAGAGAGAAGCCGTCGATCAGAAGTGGAGGCCCTGCTTTGCCTACCGAAGGTCACAGGTTCAGTTCTTGGCAGCTCCTGTTAACTAGTGTCGGGGAAGACATTTCTGTGCTCGAGATTTTGGACAACCAGTCAGAGTAGGCAATGTTGGCTCAGAATGAACCAATGACCTGCCGCTGTTAGGCAGTTTTGTATGACCCAGCCTACTCCTTGCAGGACCCCCTACCACCACCCCATTAACCCCTCCCCCAATTGGACTTGGGCTGGAACTTCAGAGGAAGGCTGACGATTTCTGGCCGCTGCTATAAGGAAACCCTTCTTTTCTCAGCTATGGAATCCTCTGCCAGTGGAGGAACTGATGGGCACAAGCAAAGATGGCTTTAAAAGGGGGTCAGACAGCTTCATGGAGGAGAGGTCCGTCAATGGCTACTAGCCATGGTGAGTGAAGGGAGCCTCCATCTCCAGAGGCAGCAAACTTCTGAATTCCAGTGCAGGGACACAGCAGCAAGGGGGGGGGGCTCAGCTTCTCATACGGCCCTCCAGGGCAACTGGTCTGCCACTGTATGAAACAGTATGCTAGATGGACAGAAGGGTCTGATCCAGCTGGTTCTTCTTGCGTTCTTTGGTGCCCCTTCCTTGCATAGCCAAACCTTGAAGAATGCACAGGGCATGTCAGCTGCCCGCCAGAACACCACGGCCAGCAAAGCTATCAAGGCTCCCGCCTCTGGGCTCCATTTCTGAAAGGATGAGTCCCTTCAGCTAGCCCCAGTTCCACTTTGGGGCAGCTTTCTCTTGCTCTCCTGCCCATGAGCAAGGGAAACAGCAATTGAGGTGTGCCCGGGTAGGCGTAGGAGCGGGTGGGTGGGTGGGGAAACTTTGCTGCCAAGAGTCCACTGTGCTAGCCTCAGGAAGCCAAGCTGGGCTGTCAGCATTAATCCAGGCAATGTTTTTCTCAAACGTCTGCACACATCCCCAAATTAAATCAGAATAATCAAAAGATTTACTTTTTTTTTTAAAGCAAGAATTTCACACCAATAAGGCCCACCTCTTTGCTTTTCGTCAGTCACGGTTCTCTGTGTGTGTCAATGCAACAGGCAGCCACCTTTGATTCTGCTGCTTTTCTGTCTTGGAAGAGATTCAATCACACCTGTCTCTCACCAGAGATACACTGAAAGAAAGCACAGCCGGAACAGTGAATCACACAGAGTTGTAGCGATCAACCTCTTTTGAGGTTGGTTCATTCTACTGTGATGGAATGATTTTCCTAAGCAAACTTCTACTCTGATATAATACGTCCCATTTTATTCAGTGGCTTATACTCCAAGGAAAACATTTTTAGGACTGCAGCCTGAGTGACTTGATTTTTTTACAGCCATGCTCATTAAAGAGATACTGTCTGAGGATTATTGGAAGGGGACAAAGCCCAAGCTGGCAACTTATACAGAAAGCTGCCTTAATCATCTTAGATGATCCTTCTCTTCTTCTGCATCGGGTGCAGTGGAACTGTCAGCTAATGCAGAGACCAAGCAGAAGTTGAATGCTGCATTAGATCACAGTCTTCTTCCCTGACTCATGCAGTCGCACAGTGGGAAGACTCCTGTGAATGGATTGGTGCTCTCTGTCCACAGGAGCCTTTAGTTATTTCACAAGTTTATTTCCTCCCCAGACATTTTTGGGAATGGCTAATCTGAAGCAAAGCATTGCTCATAGGCAGAGGATAAAGTAGGAATTTACTGGCAGAATCAGGGGTAAGGAATGAGAACGGCATAAAAATCCCTGGGGAAGAAATTTGCACATTAGCTGCAATCAAGGGTCAGGGGATTCAGGGCGTTAAAAATGGTGCTTCCCCCCCCCCCCCTTGCAGCCTGTTTCCTTCAGCAAATGCTCTCTGTGTGTGTGCGCACAGGCTGGGGGAATAAGAGGGGAAAGGACCATTGGAGGTGGCTAGGAGTGACGTGCATGAAGGATTAGCAAGACCCCGCTGCAATGGGAACTATGTGCGAAATGCAGGTTTAATCTTATTGTGCACAAGGGCCTGAGCCACAAGACTCCTGCTTACAGCTTGGGGGTGGGGGGAAGAGCACACCTAACACTGAATGTGACCCACAGCTCATACCTGTCCTTGGCCTCCTGGGAAGGGTCTGCATGTAGTCACACAAGTGCAGGGGAGAGAGGCCCAGATGGTTAAAAAAAAGAAAAGAAATATGGGGGGAAATTAAAAAAGGGATATATACCGAAAGAACACCCTGAGGATGGCTGGCAGACCGAATGTAGACGAAGCAGCTGAAAATTAATGAAAGCGAGAAGGCAGCAAAGAGAGTGCGTGGGTAGTGTGTATGAAGAGGCACATGGCCCGTTGCATGTCCGGCCCATGCAGATGTCCAGAAAACAGCAGCCCTCTTATGGGGATTTGCTTGTTTAAATGCTTTCCTTTGCACATGTCTCAAGAGTTCCTCACAAGTAGAAAGCTAGAGCATCAGGCTACAAGGTGGAGCTCAACTGGAACTGTTTTCCTTGATGTGCTAGCTTTTCATGTGCAGCCATGATCCACTGCTGAGTATACGTTTGGGGTCAAACCTTGGACCGTCTCTGTGTAACGTGTGAAACCTGCATTTAAGATCTCTTTCTCTGATTGCATGCATTATGCTGCTGGTGCCCCCTGCTGGCAGGTTCGGGAAGCACTTTCCCACCAAGTGGCCAATGGACATGACCTTGTTTGGGGGGTGCAGGCCATTTTCCCCAGAGGTGGGCACAGGATCTGGTGTTTGCAACCTCTTCCTCAGACATTTGACATGACTTTGAGCTACCAATTAAGTATTGGGGATTTGACTAAGGGGATGGAAGAAAGGGACAGGGAGGGTATTCATTTTTAAAAAATAGAAACCTGCATAAAGTGCAGACTTTCCCTTCCCCTCCCTGACTAAAGAGGGTATCCTGCTCCAACCACACCCCTCATGGATCTAGCAATTTCTTCATTTGCTGGATTCCATTAGCAGCTGAAGAATTGTTACCCACTTTTAATTACTGACCTGATAGATGCTGGGGTTTAAATGTAGTTTGGAAGTTGCGCCCCAATTGTGGGAGGGCCCAGCTATTCCTAAACTCATCCCTACAGGCTGTGGTTTTGGTTTCTCGGGGTCATTTAATGGAACTTCCACTCAGGTGGCACATCAGGTATGAAGCAGGCACATGTGCAAAAGTTTACATGTGGGGCATGCGACTGGCGTCCCTGTTCATGGGGACAGTTGCGCACTTTAGCTGATAGATGTCATGTATTTTTCATCAAATGTATATATAGAGGGAAGGCAGCGTGGGATAGCTCGACCTCGTCAGATCCCAGAAGCTAAGCAGGGAAACCACCAAGGAAGACTCTGCAGAGGACGGCAATGGCAAACCACCTCTGCTGCTCACTTGCCTTGAGAGCCCTTTGCTGGGGTCGCCCTAGTCAGTTGTGACTTGACAGCACTTCACACGCACACACACATGCGGGTGCTGAAGGACACCTGTCTTCACCGAGTCCCAGAATCGAGCCCTTGCCCGGAGGCTTGTAGCAGCTTCTGGTGTTTGGCTTCCAGTTCATGGGGATCAAGCTCCAGGAGTGCGAACGGAACTCTGCTTGGCAACCTTTCCTTCCCTTGAATGAGATTCCTGTGCCAGGCTGAACTGGTGCTCGTTTTGCAGGACAAAGCTCGCCTTCCTGGGGTTTGTGCCAGGCAGAAGTTGTGACCTGCTGAGGACAGAGCCTTGTGGAAATCGGCCATTCTTGTCCTGCAGGCGACCAGGGAGCTGAATGCACCAATGCCAACGGCAGACTCAGAATCGCTTTCGGGTAATGCATTCCAGAGGGGTAGCCACGATACTCTTTTGCAGCGAAAAACAAAAAGTCTTGAAAGACCCACAGATTTATTGCGGCAGAAGCTGCCGCCGCAATCTGTTAAGTTTTTAAGATGCTACAAGGACACCCATTTTTCATTTCCTTAAACTGTTCCTGCCGGTTTTGTCTCTGGTGCAGAATGATCCGAACCTTGGACTGGGATGGCACTGCAAGTTGCTCTTTCAGAAACTCCTTAAAAATATTGCCCCAAAGGTGTGTATTGGGGGGGGGGGGGCTGGCTCAGCTTGCCCTGCTTGAGAGTGATCAGTAGTGGTTTGAGCACTGGATGCGGTCTGGGGAGACCCACCGCAAATGCCTCCTCTGCCAATGGATGACTCTGAGCCACTCCAGTCCAAGCTACCGCACAGGCTTATTGTGTGGATAAAAGGGGGGGGGGGGGACATGACGACTGTATATGCCACCCTAAGCTCTGCAGAGAAAGGGGCCGGATAAAGATGCTACAGATAATAGAAACCCACTTCAGTTGCCCGGGCAGTATATAATTGGCTTACGGAATTCACTGGCACAAGGTTTGATGGCTTAGATGGTTTTAAAAGAGACTTTGAACTCGTGTCTCTAAAAACATTTCTAACCTGGCGTTTGCCCACAGAGTTGAGAATGGTGTACATAATTCTCTGTTTTAGACAAAGTCATGGGAGAGGCAAAGCAGTCTGCTATTAACCTAAACAGAACCTCCATGTCTAGAGGCAGTACACCGCTGAACAATCGTCGTGGGGGCACCAGCAGCAGTGAATGGCTTTCGCCTGCTCTGGTCTTATCCAGCAGGGCCTTGGGACAGAACTATTCGCTCCGGATGCTGAGTGGAACCTCCCTGTTCAAAGACAGTGTACCTCTGAATAGCAGGCTGCTGGGGACAAACGGGGGTTACTTTGGTATTCTGTCTCCGGCCACACCTGGCCTGCCACTGTTCAAAGCAGCAGGGATCCGATCCAGTGCGCGCTTAAGGACCGGCTCTGGGCCACGGAACCTCCCCGTGCAAGGGCAGTCTACCTCTGAATGCCAAGGTGCCGGCGGTGATGGGTCACCGGGGCCCCGTTAGTTGGGCGGTGAGCCTTTCAGCCGTGCTTAGCGCCCTGCCCGGGTCTGCAACCCGGCAGCATCCCCGGCCCCCTTCCCTCGCTGCCTCCACCCCAGCAGGGCCGCCTGCTTCCAGCGGCCGGGCTCTCCCTCCCCTGCGCAGGGTGGGATTGCGAGGTCACATGAGCCCGCTCGGCTCCCTCGCCGCTTTTTGCCAGCCGCTCCTGCCTGTCGCTCTCGCACTTGGAGCCAGTGACTTCTCCCACTCCCTGCCTGGCACGCCGGCTCCCGGGCAGGCGCGAGGGGGGCTCGGCGGCGGCGCACCTGTAGCCTCCCCCTGCCCCGCGGCGTCCCCCCTCCTTTCCCGTCCCTCGAACCTCCAGCGGGAGCGGCATGGATCATAGAGGAGCCGGAAAAGCCGTGGGCACCGGTGCCCTTGTTTAGGGGCACTGCCCAGCCGCCAGGAGCGCCTCTGTCTCTGAGGGCATTGCCCGGGATCTCGGGAATCGTTTTGGCCCCTCCCTCGGCCCCTTTCGATGGATTGAGGATTTTTTCCCAGCTGACAGCGACCCCACACCGCCCCCCCACAAAAGTTTGGCAAAGTGTCTTCTGCGTTCGAGACAAGGCTGGAAAAGGGGGCGGCTCGCCTCGCCCCCTTGGCCTGGATTACAATGCTCGGGGGCCAGGAGGCTATCGGAGGCAGGGGGCTGTCTGGATCCTCGGGGCAGCAACACTGAAGAAGCCCCTGCCCGCTTACCCCCCTCCCCCAGCAACGCAGCCTTGGCACCATGTATGCCCCCTGCAATGCCCTTCAGCTTCTCCTGGCAACAACCTTGCGGATCCTGTACTGCGCCGCAACGGTAGGTGGGCACTGAGATCGGGGGTGGGGGGTGGGAGTTGGCACCGAGGAACACCTGGCAGCATGGTTGGGCGGGGGGGGGCAATAAGTGAACAGCGGGAGGGGGTGATCTTCTTCCCCAAAGGCAGCCAGGGAGCACAGAAGGGCAGGAGACGAGGCGCAGCTGGCACCGGGAGGTTTCGGCGAGGGCCCTCGGAGGCGCGGGCATATTGGCGCGGTGGGGAGGAGCCGCAGAGGGCACGGCAAGGGGCGGCTGGTCGCCTGCGCTGGTAGCCAATGGAGTGAGGCTCGAAGAGAAGGGTGCCGTCGGTGGAGGGGGGCGAGGAGAAGAGAGGGCTGCAGGCAAGGGGGTGTGGTTCCTTTGGCGACAGTGGTGTGCCCACCAGTCGGTGCCACTTTGGATACAGCAGTAAGAGAAGGAGGGTGGCCAAGCTGGCGTCCTGCTGGGGCACCATTCACGGATCGAACTTCCTGCAGCTCCAATGTATTGCCACCAGGCGCTCCTCTGCCCTCCGCCATCTGGGAGTTGCCAGTTGCCTTTCAAGTCCTATACAGCTTTTAGTGCCCTCGACAAACCAGCCCTCCTCCCTTGTGGGTCCCTTCTGAGTGCTTAAGGGCACCTGGAAAAGAGAACTTGCCTCGAATTAGTTCCCCCTTAACACACCTTTTTTGCACCCAGAACCAGTAGAGCTCAACAGCGGTTGCTGCACCCTACCCCCTTTTCCGTTTGGGAAGCCCTGTTCCAGGTTATGGCAGCAGACCAGAAAATGGTCCTTGCCCTTGAGTTCAAAAAGAGCTAGTTAGAAACATTCTCTGCACATGCTCAGAGGTCTATTAACTTCTTGTGTTTCAGGTTTCAGCCCTGGAAATGCATTCCAGAGTTGAGCCCTTGCATTAAAAAACTCCAAAACTTGCCACCCTTTTGTCCCGGTGACTGAAAAGGTTAAATCTTTCATCTGGCCCCCAGGTTTTAATCCAATTTGCTATGCTTGTCCTTCTGCTTCCTTTGAAAGGTTCCCAGCACTTTACTCTCCTGGGTTTCCCTCCAGCTTTGCCTAAATAGTTGCTAGAGACAGTGTAAGGTTTAGCGGCTGAAAAAGTAAGTGTGGATCAGAGAGCCTGGGGTTAAGACTGATGTAATGGCTTAAGGCGCTGCCTGTACAATTGATAGATAATCTTGACAACAGCCCTGTAAGGCAGGCCAGCATTCTTACCACCACCCCACAATTTTAGAAGCAGAAGGCTGAAGATGAGAATGACACGCTCCAGGCTCCCATGTGAGATGATGGCACAGCGAAGATTTGAACCAGGGTCTTCCAGGGTCACGGCTGGGTTGCAGCCACTATGTTACGCTAGAGCCTTGCACCCATTGCTGCAGTTGGAGCCACTGGGAGGAGTTTGCAATTGCACGTTCCTCAGGCAAGGACTACAGGTCACTGCCACGTGGCTTTTGACAAGCAAATGTCCTTCCCTGCTTCCCAGCATGTCCCATCATGCGCATGAGCCCATGTGCAGCGGTAAATCTGTTCAGCACACATGCCCTGATTCAACACCGCCGTCAAGGTTGCCATCTTGAGCCCCTCAGTCTTATTTACCGTAAAGGCCGTTCACCTGACAGTCACCCAGTGTGCTTTTGTGGCTAACATGCAAATCAGGGCTGTAACAAGCCTTGGGGAACTTCCATTCGCTGCAGGGGTCCCAACGCTTTTTCCTGCCATCTTGAATTTCTTTTGCCCCCATGTGGGATCTATCAGTGGTAGAGTGGGGGGGAAATGTGCCCTCTGCACGCGATACATGAGCAGCTTGTGGAAAGTGTTACCACAAGATGGGGTGGCAGCGGCAAAGCACGCTGCCTTTAAGAAAAGACTTAAGACAGATCCCTGGATGGTGGGCCTGGGAAAAGCAAACTCCGTGTAGAGGCAAATAAGGTGGAGGTTGGGTGACCCTCTGTTCCACATTTTGTTTATGAACTTCCAGAGGCATCTGGCTGGAAGCAGGATGCAGGACTGGGCCGTCTGATCCAGCAGAGCTCTTACGTCCTTATCGTAAAAATCTAGCATTTCCTGGGGGAGGGGGTGGTTCAAAAGGATGGAGAATTTGGGGAGAGACTCGCTGTGGATTGTTCAGATTTTTGCCTCTGCAAGATTTCCTCTCTTTGTCTGGTTCTCTGGGCTGCAGATCTGTCATAATTCCCGAGGGGTGCAGAAAACTGTGTTGGACACCGAGCCAGTACCTTGAATCATAGGGTTGGAAGATACCTCCAGGGTCATCTAGTCCAACCCCCTGCACAATGCAGTGAACTCACCCCCCACCCCCAGTGACCCCCTGCTCCGTTCCCAGAAGATGGCAAAACACCATCAGGATCCCTAGCCAAATTGGCCTGGGGAAAATTGCTTCCAACATCTCTGCTTTTTAAAGAGAACCAGTTTCTAGCCCTTAGGTTTGCAAATTTCTGCATTACAAAATGGTGGACGAGGACGGCTTAGAAGCAGGCCAGGTTTCTTTCTTAGATTTTGAGTCTGCCTTCTCCAAGAAACACAGGTGGTACAATTCTCTCCCTCCTCCTCTTTCCCCTTTCAATAACTTTGGGAGGTCATGACTGGCCAAGCATCACCCAGTCAGCTCTGTGGAGATTTGAACCCGTGTCTCCCCAGCTGAAACACTGACCATAACGCCACTTTGGCTGGAGTTACCAAATAAGATGCTCTGTGGTCCGGAAACAAGATTTCAAAGTGCTCCCCACCTTCCCCCTCAGCTCTCATAACTAGCAGAAGCAGAATATTTTTGAAATCCAGAATAAATTATATAAAATCAGATATATCATGCAAATTAGTGCAATTTATATCATTTATACATTGGGTTTAGTTTGGTGTGAAAATGTAGGGTTGTCAACCTCCAGGGGGTGGCTGGAGATCTCCCAGAATTACAACTGAACTCCAGGTGACAGAGATCAGTCCCCCTGGAGAAAACGGCTGACTTGAAAGGTAGACTATGGCATTATAGCCGGCTGAGATCCCTCCCTTCCGCAAACCCCACCTTTCTAGGTTCCACCCCTAAATCTCCCGGAATTTCCCAACCTGGAGCTGGCAACCTTGGGGTCTTTTTCTTTTGGATATACATCACCCTGGCACCATGTAAGATTACTGCAATCGCTTGTCTCTGTCTGTAGCAGTCATGAGAGAGGTTGAGGGATGGGTTACTTTTGGGCTGGCTCCGAGAAAGAAGATCAGAGGAGGCCGCAAACCAGCTTTTACAAGAATGGCGGGAAATAGCCCTCTCCTTTCTGACCCGATTCTCTTTCTGATCTGTTTGTAGATGACGCACCCTGACGCTGACAAGACCCATCCATCTGGGGAAGGTAAGAACTGGGCAACTGGTCATCACTGAAGTACAGAATGGGGGCCAACTGTCCTAGAACTCTTTAAGCCCAAAGGCCCCAACGCCTTGGTTTTTATGGCCTAAAGTCAGTGGACAAGCCTGCTCCTGTCCCACCTTTGACCTTCAGGGCACTGACTTGCAGAGTCCAATATGAATCCTCTTCGCCTATCGAGTAAATTGGCATTCATGGTTATTAACTAATTTGCCCTCGTTAAATACTACATCCTAGACTATGTAATGCATTTATGATGTTGACATTCCATGCATTCATGAACTTAGGAAGCTGCCCTTATATCAAATAAGATTATCAAGGTCTGTGTATCTTTTTGATCTGTCAAGGTCAGTATTATCTATTCTAACTGGCAGCAGCTCTTGGGTTTCAGGCAGAGGTCTTTCATGTCACCTACAGTTCGATCCTTCTAAGTTGCATGCGCATAAATACTGACACTGGGGGGGGGAGTGGGTTTAAGACTATGGCACGTATCCCATCATCCACGTATGGAAATTTTCCCCTGTTCCTCTCTGTTCCCGCAGCCCTTTCTGATCCCTAGAAAGATAATTCCTAGGGTCACACAATCTGTGCAGAGGAACAGCCATGCCCGTAAATGGGCTGGAGTAAAGAGGGACAAGGGGATGAAATCAACCTATTTCCTGAGTGGAGCAGCACTTGCCGAACGAGGAGCGATTTCAACTTCCTTTTCTGTCCTCGTTCCAGCCCCCCACTCCAGGCAGCTATTTATCTGCACATGGGTGCTGTAGCCCTGGGAACGATCCTTCCAGGGGCTGAAAGGGGCAGCAGAGAGGAATTCAGGTTGGTAATGGTAGTAGGATACTGGCGGGGGTCTTACCATGGGTTACCTCGCTGCAGCCTTGGTCATTACAAGGTGGTGGCACTTAACAGAAAGGTCATCCCGATATATTGGTCCCCCAAGATAATGAGCAGTATCCTGCCACTCCGTGCCCAGTCTGCCTTGCTTTTCCATGTTCCTCCTTGACCGTGCAGCTTCTTTGGGGTAGGTAGGGGGGGATAAAGCGAGGAGGGCAAGGAAGAGAAATTGCTCACTCTTCGCAAGTGCAGCTCTACCGAGGAAAAGGGTTATAGCGGTTAAGAGTGGCAGGACTCTGATCTGGAGAACTGGGTTTGATTCCCACTCCTCCCCCACTTTGTAAACCGCTCTGAGTGGCCATTAAGTTGTCCTGAAGGGCGGTATATAAATCTAATGTTGTTGTTGTTGTTGTTGTTATCCCCTTGCTTCTTTGCACTCCAAATCACCAACCCATACGGCTGTTCCTCTGCAGAGTACCTGCAGCAGGTAAAAGGTAAAGGTAGTCCCCTGTACAAGCACTGAGTCGTTACTGACCCATGGGGGACGTCACATCAGGACATTTTCTTGGCAGACTTTTTACAGAGTGGTTTGCCATTGCCTTCCCCAGTCATCTACACTTTACCCCCAGGATACTGGGTACTCGTTTTACCGACCTCAGAAGGATGGAAGGCTGACTCAACCTTGAGCCGGCTACCTGAACCCGGCGTCTGCCAGGATCGAACTCAGGTCATGAGCAGAGCTTGGACTGCCGTACTGCCGCTTACCACTCTGCGCCACGGGGCTCTTATAACCTGCGGCAGGAGGAATGATAATTTTGGGGGTCAAAAGAGCTGCAGGAAAGGGAAAGGGAAATCCTCGTGTGTCTTCCACACAGAGATAATCGGATACTGCCCAGTCTTATACAGCACCATCACAGCAGCACAAAGTAAAATATTTTATAAGCAAAATGAATTTTCAATTAAAATTGGACAATGGAGGAGTAAGAGAAGGGAGTGCCTTGGGCCCCAGGGAAAAGATGAGAAATGAGTAGTTCTTGCGGAAGAATGAAGGATCTTACCCTAGAGATAACTTGCATTATGGTATCAGACGGGGGGCGGGGGGAATAGTTTCTCCAAGGACTAAACCACCCCTGGCAGCAGTTGTGGCTGAGCGTACAGCGTGGAAGCCCAGATGTGTAACAAGGATGGTTGTGAACATACGCAGTTCTGGATCTTTAGACTTCCATTGACAAGAAGTAGGGAAGAATGGAGAGAGTTCACGAGAAAAAAAATCTGACGGCTCTCACCTCTCCTACCACCATCCTTGACCACCCAGATCTGGATGGTCCTAAACCTCGATATTTATGGGTAAATGAGGTGTTAGTGCTAGCCCACATTAGCATGTCTGTCACCACACGTCTGCCACACCCGTGATAGACTGCACGTATGAACAGCCCTCCGCAGGTACAATTCACTGTCATATCTTCTTAAACCTAAATGTCTTTCAGTTAAGTTCAGCTGCGAGTTATCTGTTGCATAGTAAACAAGTGTAAAGTAATTCAGGTTACATACCTGCATGTGTGAACCAGCCTCTAGACCCATGCATGTGTCTAATAGGGACTTTTGAACAAATAGCTCTGTTGGCAAGGTCAAAGGGCTGGGAATCTCAAGAAGTCCAAGATGTGACAAGGATTGCATCCCAACATCATGTTAAGCTGCATTGAAGCTCCTGTTCGCTGCAAATGGGCATGGACACAGCTTGTTTGCTCAGCCCGCATGCTTCCGTTATTTCTCTCCCTCTCCCCTCGTACACAGACAGTAAAAACAAACTCCGGTTGGAAAACAGCTTGAATTCCCTGTGACATCTGAATGCAGGCGCCTGGACGAACTGGAGTTAGTTTGCCCCCTACAAAACTGAGATTCACCCCTGGGCAGGGGTTTGTTTTTGCACTCTGTGCAAGAAGGGGTGTAGGGGACTTTATCACGCAGGCATGATAAACAAGCTGGGTTCATTCCCGTTGCGGCAAACTGGTGTTGACGACCTGAGGTGTAGCATGACGTCTGAATGCAGTCAATATTATGTACAAATGCAAAGATAATCAAGAATAGAACAGGGAGAAATTGTAATAATTGGTGTTGGTGGAGAGTGCCGTCAAGTCTTGGCTGGTTTATGGCGACCCCTGGTGTGGTTTCATGGCAAGAAACTTAAGAGAGGTGGTTTGCCATTGCCTGCCTCTGCAACCCTGGTCTTCGTTGGAAGTCTCCCATCCGATTACTAACCACGGCTGACCCTGCTTAGCTTCTGAGATCTGATGAGATCAGGCTTACCTGGGCTATCCAGGTCAGGGCAATTATTGGTGTTACCTATTTGGAATCAGGTGAGACCCTGGCAGAAGTTATCCTCTCCCCCCCCTCACACACACAACAGGGCTTTTAATAAGTCAGCAACTGAATGTTATAATGATATAGCAATCTGGTTATCAGGACAATGGAATTTCCAGCTTTCATTTTTTAAAAGTCCCCAGCCCCTTTTGGCGCTGAGATATGTCTGTCTCTCTCTGCAATATGGGAATAACAATACTGACTAATCTGACTCAATTTACTGGGCTCTTGCAAGAATAGGATACTGTAGCCATCTACGCATGACCCCTGCATGCATTGACTAAACATGTGGGGAGGAACGCCAGCCAGGAACATACTGGCCTAGCCTCCCATTCTGCCACGTCATCTGTATGGTGTGAACATATGAAGGAACGCTTGTTTCTATGAAATTGCTATTTCTGGGAATTGGTTGTGTCATCTTCGAACCCACCTTGGTTATCTATGTGGGCAAGGACAAGTTCTTTTATTTATACCTATTTATATCCTGTTTTTCTCTCCATTGGGGACGTCATTCTCCTCGCCTCTATTTGTTCCCCACAACAACTACCCTGTAAGGTAGGTTTGGTTGAGAGTGAGTGTTTGGCACAAGGTCACTCAGAAAGCTTCCATGGCGGGGAGTGGGTGGGTGGGATTCGAACCCGGTTCTTTCAGGTCTCAGACTGACACTCAAACCTCTACACTACGACATCTCTGCGAGGGAAACATGTAGCATTTGTTTAGCTTAAGTATTGCATGTTTGCTGTATGACCTTTAGAAACATTTCTCTTTTCCTCATTTATCACTGCTTTTCTATCGCTGGCGCCTTTCTTTAGTTTATTTTTGTTGGCTTGCAAGTGTTCTGCTTGCTTGGAAGTATAATGTAGGAGTCAAGTGACAGATTCAAATCTTGCCTCTGCCACAAACACACCAGCTGGCCTCTGGCAAGCTGTTCTCTCTCTAACTTCCATCTGTAAACTAAGGATGATAATACTGCTCTACCTTGCAAGGTTGTTGTTAGGTTTACTGTGCTACCCTCCTATATGGAATGCTTTGAACACCCAGTGCTAAGTATGATGTAATCTTTGTATCTAAGTTTATGGCAATTATTCTTCAAAAAGCTAGTAATACTTTACATTTATACAACACTTTTAGCCAGGGTTGCCAACTCTGGGCTGGGAAATCCCTGGAGATTTGAGAGTGGAACTTGAGGAAGGTGAAGTTTGGGAAGAGAAGGGACCTCAGCAAGATATAATGCCAGAGAGCCCACCCTCAAAAGCAGCCATTTTCTCTAGGGGAACTCATCTGTTGCCTAGAGATCGGCTATAATTCCAGGAGTCTCCAGGACCCATCTGGAGGTTGGCAACATTCAAACCATGTCACACCAAAGGCCTGTACACGTGACCTTTCCATGCATTGACTAAACACTCAAAGGGAGAGCCGGCACAAGCATGCTGGCACCATCTCCAGCGTCCTTGATCATTGGGAGGGAGCGTATGCTTTCTGCCCTTCCCTTGGAGCTGTCCTCCAGAATCCATGTGAATTTTGCTTTCCAACATGGCATTTGTCCTGAGTGTACCTTCCATATGTTTGGTGTAGCAGTTAAGAGCAGCAGGACTCTAATCTGGAGAGCCGGGTTTGGTTCCCCACTCCTCCACTTGAAGCCAGCTGGGTGACCTTGGGTCAGTCACAGCTCTCTCGGAGCTCTCTCAGCCCCACCTACCTCACAGGGTGGTTGTTGTGCGGATAAAAAGGATGTACTATGTAAATCTCTCTGAGTGGGCATGAAGCTGTCCTGAAGGGCAGCATATAAATAGAATGTTGTTGTTGTTAAGGAAAATTTGGCTCTGTGATGCCCCAATTTCTTGTGGCAAAGGTATCTATCCTTTTCAGAAAATACAACTTGCACCAAGAATGAAAGAAAACACGCAGCCTTGAAGAAAAAGGAGGATTTTCACCCTAGAGACGAATGGGAGCAAAATAGTTTCATGTAGGCAGCTGTGTTGGTCTGCAGTCAAAGAGTAAGATCGAAGTCAAATCCCACTTTCTCAGATCCAGAGGAGTTCGCCGTTTCAGTCTGTAGTAGCAAAATAGTAAAGAGTCCAGTAGCACCTTTTAGACTAACCAACTTCATTGTAGCATAAGCTTTCGAGCATAAGCATCTGATGAAGAGAGCTGTGGCTCTCGAAAGCTGATGCTACAATGAAGTTGGTTAGTCTTAAAGGTGCTACTGGACTCTTTACTATAATACCACTTTAAAGACCCAACTAGATTTCCAAGGTATACACTTTTGAGAGTCACAGCTCTCTTCGTCTGACTCTCAAAAACATATACCTTAGAAATCTAGCTGGTCTTACAGGAGGAAAATAGAGCTTTTCCATACACTTGGGCGACCCTGGCATAAATCTAGTTGAGCACCCAGTGTAGAAGGCCAGTATGTGATTACTGCTCAACTTGACTCAAGGAATTTCAAGCAGAATTGCAGAATGAGCAGGCTCGGCCTACCCACGTAGCCAGGAATAGGTGCTCCAGCTGCTGGCTGTTTATGCCTCTGGGTTACCATTTGCATCTCCTTGGCTGATTCCGCACACGTTGGATAATGCACTTTCAATGCACTTTAGCAATCGTTTGGAAGTGGATTTTTTGTTTCACACTCGAAAAATTCAGTTCCAAATGATCTCTAGAGAGGATTGGAAGTGCATTATCCAACGTGTGCGGAATCAGCCCTTGTAAACCCAAGACATTTCAAGTTTTGTTTGGAAGGGGGAAATGGTAGGGCTCAATGGAAGAGCATCTGGTAGGCATCTCCAGTGAAAAAGATCGGGTAGGAGGTGGTATGGAAGACTTCTGCCTGGAGAGCTGCTGCTAGTCTGAGTCAACAATACTGACCTTGATGGACCAAAGATCTGAGACAGTATAAAGTCGCTTTATGTGTTCATCGCATGGAATAGCAATCTGCAGAGAAAATTGTGACAGGAAAGAGCATAATGGCTTATGAATGTAATGGCTTATCTTGCAAAGTGGGAATCTCATCTCTTCCATACGTTTACAAGATGGAATTAGGAGACCCTCTCAACCGGAGGCTCCCTGTCTACAAAATGAGAGCAGCTGTGTCCTACCTTACAGGGCTGTTGTAAAGATTGCCAAGAGAATATATGAAAACGCTTTGCGCTCATGAAATGTGCCATTTAATTGCTTAAGTTCTCTCATTCTTAGGGATGATTAAAGTTAGTCAGAGTTTTAGACAATCAGTTAAGATGGTATCACCTTGCATAGGACAACCCCACCGACCCCCAACCATTCTAAAGGAGAGGGAAGCATTTTAAGTTGAATTGCCAACTGCCTGGAGAAAAGTACATCCTGTCCCTTTAATAGAAGCTTAATGGGATGTTATTTACCTTTACCTCCGCTATGAAAAGCTTCACCTGCCCATTTCTACACATTAAACCTCTTTTAATAACAACAGCAGCAGTAACAACAACCGCACTTTTATATCACTTTTCTAGACAGATTAGTCCACCACTCACCAGGGTGAACCCTGACCTGGATAGCCCAGGTGAGACTGATCTCATCAGATCTCAGAGCCAAGCTACAAGTGACAAATGACACTTGCCTGGCAAGTGAACAGACTCACGTGTATTCCTCCCTGTTCACTTGCCATTCACTTGCGCTCCACTTGATCAACTGGAGAGCAAGTGAATAGGGAGGAATACACATATGTCTGTTCACTTGCCAGGCAAGTGTCATTCATCACTTGTAGCTTGGCTCTCAGAAGCTAAGCAGGGTCAGCCTTGGTTAGTAATTGGATGGGAGACTTCCAAAGAAGACCAGGGTTGCACAGGCAGGCAATGACAAACCACCTCTTTTAGTCTCTTGCCATGGAAACTCCATCAAGGGTTGCTGTAAGTCAGCTATGACTTGAGGGCACTCTCCTCCACACAGGGGTGAATGAAGACAGTGTTATTATTATCTTCACAATACAGCTGGGGAGCTGGAACTAAGAGGAGTGGCTTATCCAAGGCCACCTACTGAGCTCATGGCAGAGACAGGACATTTCCTCCAGGCCTGTTGGCAACCTTACGTTTAAGATGATGTATGTATGTGTCATAGCATAAAGAGGGAATGCCTCTTCCAACATGGTGTTTGCTATGATATGTATGGACAGTTATCTGAGAAGAGGCATTCTTCCTCGTTTCTGAGATAAGAATCTACTGTGATATAAATGCGCATCAGCACACAAGAATTTTATCTTATATCATGCAAATGAGTGTGCCTCTTCTAATGGGTGGTTTAGTTTTAAAAAATTAGATCTGTTGCCTGAGTAATCAGATGCAATGTTGGTCAAGCCAAACAGTTTTTAATCTATTCATGCAGCTATTCAACTTAAATGTTGCAGCCCTTTTGTCCAGTTTCCTAGAGCCCACAAACACTCCTATTGTAACTAGCAGGACCGATTCCTTTCCTTTGATCTTTTAGAAGTTTGGGCTCTTCGAGTCTCTCAACTGTAGGTCCCCCTGCACATTTAAAGAACCAAGGAGTCCTGATTTACAATCTATTAACACTTTCACCACCCATGTAAATTCCATTTCTTGAGCAAAAAATGTAGTGTTGATCTCCCTGCAAGAGTTTATTAAAACTCAAGAATTCAATTTGCTCCCCTCCTTACATTATTGCCCTGTAGACCCTCGCCCCTTCCAAGGTTCTCCAGCTCTAAACGTTGGTCACCACTCCCCTTCCAGGGCTGAGAAGCCCCTCCATGAGTTCTTATTCTAGTAAGTAATTAAACCATATCCTTTCCCCCAGTTTCCTAAAACTGCATTAAGATGGAGGCTATTTATTTCTCCCCTGCCTTTTAAGTAATCCAGCAAAAGATTAATCACTTAAATTTATATAAACTTGCGTATTAACAAAACCACAGTGTAGATGCTTTTTAGAGATATCGAAGGAAACAAGGGAGAACTTATAATTTAATTTTAAAAGTTAAATTGTTCAAAGGAAAGGTTATCTTTAATCTTTCTGTTTCACTCCCTGTTAGAGTAATATACTGGAACCAGAACAGCTTTTAGAAACAAAACACACAAATGTAAACTACCTATCTGTTGAAAACTGGCTGTAGATAAGTGATTCTTCAGAGACAGAGGGGCAATACAGCTCTGGACCGGACCCCCGCAAGAGCAATATGCAAAACTGGAAGGACATTCAGGAATAAATTGGGGCGGGGGAATTTTGAGTAGTTCTTTCTCCCTTACATACAATGGCTTCCAAAAACTAAGGAGAGTTGTTTCATAGTGCGTAATGGCAATTGCCTCACCGTGAGGATAAAATCGTAGGTCTCCCAGGTCCTTAAAAAAGCGGTAAACAGCTAATAGAAATCCAACCTAAGGAATTGGCGGATGGCCTTTGGATACCAGGGTTTCATTGAATGTATGCTTGTGTGTTGTATATGTATATAATAAATACACTATATAAATATTTAAATGCCTGCCTGGACTGCTGTTTTTATGTCCTAATTTTTCACTTGGGAAACATTTGATACTGTTGCATGCTTGGTGGGTGGTAGTGGACTAAAGGTTAGGATTTCCTGCTTTAGATGATCTGATTCACTAGTGTTTTAAATTTAAAACGATTAAACTTTATAGGGGACCACAATCGCTTTTATGCCTATAAATCCTGGAGTAGCATGCAGGACCCAGGTATCATTTATCTTAGCCCAATACAGATGTGTATGACCCATAATGCTCAACCTTATGTCCCTATCCCATATGTAAAATCTCATGAGTCACGAAAGAAAAATCACTCCTAATATTAAAGTGATTATTGGCCCTCTGCCAGTCTTGAGAGCAGCACAGCAAGAGAATGGAGAAGACATCCTTGGGCAAATCCCCAGATAATTTAATAAAGTCGTATTTTTCTGCTTAACGAAAAAAAGGGGGAACGTCAGGAAGAAAAAGCACAAATATAAGAACTGAATAGGGTTGCCAACTCCAGGTTGGGAAATTACTGGAGATTTGGGGGTGGGTGGAGCCTGGGCAGGATGGCGTTTGTGAAGAGGAGGAGCCTCAAAGGGTTATGATGTCATAGCATTCACCAGGGCTTTTTTTCAGCTGGAACGCGGTGGAACGGAGTTCCGGAACCTCTTGAAAATGGTCACATGGCTGGTGACCCCGCCCCCTGATCTCCAGACAGAGAAACTCCCCTCTGTCTGGAGATCAGGGGGCGGAGCCACCAGCCATGTGACCGTTTTCTCCGAGGGCAACCCACAGAGTTCCACCACCTCTTTTCCCAGAAAAAAAGCCCTGGCATTCACCCTCTAAAGCAGCCATTTCCTCCAAGGCAATCGACAGATATCAGTTGTCATTCCAGAAGATCTCTAGGCCTTGCTTGGTTGTTGGCAACCCTAGACTATCTTATAAGCCCCTTAGAAAATCTTCATGAGAGAGATTTGGGAGGTACATGGGGGAGGGGGGAGTTCCAATTTTCCCTCCCCCTCCCATGGTTCCTCTTAGGCCTCCAACTTTTAGTTCTGAAATGACGTGCAGAGAATATATCTTGGTTAGGGTTTGGCCTGAAGAAAAATGGGATGTTATTTACCTTTACACTCTGATAAGCTTTGGCTGCCCATTTCCACTCATAAAGTCTCTGTTAAAGGGACAGAGCAAGATTGGAGACTAGTAACACTTTCAAGATCAACAAGATTTCCAGGATACAAGCTTTCAAGAGACAACGCTCCCTTTGTCAGATTAAACGGATAGGACATTTTTCTCTAGGCCAGTTGGAAACCCTAATGGTGGGAATGAACTTGGGGCAAAATGCCACACTCCATGCTTAGGACCTGGCAGGGAGATAACAACAATAACAACTACAGTATTTGATTTATACACCACCCTTAAGGATAACTTAATGCCCACTCAGAGCGGTTGACAAAGTCTGTTGTTATTATCCTCGCAACAATCACCCTGTGGGGCTGAGAGAGCTCTGAGAAGCTGTGACTGACCCAAGGTCACCCAGCTGGCTTCAAGCGGAGGAGTGGGGAATCAAACCTGGCTCTCCAGATTAGAGTCCTGCTGCTCCTAACCACAAACTGGGTCACGCCGCCGACTGGGCGCACAGGCCCATCATTCAACACCTGGTACTCCAAAGGCAGCTCTCTGATGGGCTGTTGCTCCTCTCCCTGCAGTGATCCGGTGGATGGACGTGTATAACCGCAGCTTTTGCCAGCCCAAGGAGACGCTGGTGCCTGTGAGCGCTGAGCACCCTGGGGAAGTGGAGCACATCCTGGTGCCCTCCTGTGTGCCTTTGCGGCGTTGTGTCGGCTGCTGCTCTGACGAGGAATTGCAGTGCGTTCCAGTCCAGATGCACGTGGTGATCATGGAGGTAAGAAGTAGGCAGGGTGCCATTTTAAATCTCAGGGAGTCAAAAGGGAATAGGAACTTGCAGGGCTTTTTTTTCTGGGAAAAGAGGTGGTGGAACTCAGTGGTGGAACTCAGGACCGCACAATGACATCACTTTGGGTCAGCTGGAACAAGGAAGGAGTTTTTTTAAAGTTTAAATCACCCATGGCGAAAATGGTCACATGACCGTGGCCCCCCGCCCCCTGATCTCCAGACAGAGGGGAGTTTAAATTGCCCTCCGCGCCACATGGTGCGGAGGGCAATCTAAACTCCCCTCTGTCTGGAGATCAGGGGGTGGGGCCACCGGCCATGTGACCATTTCCAAGAGGTGCCAGAACTCCGTTCTACTGCGTTCCTGCTGAAAAAAAGCCCTGGGAACTTGCAAATCAACATGCTGAAAGCCCCTGGGTGTTTTAAGAGGACATGTTCTGCTTCCCTTTCTCCCTTTGGAATACATGAAGCTAAGCTATCAGCATTGGTATTTTCTGTTCTGACTAGCAGCAGGGTCTCGGGTAAAGGGCTTTCCTGCTACCTGCAACCTGAGCCTTTTTACTGGAGGTGCTAGCGATTGAACCTGGGACCTTCTGCAGGCACGGCAGGTATTTTATTGCTGAGACATATCCTATCCCTCCTCCTCAAACACAGCCGAAGCTGCCTTTTGCAGAGTCAGATCATTCATCTATCCAGGTCAGGGTTGTCTACTCTGATGGGAAGCTGTTTTCCAGATCCTTCATATTATCTATTGGTGTTGGAGAGTGCTGTCAAGTCATAGCTGACTTATGGCGCCCCCTAGTGGGGTTTTCGTGGCAAGAGAGTAACAGAGGTGGTTTGCCATTACCTGCCTCTGCAACCCTGATCGTCTTTGGAGGTCTCCCATCCACTTACTAACCAAGGTCGACCCTGCTTAGCTTCTGAGATCTGATGAGTTAGGGCTTGCCTCTATTACCTAATTTTTTAAAGAACTGAGCCTGGGACCTTCTGCATGCAAACCACGTGCGCTAACACTGAGCCAGGCCCCCACCCCAATTTTTTAAAATTACTGTCTTGCCAGACTCTTGGTCAGCTGGCTTGTCTCCTCTGATCTCCTCTGATCTCAGCCCTGACACCCTTTAAAGAGAGTGACAGGGACTGAACCAAAGATCTTCTACATTCCAAACCAGGGCCGTTTCCAGATGGCTTACCTGAAGCTGCTCCATGCCACAATGTTGTGGATCGTGCCGGGGAAAACGCGAAATATCGCGTTTTCTCGCGCAAGTTTTGCGTGACGTTTTGCGTGACGTTGCGCGAGAAAACACAATATTTCACGTTTTCCCTGGCACAATCCACAACATTGCGGCATGGAGCGGCTTCAGGTAAGCCATCTGGAAACAGCCATGTACTCTGCCAAGGAACTATTAACAATCTAATAGGTAAAAGTGAACATTTCAGAACACCTTTTCAGGAGTCCAAATGTCGGTCTGTCTAGGTCAGTGCTATCTACAAGACAGTGCTTTGTCTCAGGTGGACAAAGCTCTTTCCCTGGACATGAGATTCTTTAACTGGCAGTGTGCCAAACAAGTGCCCTACCACTGAAACATGTTTTCAACAAAAGAGAAGGCCCTGCAAGCAAACATACACCCTTTGATTTTTAAGCCAAGCAGTTTGTGCTTTTTGGCAGGCGTATCAAATACACAGCCAATTTAATTGTTCATAACAATAGCCACTCCCTTAAATTGATCAGAGATAACTAGTACACCAGAGTGAGTGAGCTCATATTTTGGAAAAACATGATGAACAATCAGGAGGGGGTTCACTGAGGGTATGTTCAGATGGCTCTCAAAATAGGATTAGACAAATCAGTGGAGTATATGCCTATCAATGACTAGGAATGGAGCCTCCAACTTCAAAGGCACTCTATCTTTGAATATCAAATGCTGGCTTCAAGCTGGAGCATCACTGGCACGCCCAGCTTCTAAAGTTGGGCTGTTTGTAGGACATAGAAGAGTGGACTTGTGGGATACAAGATGCTGGCCCTTTGATCCGAGGAGTCTTCTTAGGTTTATTTGAAAAGGAAATTAGCATCATGCACAGCTACTAGCCACGGTGGCTAGATGAAATATCTGCGTTCAGAGGCAGTTTACCTCTGAATAAAAGATAAGGGATATGGACAATGGTTCGCCACTCTCTCTACACGAGATGCCTTGGTGTGTGTTTGTCAAGTGTAGGGAGACACAATGTTAGCCGGGAAGCATAGTTTAAAAAGACAGATCCTGTGGCAATCACTCCTCAGAGGGTTTGTTAATTTCATCTTGCTTCCTGGAAGGCTCTTGTCAATTTCACCTCTCCAGTCTAAAACTGTGTGGGATCTCAACCAGAGGGCAGCGAGGAATGGAAATGGGCTGGAGCTGCCTTCTCGAGCCAGGCTTGGACCTGGAGAGGTTATAATGGGCTGAAGTTTACCTTCTGGCATTTCACAGCCCCTTCATACAGCTCCAGTGTATAGCAAAGCATTTACCACTGGCTCTGACTTTTAAAACTACCCTTCCCAGCTACCATTGCATCTGACACATGTTCTTCACACGTCATATATGTCTTGTGTGGAGAGACTCTGTATATCAGGGGTTGGGTGGAGACACCACGTTAGACAGTCCAGCTTGAGTGAACCAGGTGATTCTTATGTTCTTTCTCCCTTGTTGTTTAGGTGATGCGGACCCGGTTTCCACGCAGCCACCTAGGTCAGATGTCTTTTGTGGAGCACAGTGCATGTGAATGCAGGTGAGAGTCACCGGTTGTAGAGGGGCAAGTTTGGGGATTGGATTAAAAACATGATCCCAAGTGCTTTCCCAACATCTCAATGCCTTCATCAGTTTCAGATCCTTAGTCTGTCATGGAAGCTAACTAGGTGACCTTGAGCCAATCATTCTCTCTCAGCCTAACCTACCTCACAGGGTTGTTGTGAAGATAAAATGGAGGAAGAGACAAGAACTGTGGCCCAGCAAATAAGAATGTTAACTCCGTCCCTCATGCCATTTTCTTTCCCTCAAATATCCTCTGAGAGTTGTTTGCCTCTTTGATGGAATCATAGAGGCACCCGATCTCATTTCTCTCAGTTGAGCATATAGCAGTTCCGTGAGATTGTTTGAGGCCAGGAAAATGGTGGAAGGAGAAAAGAATCGGGAGCTCTTTTATGAAGGAAAAAAATGTGCTAGAAACGTACATCTCCTGGCATATCACTAGAATATGTAAAGAAAACTTCCTTACACCTACTCCAGAGCTGCCAACTGGCTCAAACTGACAGCTGACTCTCTGTAGAACAACTGCCAAAATTAATAATAATAATAACATTCGATTTCTATACCTTCAGGACAACTTAACGCCCACTCAGAGCGGTTTACAAAATATGTTACAATCACTTTCTGAGGTGGGCGGGGCTGAGAGAGCTCTGAGAGAGCTGTGACTGACCCAAGGTCATCCAGCTGGCTTCAAGCAGAGGAGTGGGGAATCAAACCCAGGTCTCCAGATTAGATTCCCGCCACTCTTAACCACTACACCACACTGGCCATGAGACAAGATCATTCATATATGCTGCAAGAGCCTGTCTTGCGGTAGGCAGTAGTACGTGTTGACCATCAAAAGGGGTTGTTTGTGCTTTAAACTTGAGAGTATTCGATAGCATGTTTAATACCGCCATAGATCTGCTTGCATTTATTACTGAACATCTGCAGCACATGTACATTCAGCATACGTGCTCTAAATATCCTCCTCAAAGCAAGTCAGAGACTTTTTTAAAAAAAACCCAGTCAGGTATCAACTCCTTAGTAAAGGAGCTCAGGCGAATGTTATTGACCACCCCCAAACAGCCACAATATATATTAATTGTCATCCCTTCTATTTCAGACCAAAGAAACTGATCGCAGACAAAACAGAAAGGTAAGATAGTTCCCTCTCCCGTCGCCTCCATCAGCTCGTCCGTTCAAGGGCAGTTAAAGATTAAATGGCTGATTTAATCAGAATCATACTGAGTATTTATGTAACTTTTTCTGAGCCCTCGCTGTGCTTCAGAGACATTAACTCGGTCATTTCTTACAATTACCGTTTAAAGTTATTACTGAAAAGGGAGGTGCCAAGGCTCACCTTTTGACCTAGCCACACCTGTATGTGTCTTGGTGGTTGTAATTATTCAGTAGTGGGGGCATTCTGCCCATGCTCAAGGGTACTCTCTTCTTTGCCTGTTGTAAGAGTTGACCTCTGGCACTGATAAATAAGTTCTGTGGCAGAGGCCTGACAAATCCCAGCTCAACACCTGGCAGAAGTTATTTATGTATACTGGCGTATAAGAACATTTTAAAACCCTTTGCTTTGCTATGGTTCTTCTCCTGAGGAAAAAGTCCAAAGATAAATGTATCAGGAATGCAAGGAAGAGCAAACTGCTTCCCTGGTGTAGATGCCCTGGGGCTGTCCTGCATAAATAGGGTTCTGTGCCTTTAACAGCCATATGACAGGCCGAAATCAACAGGAACAACTGCTGTCCTCCCTCCAGCAGCACAGTAGTCAAAGCTTCACCTGCTAAACATCTAACCAGATAATGAATCTAAGGACCCACAACAGTAAGGACAAGCAACTTACACAAAGTACAGCACACACTTATGATTTAAGTTACTAACCACTTTTATGAGCAATATTAATCACAAAGGCCACTAGACTGTTCCTTTTCAATACAAAATGAACACAAAGATTGTACAAACAGAAAGTCCACACTCCCCTATGGGGAAGACGTCCCAAAATTGTCTCTTAATGAAGCAAGTCACTCCTTTCACTTAATCACGGTGGTCAAATGATGAACACATTCCAATGACCAGCCCCAGTTGGGAGATTCCACAAAGCGGACGCCAACCCTGCAGGGAGGACGGAAAGCCACCATGCGCTCAACAGGGCGCAAGCTGAACTCCTGTTTCGTCTCTTCTTAATCAAGAGCGCTATATACTGGTGGTTGTGCGGTTCCACAAAGCTGCACTCTCTCCTCTAGCTCCAAATTGGATATCAATCTAACCAGGGCTTTCTTTCTGGGAAAAGAGGTGGTGGAACTCAGTGGGTTGCCAGCACAGGGGGCAACTCTTGGCATGAGGTGGTGCTCCTGGTACCACATATGCGCATGCAAAATGCGTGCATGCTCCCAGGACCAATGACATCACTTTGGGCCAGCTGGAACAAGGGGGGAGTTTTTAAAAGTTTAAATTGCTCCTGGTGAAAATGATCACATGACTGGTGGCCCATGTGACCATTTTCAAGCGGTTCCGGAACTCCATTCCACCACATTCCAGCTGAAAAAAAGCTCTGCATCTAACTGACACAAACCTATGAGAAGTATAACCTTTCTTTCCGTTCTGGATCCCCAGAAGCAAGGCTGAGCATCACGGGGGCGGGGGCGGGGGTCTGAATTTTGACCCCTGGTGTAACCAAATCAGAGAATGGCTAGTTGGTTGAACACATCACATAGTGTCACAGAGTTGAAGAGGATGTGATGAATCGTCCTTCTCTTTCCTAAAAGTGTAATTCAGTTTCTAATTTCCTTGAAAATCACGGCTTGGGGTTGTAGTTCTGTAAAGCAGTAAAGGGTTTCAAACAGGAAAACATTAACATTCTCTAAACACAACAGTTCCCACAGTTGTTTGGACTCGAAACAACAGTCCCCAGAGTTCCTTGGAGAAAAGTGTGGCAATTAAAATCCATATGGAACCATTTTCAGTTCATACTGTAGTTGTCCGGTCAAGCAGAGAAGCAATAAAGCAAGTATACCACTGAAAATCTGTTTTCCTTGCCTTCAAGACATGGGAACACTGTCAGAAAAACAGAAATAGGGAGGCCAGTGTTCATATGATAATGCAGAAAATTTTGAAGATCAATATACAATTTAAACCAGAAGCCTTTTTGTGGGGACTAATGGACAAACAGTTGGAAAATAAACATGGTATCCTATTTTTATATATGACAATGGCGGCTAGGCTTTTATATGCACAAAAATGGAAAAGTACAGTACTGCCTTCAAGGGATGACTGGATTGTTAAAATGATGGAGTTAGTGAAGAAGCCTAAACTTACAGCTCTGATCAGAGATAAACATTGTCTACTTTTATAGTAAATTGGAAATCCCTTATTGTCTTTCTGCGTGAGATAAGAAAAAATGAACTGAAGATTTGTGGATTTGATTTCTAAGAAGATAAATTTGGGAAAACTATATAGAAGGGGGGCCGTATTGAAAATGAACATTCTGGAGGTATCAAAACTACAAGTATAATGTTTGTATGATAAGTGTTGTAGAGATAAGCGGAAAATGGAAATATGCAGGGCTTTTGTTCAGGGGGAACGGAGTTCCGGAACCTCTTGAAAATGGTCACATGGCTGGTGGCCCCGCCCCCTGATCTCCAGACAGAGGGCAGTTGAGATTGCCCTCCGTGCCGTGCCGGAGGGTAATCTAAACTCCCCTCTGTCTGGAGATCAGGGGGCGGGGCCACCAGCCATGTGACCATTTTCTCCGAGGGCAACCCACTGAGTTCCACTACCTCTTTTCCCAGAAAAAAAGCCCGGGAAATATGTATTATTTTTCTTTGTTCTTTTTCTTTAATTTTTTGTTCTTTTCCTTTTTCTCTCCTTTTTATTTCTTTTTCTTTTCTTACTCTTTTCTCTTCCATTTTTATTGGGTTTTTAAACTTATTAATAAAATTATTCAGAAAGAAAGAAAGAAAGAAAGAAAGAAAGAAAGAAAGAAAGAAAGAAAGAAAGAAAGAAAGAAAGAAAGAAAGAAAGAAAGAAAGAAAGAAAGAAAGAAAGAAAGAAAGAAAGAAAGAAAGAAAGAAAGACAGGAATAGGGAGGCCAGCGTAGGTCACTTGTATCTGCACAAATGAGACCTGTATGGACAAAGGCCAAGGACCCTTGTTTTACGCAGAATCCCATTGTCCCACCTAGGGTACCCTGCCCCCCTTGTCTCGACAGACGGAAGCAGCCAGACCCACAGACGTGCCAGTGTCGCTGCCGGCGCCGTCCTCGACGCTGCCGGAACCTTGGTTTGGAACTCAATGAACACAGTTGCAGGTGGGAAGCCCCATATAACCTCTTATTGATTTTTGATATTTATATCTGGCTTTTTGACCAGGGAGGTTTGACTATTACCATAATTCACTTCTCAAAACCCTGTCATCCAAATCTTTTTTCTAGTTATGAAAATCAAATACACGGGGAGTTGAAGGGGTTTTCAACCTTTTTGAGCCTGTGAGCACCTTTGGGATCCTGACACAGAGTGGCGGGAGCAGCCACAAAATGGCTGCCGTGGGAGGTACAGTCAACCACAAAATGGTTGCTGCAGGAGGTGGATCCCACCACAAAGTGGCCACCTCAGGAGGCAGAGCCAACCAAAAAATGTCAGGAAGTGAAATTGTGTGCGACTCTCATAGTAACTTTTTCAATATTTCAGGCAGCTCTGTTTAACAGGATGTCTTTTTAAATGAACATATTGTTTAAAAATATGTTCTTGCATACACTCAGCAGTGAATATACTTAAGGTGTGGTAGCAGCTGCTGTTGAAGCAACTTTTTAAAAATCTGCACTGCCAATCAGATCTCCAGTGACCAATCAGAAGCCCTGCTGGGCAAATGCCCCACCTGGCCCTGCCCACTTTCTAAAAAACACTTGGTGGGCACCTGTGTGTACGTGTCCCCCCGCGACTATGCCATTTCCAGCATGACCCGGAAGTGACAGGTCATGCCATGGGCCAGTCTTTTAAAAGTCAGCCTCAAACATAGTGTTTTTGCTGTTTTGGGCCTGGGGCAACCCGTCACTCCCATGTTGTGTGGAAAATGATGTATTCGCCAAGGTGACACAGGCGTGCACGTGCCCATTTGCCTGCAAGCCTGCCAGAAAACAAAGGAGGGGCAGCCCCGGTACAAACGCAAGCGGAAGAAAAAAAGAAAACCGAAGCCTCAAAATAAAAAGCATACAAAAAGCATTCATTGTATGCCTTTTATTTTGAGGCTTCGGTTTTCTTTTTTTTCTTCTGCAAGCCTGCCAGCCCGCCTCCTTCCTTTGCTGACACCTTCCCCCCTGCTGGCCAGGTAAGCAGTGGCGGGGGGTCGGCAGCTGGGGGTGGGAGATCACCTGCCCTAGTGGGGTACTGGCAATCCTATAGGGTCGCCAGGTGGTGCCTGGCAACCAATGGGAGCTTCACATGCAGGGACAGGGGTGGGGGCCGTGGTGTCGTGTGCACCACTACATCACTTCTGAATTTCCTCAGAAGTGACGTACCAACGCACAATGCTGACTTTCCCCCCCCCCCCCCCGCTGCCATTCTGAATGGCAGTGGGCAACAAGGGCTGCCAGCAGAATGCCTCCAACTTCCTGGAAGCCCTACCACCAATGTTCAGCTAAGCATCAGAAGGAAATGGAGGCATGATCTGCATCCTTGCTGTGATGACATCTCTTCCTCCATGACCCAGAAATGACTTCATCATGCTAGGTGACACTCTAGTATTCAACCAAGACTGTGTGGTTAAACCAAAGAATTTTGGGAGAATGCTAGAGCCCTTAATGATGTCACTTCTGGGTCATGCCAGATGTGACATTATTGCCCTGGGGATGCCAATTGCGCCCCCAATAGAAGTCCCTGCCTCCTCCGTCTCCTGCCAGTTGCCAGTCCATGCCTGGCCACCCTATGTGTGGGCATCATGGTGTTCATGAACACCATGTTGGGTATCCCAGACTGTTGCATTGTTCATCGCTTGCAACAGTCCTGGCAGCCCTAGAGGTGGAACGACTGCCATGGGGTCTTGGAGAAGTAAAATGTGGGAAAATTTGCCATCTGGAAGACCTGTTGCTGCTGCACTATATTGGCAACAACAACAGCGATGTGGAAATCCTACAAGCTCATCCCCTTATGGAAAATACCCGTCCCCCCTCTAGATCTAAATGAGATCATGGTTCAAAACACACACTCTGGGCATGACAGGAAGATCAGTAGTGGCACCCTGGCTTTTCATTCACATTTTCTGCCATGGTTTTGCATGTCTCCGAGTACCTGAGTACCCCCAGATTATTGCTTGAAAACCACCATTCTTATGTATTCTAGCAATTCACCGCCACTGTCTTAGATGGCTTTAAAAGAATCCCATGGAAGAGAAGATGGCTATTGAAAGCTATTAGCTAAGACGGCTAAATTAAACCTCCGTGTTTGGGTGCAGTGTACCTCTAAATAGCCGTTGCTGGGGAAAGGGACAACAGAGAGAGTCAACGGCATTTGTGTTCTGTTTATAGGTGTTCTAGTGACATCTGGTTGGCCAGTGTAGGAAAACAAGATGCGGACCTTTGGTCTAGCAATCTTATGCATGCTTTAGCTCACCCCAGACAATCAGTCTTGGGACGGGCCATGGCATCTGCTTGGCATGCAGAAGTCCCCACGTTCCATCTCCAGCCAAAAGATTCCAGGCAGCAAGTGGTAAGAAATAAAGACCCTTGCTCTGCTTGGCTCCCTGGACAGCGGCTGCAAGTCACAGCACACAGAACCAAAGTGGATAGCCCAGCGAATTGACTTTATATATTCAGGCAGCTGTGTGTATTCGGGAGAAAAAATCCTATAGGTGCATTTGTCTGCCTTGAGGGAGCCGTAGCTAAACAGTGGCACACCGGCTTTGCAAGCAGAAGGCCCGAATGTCGGTTCCTGACATATCAAGTTACGGGCGCTCAGGTAGGAGGGATAAGAAAAACGCCTGCCTGAAAACCCACAGCCAGTGGTATTTAGAGTGTCCCATATTCCGTCCTTTGCATTTCCTGCCAAAGAATCTTAGGTAGCAGAAAAGAACCTCTGCTGATCCGAACAGACAATACGCAACAAAATGGGTCACAGACCTGACAGCTTGATGATGCAAACCTGCATTTCAAAAAGCAGCCCATTACACCGGGTTCTTTCAGCTCACCTTTAGTATGTAAACGCCAGGTTGAGCGCACTGGAGCCATTTGCCCAGATATCCCTGAGGTTCCTCTTCCAGCACCCTTGTCCAGGAAAGGAATTTTCAAAATCTCAATATGCATTTTTAAAGGGTCTCAAACTAAAGTATCCTGTCCTCCCCTTCTCCCTGCAGGTGTGAAAAGCTCCGCAGATGATCCAATAGGAGAGTGAGGAGGAGGGGACTCTACAAACATCCCCTCCCCCAGATTGCCGCGCAGCTGGATAAGAAGCTGGAGAGAAAGGCTCGATGATAAGTTCCCTCTCTCCCGGCTGGCCATGAACTTTCTCTGCTGGGAACAGACGAGGGTTATTTGTCGGGAAGACCTATTTGTCCAGGAGACGTCTGACAACTGCCAGGAAAGGACACACACAAACACCCTGGCCTGCACCCCCCTTGATTCTTTCTCCGCACTGGAGTGAGGCCGTACCATGTAACTGCAAGAGCTGAAAGGTCTAGCCTAGAGACATTTTAGAGATGCACCATCCGTATTTAAAATCCTAAACCAGTCTCCTGTGGTCCACCCATGTCTCTTTTAATTTAATGGCCTCCCCGCTGAAGGCTCCTTAAATTGTATTCCCCCCCCCCCGGTCTTTTTTACATTCACTACACCTTCCCGCAATGGTACTCTTTCCAAGAGACCACTTCCTTCCAGGCTGAAGAAAGAGACACCTTTAAAGCTTTGGCAGTCACGGGAGCCCCACGTCTGCTTGTACTTCCCGTCACGCTGTTAGGAGTATTATTATGTTGTTATTATATTAATATCCATAAAGATCTGCCTGTAAGACCCTGCCATGGGAATGTGACCACTCCGCCAGACACCCTGCAGAACTCTTTCTCCCGGTCTCGGATTCTTTACAGGTTCCCATAAGCATAAATAGACAGGTCTCCCCTACAAGGAGTTCATAGTCTTTGGGACAGGGCTGTGGGAGAGGAGAGAAGGAGACAATGGATAGAAGGGAATTGGTCAGGACTTTTTTAAAAGGAGGTTTTTGTATTTTATGTTTGCGATGCGGAGTTCTGGCATTCATAATGGCTTTGGGGACTGAATCTACTAAGCCTTTATAATAACATAACAATAATAACATTCGATTTATACACCGCCCTTCAGGACAACTTGAACCCACTCAGAATGGTTTGCAAAGTGTGTTATTATTATCCTCACGACAATCACCCTGTGAGGTGGGTGGGGCTGAGAGAGCTCCAAGAGAGCTGTGACTGGCCCAAGGTCACCCAGCTGGCTTCAAGCAGAAGAGCGGGGAATCAAACCTGGTTCTGCTGATTAGAGTCCTGCCACTCTTAACTAGAGATGGGCACGAACCAGAAAAAACCCCAACCATGTGGTTTGTGGTTTGTCAAATTTCATGAACCACGAACTTTCACGAACCTGCCCCTGGTTCGCGAACTGGCTCGTTTGGTTCGTGAAAACGTCGCTTTCCGGGTTAGAAAATCGTCACTTCTGGGTCAGCAGAAGGTCACTTCCGGGACAGCAGAAGGTCTGCAGGAAGTCCATCCCCTGTTGCCTAAGGAACTGATTGATTGGCACCAGGCTCTCTGCCATGACAAACAAAAAAAATGAACCAAACGAACCAGCCTAAAAGTTCATGGCGGTTCATCAGAAATGGGATCTGACGAACCATGGTTCACGAACCACGAACCAGCTTGGTTCGTGCTTAATTTTGGTTCGTATTTCGGTTCGTGCCCATCTCTACTCTTAACCACTACACCAGACTGGCCCCTTGGGACCTTAGCTAGTGAATAGCCTCCCATGTTAGCAAGATAACAAGGAGACACTCAACCCAAGATCTGAAGGGAGAGGCTGGAGCTCAGTGGAAGAGTCTCTGGTTTGCATGCAGAAGGACCCAGGTTCAATCCCCGGCATTTCCGGTTAAAAGGGACCAGGTTGTAGGTAATGTGAAAGACCTATACCTGAGACCCTGAAAAGTTACGGCCAGCCTGAGGAGACAATGATAGAACTTGCTGGACTGATGGTCTGATTCAGTATAAGGCAGCTTAAAATGTGTTCGTGTGCTGCATTTCCCATCCCAGGAGAGCTCAACTATTACCATTTTGTTACGGAGTAAAATAAATAGGGGCAAGTATACGTGTGCAAAGGACAAGCTGCCCTGAGGAGTGTAGAGATCTCAAGACTGGAGAGGGGAAAGAAAGAGACGAGGCTGATGTGGGGCGGGGGGGGGGGGGGTTGAGCGAAGGCAGGTCATACCTGTGTCAAAGCTTAAGTGTCAGTAAAGAGTCTAAGCTGAAGACTTCATGGGAAAAGGTATGTTTTCAGGTGGAAGGATGGAGAAGTCCCTGTTCTAAACAGTGACCTCACCCCAGAGAAGGCTGCATGATTCCCAGTATGGCGTGAATATGCTGTCCTGCCAGCTCTTTATAAGAGAATTGCAAGTCTTATGTTGGTATGCCAACAACAGAAGGACCAGAATGTCAAAAGAGTCTTGCTGGATCAAATCACAGAATCCATCTAGTTCAGTACCCTGCTTCCAGGAAGCTTACAACCACAGCATGGAGGCCTCTGGTATTCAAAGGTATACTGCTTCTCAATATGGAGGTTCCATGGATCCAAACTCCTATTTTGTATCTTTTTAGCTGTTACACAAACAGAATCTGGAGGATCTATATTGCTCTCATGGCTGATGGGGAGCTGTTTATAATTTGGCAAAGTCGGTGGGTGGGTGGGTGGAGGAGCACAGCCCGGCGTTTCCCCCCTGCTCCACTTTGGCTGCTGCCGTTGCTGCACAGTGTCCTTCCGTCCCTCCCCTGCGGCACATGGAACCCGATTCCCCCCCCCCTCCCCATTTCTCTTTCAAGGCCTGTGAATTGCTGAGTCGCTCCTTTCTTTCTTGGGCTTGTTGAATGGGCCCAGCCATGCCCAGCTTTGGCACTGCCACCCTGAGACGTGCTGCTCCGCATGGATTCTCCAGCCGTGCCGGGCTGTGCGTGTGGGATCCCAGCTGCATCAGCTTCACGTGATCTGGCTTCTGCTGTGAGAATAGGGAGTCAAGGTGATAATGAGAGCAGGATCGGATGATTAAGTTCCTACAAAGAGCTGGTACTAAAATAACTCTTCGCCCTATCAGGAAATTGTGTGTGTGTGATGGCTCTGGAAATTCATTGGGGGTGGGAAAGCACGCTGCATGTTTTCAGGGGCACGCTTCTCATGATTTTGGGATTGCAGGGATCAGTCCTCGCATTCCTAATCGATTCAGGAGCTCAGCCTTAGGAATAGCATAGGTCAGCAAAGGTCCGATTCCTGTCCTGTTTCGACTCACTGGTTCCCACTCCCTTCCAAGCCGCCTGCTCCAGTGCCCTACTGTTTGATTCCCCTCTCCTCCAAGAGTTGGGAAAAGGTTCCCAATCTCTATGAGATCAGCAGCTCTGTGGATTAGGCTGTCTTCCCTAGGGAGTCCAAGTTTCCTGGTACCCTTACCCATTGCACCAATTTCTCGGAGCTTGGAGTGGAATGTAAGAGCCTAAAAAGAGCTCTTCGGAATCAGATCAAAAGTCTGTCTAGTCCAGCATTGCTATTTCTAACTGTGGCTTGATGTGGCCCTTCCAAGAAGCCCGCATGTGAGTCAAGAAGGCATCACCGCGCCCAGGAACATGACTAGCCTTCCTGGGTAAGCCGGGGGCTGCCTGGAGTGGGCCAGCTTGGGAAAGTTCATGGTGGGCCATTGCCCTGCATGGCCACTGAGCAAGTTCAGCCAAGAGCAAGTTCAGCCAAGTCCCTGTTATGTTGGGACGTAGGCAACAGCTAGCTTGCACCCTGTGGTATAGGTAGGACAATGGGGGCTGTTTGTTTGAGCCCAGGCCAGGCCATCTCAAATACACTCTTGGACTGTCACATTTCCAGGAGGAGCTCAAAGAACAAATCAGAACTATTAGTGGCTGTGAGCATCAAAAACATACAAGCAGGGGAAAAAATGTTACCTTCAAACCTCAGAGACCTTCACATATTGACCACGAACACCTTCCTTAAACAATACCCTTAAACACCCTCCTATGCTCAACTATAATATCTAAAGGCAGGAATTTTATTTCACCTTCCACCGGGGGAAATCTTAGGTACACAGAGTCAGGTAGATTAGGTGGGTGAAGTTTGGAGCATTAGAGAGGGGGACACCAACCTCCACGGATGTATTTTTTTAAAAATTCCCTATTCTAAAAAGCAAGATCTCATGGCATGTTACAAATTTAACCCATCTAAAGATTCTTAGTTCAGTAGATGCGGCAGCGCACCCACTGCCCTTTATCTGATCCAAATTGGAGCTTCCATTTAGCATACTGAGCTATTGGCTGTCAATAGGCCTGTCCCATTCTGCAAATATCTGCCATTGTTTGCAAAAGCCATCTAACATACATGGGGCAGTGGCTGTGGCCAAAGAGCTTTCCTGTGGGACTTCGCACCCATTCATCATCTTCTTTAAACTGGTCTTGCTACTTGTCAAAGGCAGCTCCACAGGATGCATAGCCAAGAGAAGCAGCCTAGCTTGAACAAGGCATTGTGCAAGTGCCAAGTCCCATATGTATGCATGCATGCGCCATCAAGTTGCAACCAATATATGGCGACCCCAGCAAGGGGCTTTCAAGGCAAACGAGAAGCAGAGGTGGTTTGCCAGTGCCTTCCTCTGCAGAATCTTCCTTGGTGGTCGCCCGTCCAAGTACCGACTTTGCTTAGCTTCCGAGATCTGATGAGATCGGGCTATATCATGCTACCTTCCCGCCCACAGAGCCCCATGGGCAAGTCTTTTTGCCTTGCCAGGTTTATAACTCAATCAACCCTAATACTACGTCTTATCATTTAGACAGTTATACCTCACTTTTCTCTTCAATGAGGACTGGAAACAAAACTGACCTCCCCTCCTCCATTTTATGCTCATAGCAATAACCCTGTGGGGTAGATTAGACAGAAGGTGAGTGAGAGAGAGAGCGGCCCAAAGTCACCCAGGGACTTCCATGGCAGAATAAAGATTTGAAGCCGGGTCTCCCATATCCTAGGCAGACGCTCTACCTACTACTCTGCACATGGGCTGTTTTCACACTACTTACCGGCCACGGAACATCGTGCCAAGCTCCCGGAACAACAGCATCTTCATGGTGCGATTTCCGCGCAAAATCATGCCAGGAAAACGCTGTCATTCCAGGAGCTCGGCATGATGTTCGGTGGCCGGTAAGCAGTGTGAAAACGGCCCAGCTCTAAACTTTCCCTTTTTTCTCCTGGTAGCAAATTCCATATGTTAATTACGTGGTGTGTCCAGAAGTACTCTTTTGTCAGTCATGAATCTGTTGCCAGACACTTTCCCTGGCAGTCCCTGAGGAGGGAGAGTGAAAGAAACAAAACAAAAGCTTGCTTTTTAGCCACTCTTCCGGCACCATTCTTAATAACTACATTTAGAAGCCTTAATAATTTCCAGCTTCCTGTACACAGTGTAACAATACCATATATCCTCGCACGGCGTACACTGGGACAATTCTGTCTTTTGCTGTCATTTTTTTCGGGGTCAAAGTCAACGTTTCCCACTCCCTAGCTGTATTCCTAGGAGCTGCTGAAATAGAGGTAAAGTTCAGCGACTAGGGCGGTTGAGTAACACACACTTCTATTAAACACTCCTTCCATGCTGGGGTAGGGTGTGGGACTAGTAGTATCTAGGAGAGAATTCTACCGATAAAAGATCTCTGCGGTGGTCTCTGTGGTAGGCAGCATTTCTAATGTCGCCACCATTTTTTGTGGCCCTGCTCTTGTGTCTTTAAAAGGACGTCTGCACAGATCTTGCAGGTTGGTTTGCAACATTTCTGCGTGTCAGCCTGTTGAGTTAGAAGGCCACAGGAGACGGGCCAAGAAAACGGCTGGCAACCATGATTATGGGTGGAAATATCATACGGAGTCGCGCTCCCTCCCCCAATACCCAGAGGCTATGAGCGCAAACTCATCTAAAAAGACAGCTCTTGAAAATAGATCCTCAAAATATAGTAGACATGAAGTTACACAAGAACAAAACATTGCAGGCAGAAATCGCCTTTGCAACAAATGGTCGGCCCTGAGCCTCAATATTTGTCCATGTTTTATCACATCTGAAGTATTGACGTGTTTTACTGTGTGCTGTTTTCAGCGTTACTCTCACCGTATTTGCCTAATATATTCTGAGGATCTATGTCCACCCACCCACCTTGCTTCCTCCAGCCATCTTAGGATGGTGTATGTGCCCGTCCTCTCCTTTTGTCCACACAACAATCCTGTGAGGTAGTTTAGGCTGAAGAGAGTCACCAGCTAAGGAGATCCAGTGGGCTTCATCGCCGGGGTGTGTGTGTGTGAATCCTTAGTCCCAGCACAGCATGGGTCATTATACTTCCCTGAATTGTTTATGGGCACCCCTTTTGTGTCACATGCTCACATGCTCTGTTTTGGTATGTGGTTTGATACTCTGTTCTGATCTGGCACAGATTGCCTTCCCCTCCTTTAGCTTAGGGTGTGTGTGTGTGTGTGTGTTTGTGTGGGTGGGTGGGTGGGTGGGTGAGCATTCCCTACTTTTCCTGCCTCCACGGAGCTCCCATGCATGAACACACACACACACATCTTACATGTACATACCTCCACCTGTTTGTTAAAAACAGCCAATGTGCTTTCACTGTACAAATGAAACCAAGGACATTGGGTCAATGTGGGTTTTCTATCACATGTTCAGTTGTCCCTGCGTTGAATGTAAGATGAGGAGTCTTCTACAGGTGTTTAAAGAAAAACGTGGAGTACTTTGTATAACAATTGTACGTGCGTTCGCTGTAACTTGTCCACAGGGCGAGTGCCCCTCTACAAGCCACAAAAGAATGTCCTCATTCTAGAGCCAAAGAGCAGATGCCACGTGCTAACTTCACATTTTAAAAACCAAACCTGGAAATGTTTTGTTTAATCTCACACATGTGGAAAGGTGGTTCTGAACACCATCCAGCCCGCAAATCTGGATCAGTTTCAATCGAACCCGATCTCATCCAGAATCCTGCATCCTACAGTGGGCAGCCAGATGAATCTCCACAAGACGCCCACAGGCAGAGGCAAACTGCCCCTGCCGCCGCCCCCCCCAAGGTGCCAACAACTGGTATTCAGAGATCTTCTGCCACGGGATATATAGGTTCCATTTAGCCATTGACTATCAAATTATTAATAGAGGCTGCGGTATTCTATACCCGGACTGGTAGCGGCTCTCTAGCTGGTAAAGTCCCTCCCACAGTGACTGAACCAGAAAGTTCAAAACATGAAAGTAAGTAGGTGGGTTTGTAGGGGGTTTGTAGGGGGTGGGTCTTTGGAAGATTTGGTTTACAATATTGCAATCTCGTTCTGAGTTATCACCCAAAACAAGCGGGCTACCATTTGAGGGAGTGTGTTTGCAGCACTGATCATCTTCTAATCTGATTCTTCCTGTACCATAGCATTTGTTTCCACAGATCCCCATGTTCTAGTTGAACACTCTAGCCACTACTCTGTCAGTGCAATCCTAAACCATGGATTTAGACTGGAGTAACTCTGCTGAGGATTGCACTGTATCACTCAGTGTAGAAATCCAGAGGAGTTAGCCGTGTTAGTCTGTAGTTGCAAAATAGTAAAGAATATCCAGCAGCACCTTTAAGACTAACCAACTTTATTGTAGCATAAGCTTTCGAGAACCACAGCTCTCTTCGACAAAGAGAGCTGTGGTTCTCGAAAGCTTATGCTACAATAAAGTTGGTTAGTCTTAAAGGTGCTACTGGACTCTAATATTCAGTGTAGAGAATGCATTTTCTTATGTCAATGTGTGCACGTGAACACCAAGGCGCCACGCAGTGCGCAGCCTGCCATTTCACAGGCTGCAGCTGGTGAGATACATTTTGAATTGTTGCTAACATATTGCAGGATATTTATGTTTTTCAAATATAGCTTCACCAGAAAAAACAAAGATTTTCTTGGCTTTTTTGATGAATTGAGGATAGGCTGCCGCAGAGCAAATTAATTCAGCAGGCAGAGTCAGGGTTTCAGCAATGAGTACGAATGGGTGTGTGCTGGAAATGATTCTTGGTATGGGATGCTGCAAATGTGTCCCTGTTTTCAAGCCATACAGTCCACCCTCCAAAGCAGCTCCAAAGCAGCCGTTTTCTCCTGGGCAACTCATCTCTGTCACCTGGGGATCAACTGAAATTCCAGCAGATCTCCAGGCCCCATATGGAAGCTGGCAACTCTAAAACGGATAAAATGCATGCAGGTGGGAGGGTTTCCCTATGTTAGTTTTTGAGGCCAGCCAAAACTACAGTTGCCAATCTCCTGCTGGGGCCTGGAGTTTTCCCAGAATTACAATTGATTTCCAAACTACAAAGAGAATGGAGGCTTCGGAGGTGAGCTCTACGAGGTGGACTCTACATCTGTGTTGAGTAGGAAAGCCAGCCATCAGCTGGCGACTTGCAGAAGAGGGAGGAGGTGGGGACATGGGGGAATACCCGGAAGTGACATCACAGCACAAGTGTGCCATTGATGGGATGTTCTAGGATTCGAACCAAAGAGTTTTGTCTGAATCTTAGAGCGTCGTGCCAGCAATGTGACATTACTTGGGCGCAATGCTGCTTTTTCATGTTGGTAGCACTTAGGATATCAAACTGATTTAAGATTAACAAAAACTTTATTATTAGAACTGGCAAGCTGTATAGGAATATGAAGAGATAAGCTAAGCTTCCTAGGTAGCTTAAGAAAGGGTGAAATTGGGAGAGTTTTAGAAGGACAGCTCAAGATTAGCCTTCTGCAGACAAACAAGTTGCAAATGTCCTTAAGAACATTCCTGTCTGTCTAGATCTTCAGTCCCCTTCAGGATCTTCTTGTTTGCTTCTTCTTTGTATATAAGACATTGCTATATTCCAAAATCCTGAAAACGTGGGATAATTGGCCTCCCTATTGCTGAGCTTCCTGCCCTCGCCAAACTCAATCCTCCCTCACACACTGCCCCCCAATCTGCAAGAATTTCCCAAACTGGAACTGGCAACCGTACCCCCAAGTTAAGATTCTGGTGGTAGATCATGTGATTTGGTTAGTCGAAAGTATGCTGGTATAGCCTAGTACAGAATACTCCTAAGAAAGTAATTGAAGTATACTTGAGTTGCCCGTTGATGGTGGGCAATCTCCCAGAGGTTTTCTGGGTTGCCTGGCGCTGGCAATTGGAGGGAGGTGGCAACCCCCCCCCCCCGGTGATCACCTGCCGTCTGCAGGCAATCCGGGAAACGCTCTGGGCACACTCCTGGGGGATGCGATGATGTTGTTGCTTCCGGATGTCATCGTGCTGGCTGTGGGTGTGCTCCTGTACTTTGTTGGGGCCAATTTTGGCCTCAAATGGGCCAGAATTAGCCCCGTGCAAAGTATGGGAATGCGTATGTGGCTGGAATGATGACATCACTTCCCAGAAGTGATGTCATCACGCCTCTCCAGGAGCGCATGCGTACGAGGCCTCAGAGGCTAAGTCCCAGGTCCCCCACCTCCCACAGGGAGGGGATAGGGTCCTGGGAACCCTCCCATCATTTGCTTTGCCCTCCCCCAAACCCCAAGGGTTAGTACCAGTAAGAAATTTGAGTTACTTTAGCCTCAGAGCCAGTTTGGTGTAGTGGTTCAGAGCGGTGGGACTCTAATCTGGAGAACCCGGTTTGATTCCCCACTCCTCCTTTTGAAGCCAGCTGGGTGACCTTGGGTTAGTCACAGCTCTCTCAGAGCTCTCTCAGCTCCGCCCACCTCACAGGGTGTTTGTTGTGGGGATAATAATAACTTATAATAATAACTTTGTAAACTGCTCTGAGTGGCTATTAAGTTGCCCTGAAGAGCAGTATATAAAGTGAGTGTTATTGTTATTATTGTTGTTATTAACTGATTGCCATGTTGTTTGGGGGACTGGAAAGGGCCAGAATAGGGGTGGCAAGTCCCCCAGGGGACTAACGGGGGGTGGGGTGCAGGGGCAGGAGGGTGCTTGCCCTCCAATCATGCCAGAAAATGACACTGTTTTCTGGCATGACATGGAAGCTACGGGTTGAGCCAGGGGACAATTCAGTGTTTCAGAGCAATTTTTAGTGATTTGTCCCCTGGACTGACCCATAGCTTCCATATCATGGTGAAAATGACATCATTTCTCCAGTGTGACAAGGAAACTCGCACATGTGCTTCTCCCCAGATGCGTTCCCCCCTGCTTGCCTGGTTAACAGAGGTGGGGGGGGCTGGGGGTAAGGGGTTCGCCACTCCAAGTGTGTGTGGGGGGAGGTGGCAATCCTAGGCCAGCAGAACTTTAAGTGGACCGGCACATCTCACAAGAGCATTGTTCAGAATCAGAGTTCTCCTTTGAGAGTTAATCCTGGCTTCTTAAACTGTAGGTTCGT